>NC_063334.1:59874508-59919201 GCF_021869965.1 Rhincodon typus
ACGTCAGCCTCTCTGCTCCTATGATGCTGCTTGGCCTGCTGTGTTCACACATAAATGAATTTGTTTTCTTATTGTCTGTTTAGGACAAATGATAATATAAGATTGATGCTGAAGTCAGAAGAAGGATAGAGCTAGAGCAATATTTTAAATATGAGAGATGTGCTAATAACAACAAAACACAAGCTAAACACAAGGAAAAATGATGCTACATTCTCTCCAACTTCCTGTATGCTTTAGAAACCTGGATTCTCTTTCTAACAGCACTTCAGTCCTATTTAGACTGTGGTGTTCAAGAAGGCAGCTCATCATCACCAACTCCAGGTCAATTTGGGATGGGCAGTAAAAATTATCCTAGCTAGCGATGCCATAACCCTGAACAAATAAATAAAAAGTATCTTTGTAGATCTGCAGGAAAAATAAGGCCTTTGAAATGTGGATGCTAAGAGGTGTACTTAAAATTTCATACACATGTCATAAGAGAAATCAATTGGTTTTTGCAAGAGCAAAAATTCTCTTTAAAAATGATATCTAGAAAAGAAAATGTCACTATTACTGCTACCTAAACAGAACCGAGAAGTGACAGAGGTATCTCCTCGAATGCAAAGTGGTGGGTAGCAAAAGCAAAGGTCAACCTGAAGTGTAGTTGGATGACAAGATGTCACAGAGTACTCGCTGATGAGTTATGGATGATATGTGAGAGTGGTGCAAAGGTGACAAGTGTGACATACTATGACAGCAGTTCTCTGAGTAGGGGAAACTACAAGCAGCTGCATTAGCATATGAAGTATTACAAAGCATATCTTTATAAAGGTTCGGTAAAAGATTATTCATTTCAAAATACTGCAAGTTTAAGAGAGTGTTATCTAGGACAAGGCATCAAATATCACAGCGATAATGGGCACAAAACTGTTAAGTGCTGCAATGCATACGATATTTATTGAACTTCTCCAAAATTAATTTATCAAGAAACTGGATGAAGAGGATATTGGTGCTGATCAATCAGTGAGAATATTACAACGATTCAGAATAGGTTTTAAAATTACACTTTTAATATATATTGTAGGAATTCAATATTCATTTTAAGTTAAGTCCATCTGCAATTTTAATCTCATTAAATAAAATCTCATTAAAAACAAATTGATTAATACCTTCAGTAAAATAGGATGACAAAGACATTTCAAACTTCAAACATTAGGAAGAAAAATATATTTGCATAGCGCCACACAAATTTGTGTCAAATTCCCCAGAGCAGACAGTGCGATCAGTTGATGCTCATAGTGTGTTTTTCATTGAAGTTATTGAAGAAACCCTTGATAGCCATAAATGTAACAGCCTATGGTATTATCCTTCCCTGGGTAATTGACATACAGGCAGTCCCAGTTTGCGAACGGGTTCCATTCTTGAGTCCATTTGCCAGTCAACTTATACGCAAGTCAGAACACAATGCAGGATAATATAAAATAGCTGTTCATAAGTACAACAAATATTTGTATGTTGGATCTTTAAAATTACACTCCTGTATGGAATCACATTTGTAAATATGAACATTCATATGTCAAATGTTCATAATTCGAGGACCCCTTTAGTTTGAGAATTGCTGCTATGCAAATGGATCTTTCCTCGGATATAATAAGATGCATGCTAATCTTGATGTTGTAACATGACTCTGACATCAGTAAGAGAGAAGATATCTGTCTAGAATGAGCATGTGAAGAGAGGTTCTAGACAAAGTACTAGAGAACTGTACTTAATAACATACTCTGTACACATGTAAATTCAGAAGTTTTATTGGACATAAGGAGTTGAAGAGCCTTACTTAGTGACAAAGGGCAAGGAACCTCAGGGATAGAATATATGCAGACACTTATAGCCTGAGATACTCCAGACTTGTATCTTAATGTGCAGGAAGAAGTATTGGCTTACAGCGCAAGATAATGTATTTCATGACAGTATTCCCATTAGGAATGACTATCATGCAGTCCTTGTGGAGACAAAGTCGCTTCATAAGATATTGGAATTGTTAAACAAAGTACTTATGAATTATTTTAAATTAGCATTCATGAGGAATCAGTTAGAAGAAATCTTCTGACATTGTTGGCAAATAAATAATGAGCACTTTATTCATGGAATACTGATGTTTTACAAGGTAAGCAATTATGCTTTCTTTAGAGAAAGAAGAGTCACCAACATCTGTAGGCTACATTTGAGATGTAAAATGTAGAGAATATGTAGCTCTCGTGCTCATTTCTCCTCCCCTAACTAAATAGTCATGCTTTCCCAGACCTCTTAATCCATCCTCATTCCTTCCCTTCTTATGGTGGGGGGATGGTCACACCATTGATAATGTTCCTGAAATAATGATCTTTCAGCCTGAATTAATGCTTTGGTGTTATGAGTTCAGTTCTCACCATAGCAGCTGGGATAATTTAAATTCAATTAATTAATAAATATGAATCAGTAATGATTCTGTTACTTAGATCAGTAATCAAAAAACTACTAAGTTGGCATAAAAATGATCTTGTTGGCTAATATCTTTCAGCAAAAAGCAGCCCTTGGAGTGCCTAACATTACTACATGCCATGAATTCTCATAGCATTAGGCCAAAAATGGGCAAAACAATCTCCTGGTTACCAGGAGAACAGCATGCAAGTTGAGGAACCCAGGACAGGCAGTCAGCAACACTGAGAGGATTGGGCGAGGTGAGGACCCAATAGCAGGCAGTCAGGCACCAAGTTAGATTCATTGAAGCTGATTTGAACTGGTTTTTACTCGACTGCAGACAAAGGAGTGAGTTGTGTATTGAGTCTCTGGTGCGTGGTTAAGGTCTTTTGTATTCTTAAATTTCAACATAGAATACAAATTGGTGGTAAAGTTAATAAAATACATGAAGGCAAAAATAAGTAAGTAAATGCTGTAATAAGAATCAGCATGAGATCAGGGAGGCTTAAAACAGGGTGATACTTGGTAAAGATTTTCGGGTTTTGGCAACAAAAAACTCAAAGACTGGAAAACAGTCGCAAAGAGACCAGGAGTTAAAAAGCTTCACAAAAGGGGTAAGTTTTGAAAATATTCAAGTGTGACATTGCAGGAAAACCTAAGCTCATCAAGTGGGACCAGAAGGCATCACAGTCTGATAGATGACCTCAGTAAGGAAGACCATGTAAGTATTTCTACTGTCCATTAACTTAGATTAGAACATTAAGCGCATAAGTAATAACGTAGGGTTCCTGGTATATATTTAATATTTGTTAAACTAGTGAAAGTAAATGGAAAGAGAGTAAATTTCAAGTAAGTGATGGCAAGGTAGTTCTGGAGCAATGGTCTTCCTGTGCATTTGGGAATTCAGGGATATTGCCAGTGTCCAGAGTGATCATGTGTACACGAAGTGTATCCAGTGCAGTTACCGTGAATATGTGTTTCAGATCTGGAGCAACAGCTGAAGTCATTATGAAGTATCCACAAGAATTGAGGCCAGGCAGCATCAGAGGAGCAGGAAAGTTGACGTTTCGGGTCGGGACCCTTCTTCAGAAATGGAGGAGCGGGATGGGAGCTCAGAAATAAATAGAGAGAGGAGGGTTGGGGCTGGAAAAGTCGGTGGGACGGTGATGGGTGAGTGCATATAGGGAATGGTGGGGATTGGTCAGTGACCCAAAACATCAACTTTCCTGCTCCTCTGATGCTGCCTGGCCTGCTGTGTTCCTCCAGCTCCACACCATGTTATCTCTGACTCCAGCATCTGCAGTTCTTACTATCTCTAAAACTGGAATCAGTCTGGGTAGAGCTAAGAAACAACAAGGATTGGAAACAATAGTGAGAGCATCTATAGGTTCCAAACAGTAGTGGTGTGGTTTGGAAGGTATTTAGTAGGAAATTAGAGATTTATGAAATTAGATGCAACAGTAATCGTAGATGATTTTAACAGATATAAAAATCGGGAAAATCACATTAGCAGTAATCTTGTTTTGACTGAATTCCTGGGCTGTTTTCAAGATAGACTTTTTGACTGGTACATTGAGGAACCAATTCAGGGGGCTATCCTAGATTTCATTGCGTGCGTGTAAAATGAGGATACCGTCATGAAATGCATTATCTTGTGCTTTCACCTAATACTGCTTCCTGCACATTGAGATACAAGACTGGAGTATCTCAGCATATAAGTGTCTGCATACATACTGTCCCTGAGGTTGCTCGCTCATTGTCACTATATAAGGCTCTTCAACTCCTTACGTACCATAAAACTTCTGTATTTACAATCTTGTTGTGAGAGGTCCTTTAGGAAAAATTGACCAGTACATGACAGGATTCTTTAGGATAGAAAATAAAATAGTCCAATCTGCAATGAGAATCCTAAATCAAAACAAAGGAATCTACGCATGAGAGTGGTATGAGAGTGATAGACTGGGTAACTTCATTAAATGATATGACAATAGATAGGTGATGTTAATGTTTAAGGAGTAATTCATGCATTGCAGCAATTATACATACCTTTTGGGAGAAAGAACACAACAGGAAAAGTGGCCCAAACATGGTTAAGAAAAGAAATTAAGAATAGTATTAGGTCCAATCCAGTAACATATAAATTTGCTTGCAAAATAGTAAACCTGAGGATTGGGAGCAGTTTAGAATTCAGCAAACAAGGACTAACCAGTCGATTAAAGAGAATAAAATTAGTGGGTGACTTATAAAAATCTGAGTGTAAAGCACTTAGAGTCGTAGAGTCATAGAGATATACAGCATTGAAACAGACCCTTCAGTTCAACTCGTCCATGCCGACCAGGTATCCTAAATTAATCTAGTCCCATTTGCCAGCATTTGGCCCACATCCCTCTAAACCCTTCCTATTCATATACCCATCCAGATGCCTTTTAAATGTTGTAATTGTACCAGCCTCCACCACTTCCTCTGGCAGCTCATTCTATACACACACCACTCTATGCGAGGAAAAGGTGCTCCTTAGATCCCTTTTAAATCTTTTCCCTCTCACTTTAAACCTATGCCTTCTAGTTTTGGACTCCTCACCCCAGGGAAAGACCTTGTCTATTTACCCTATCTATGTCCCTCATGATTTTATAAACCTCTATATGGTCACCCCTCAGCCTCTGACACTCTAGAGAAAATAGCCTCAGTCCATTCAGCCTCTCCCTTTAGCTCAAACATTCCAACCCTGGCAACATCCTTGTAAATCTTTTCTGAACCCTTTCAAGTTTCACAACATCCTCCCTATAACAGGGAGACCAGAACTGCACGTAGTATTTCAAAACTGGCCTAACCAATGTCCTGTATAGCTGCAACATGACCTTCCACTCCTATACTCAGTGCACTGATCAATAAAGGCAATGCCTTCATCACTATCCTGTCTACTTGTGACTCCATTTTCAAAGAGCTATGAATCTGCACTCCAAGGTCTATTTGTTCAGCAACACTCCCCAGGACCTTACCATTAAGTGTATAAGTCCTGCCCTGATATGCCATTCCAAGATGCAGCACTTCACATTTATCTAAATTAAACTCCATCTGCTGTTCCATGGCCCTTTGGCCCATCTGATGAAGATCCCATTGTACTCTGAGGTAACCTTCTTCACCGTCCACTATACCTCCAACTTTGGTGTCATCTACAAACTTACTAACCATACCTTCTATCCATAACTATTTATAACCATTCACATCCAAATCATTTATATAAATGAGGAAAAGCAGCGGACCCAGCACCGATCCTTGTGGCACACTGGTGGTCACAGGCCTCCAGTCTGAAAAGCAACTCTTCATGACCACCTTCTGTCTTATACCTTTGAGCCAGTTCTGTATCCAAATGGCTCGTTCTCCCTCTATTCTGTGAGACCTAACCTTTCTAACCAGTCTACCATGAGGAACCTAGTCAAACAAATTACTGACGTCCATATTGATCACATCCACTGCTCTACCCTCATTATTACTCTCTATCACTTCTTCAAAAAACTCAATCAACTTCTGGATATAGAAAGAAAAAAATGAGTCTGAGTGGCATGGACTAAGGTGAGGCATGTCACATAGTTGAATGATAATTCAATGAGGCCAATCTTGAAACTAAAACCGTTACTCTATCTTGTAAGCTTTTCACATTTGGTGAGATTCTGGCCGGGCTATGGCAAGTTGCCAATTGATGACAATTACTGCTTGTTAAACTCTTTGTTGACAGCCCAACTTGCCTTATTAATATTCTGCTTCCAATCTTATCTTGCCCAACAAAGTAACCTTTCGGGAAATCCTGTCATGGAAACTGGAGCAGGTGCCTGGTAAATTAAACTCACTGCTTCCTCACAATGATCTCATGTTGCCCACAGCAATGCTGCAGTCCAGACCTATAGCCTCAGCCTGAATGTGTGGGTGATCCCTCATACATAATCACCCCAGTCCTGGTGCTCACACCATCAACCTCATAGATAAAGGCCACATATACCTTTCCTCCTCAGGCATTGCCATGTAACATTGAGTGAACTCTTGTCACGATCCTAACATCTCTCCAATGCGGTGGCAGCACACTGTGAGAACACAGACTTGCACAACAGGACACACAAACAACCTGCAGTGCCTATCTGCATCAGGTACAGTTACCACACAGGGTCTGGCACCCAGCCCATGGCTTGGACCAAGCTGACTGCCTGGCTTCTCGCTCACACTCTTTGCATGCATTCATCTGGCACCATGCTGTGACATGCTTGCATTGCCTTGCTGTGGCAATTGACACACAACCAGGCTGCTGGCTATGCTGCTCAACGGTCCTGAAACATGGACATGTACATGTTGTTGCACTGCAGTGTACAACATCAGTGTCACACCTGTACCACATGGCAGCCACATTCAAACTAAACATACTACATCTGCAGCAAACAGTCGGCCATGTCTCAAAGCCTTAAGTGAGTATTCCTCAGTGAAGTCCGTGGATGCACTGTCTATGGGGGGATTCAGCATGGTTACTAAAGCTTCCTATACCATTCCTTTGGTCAAGTTCAGGCATCCAGGGGTCTGTGCCTCTGTGCTCAAGGGTCATGATCTGTTCTTTGTTTCCAAAGGGGCCAGACTGGAGGGGCAGGACTATCCCCGCTGTGGACATATGTAGCCACCGGTCAAGTGTCTGGGTAAGTCTCAATCTGTGCTGGCTAGTTAGTTTGAGTTGGTGGGCCATAATCATTCTATTGGGTCTATCTGCAGAGAATTAGGGGGAAATTGGAGGCTTTGGACCTTGTTTGTAAAGATAGGCAGATGTAAGCACATGCTCACAGCTTGGGTGGGAATTTGGTGATGTATGAAGTCTGTGAGGGCGACAGGTTAGGGTTAGTTTGGAGTCTTACACACACATTAAGGCTGTAGGTGTAAACCACTGGAGAACAAGGAAATGGCAGAGCTATTAATTAACAGGAGGCATGAACTAGCTATGACTGTCAATCAAACTGTTTCAGCATGCCTGCAAGAGACATCTACCTACCATTGTCAAAAATTTCTAAGGTTAGATTGAATAAGCTGAAGCAATGACATTAAAGAAAAGAAGAGAGGATTAAGATCTGATTTGATAGATTGTTAAGATCTTGGACAAAATAGGGATAAGAAATGCTCATGTTTAGGATGGGTCGGTTAAAAACAGGGGCACTGGTTCAAAGTGAATGACAAAGGAAATACCAATGTCAGCAGGAAATCCGGTTACACAGAGCATGGGTTAGAATTTAGAATACTCTGCCTGAGACTGTGGTGGATGCAGATTCATTCATGGTTTTCAAAAGAGAATTAGATAAATATCTGGTGTGAATAAAATTGCAGAGCTATGAAGAAAAGGCAAGATTGTGGGATTAGGTGGATTGCTTTTCCAGACAACTAGCATGGAAATGATGGGCCAAATAACCGCCTTCTGTGTGGAAAGTGTCAATGATTCTGTGGGAATATTCAATCCACAAAAAGAAAAACTATTCTAATCTGACTGATTGCTGGTGCAACAGCTGACTTTGAACCACCAGCAAAATAAAGTGATGAAAGGTCAAGTTAACAGTATTAGATAGTGCAATAGCAATAATCTGGCCATGATGCATAGTTTAGGTTCTGTGCCACACAGCTCCAGAACCCATTATAGTTTCGGTTGTACAAAATAGAGAAAAGCATTAGCAATCCAAAAGGGAGGTGAGGTTGACTGCTTTGGCACCAGGTCAGCAATTAAGTTGTGTCATCAAGGAACCTTAGCAAAAGTAGAACTAATGTAAATGAGGAGGGATATGCTTCATTCATTGTAGTTGTACCAAGCACAAAGGAAAATAGTAACTGTTGTTGGTGGCCTATCTGTTTATATTCCTGCAGCTTTGATTAAGACTAAAAGCGTTTTGATAGTTACCTCCTTTGACCTTTTCTCTATATTTCAAAAATATGCTTCATTCATAAAAAATATCTTTGTATGTATACATAGTCACAAATGCAGTTCTGTTCTGTATAGTTTCATATCAAGTAAACAAACAAACATTTCAGTTTGACTCTGTTCCAACAAACTAAAGGCATCTCTTACATGTACATGACTATATTTTCATGTATCGAGGCACTAGGAGGGTCCAATAACTGAACAGACCCCCATTTAAATTCAGCAGGAAGACTCAGACAGTGGTCTTTCCCCACTGCACCTTGGCGGCAGCTGCCCCAGGCTTTAGAGTGTCCTTTAGCACATAGTTCTGGGCCTTGGGATGTGCCTGTCTGCAACACTTGGTCAAGGTCAACATTTTGTTCTGGAAGACCAACAAGTTTCAGGCAGACCAAAGTGCTTTCACCGAGTTGACGGTCCTCCAGGCACAGTCGATGTTTGTCCTGGTGTGCATCCCGGGGAACAGACCATAGAACACAGAGTCCCACATCACGGAGCTGCATGGGATGAACATCAACAAAAACCACTGTATCTTTGTTCAAGCTTCCTTCACAAAGGCACATTCCAGCAGGAGATGTATAACAGTCTCACACCCATCCCAGCTGCTCAAGGGCAGTGGGCAGTGGTGCAGACCTTTGCCAAAGCTTGTAGATGTTCCCTCTCAATGCCCTCTATTTTCACAGTTTTGTTTAATTGGATCCTACCTTTTAAGTTATACTTTTATACGCAGTTTGCCACAGTTTGCCACACTGGCAAATAATGTGTTCTATACATCCACCCCAAATCTTTATCCAGACCTTTACCTTGTAAATAACAATGCAATGATTTCACCATGTTAATTTGAAACACTTTACCTTTTGTGCCAATTCCTAATGATTTTGAATTGATCTACACTGGTATATGGAAATTAGCTGTAATACTTCCATTTTTCATTCTTCTGTGGTTTATCAATTTGGATTTTTTTAAAGTTTGCATTATTTGTTTTATTTAATCAAAGATATGCTTGGAGAATTTATTTATCGGAATATCTGAACTTTTCCTAAGTCATGTGACCTTGCACATTCTACAATGTCTGATGTATTTCACTTCTTGATACATAATTTCATTAATGTGTTTTTTAAAATACTAATTATTAAATGTGACTGAAATAAATATTCTTAATAAAGTGTGTATAGTATAAAATGGTGATTTGCAGAATTCCAGATTCATTCATGGAATCAGACAATAACTGATTATACTTGCAACCTTGTTGATTAAAACTGTCACAGGTATTTAATAAAATAAATTGTTATATCCCAGCATCAGAAACTAGGATTATTTCTGAAAAAAAGTGCAGTAGTAGAACAGCTCGCAGGAAGAGTGCAACATACTTTATGTTGCAAACCTGAGGAGTAGATTAATAGTGAGAAGAGATATTGTTGAGACACTTGACGACTATTTAGCTTCATGTGTTATAGCACAGAAATAAATTTTAATGTGAACTTCATGAGACAAATACAGATATTAAAAACAATTTAACTCTTCAAAAAAAACACTCTTCCTACATCTAAAGCATTAAAATGATCATGGTTTCCTGCGGAGATAATGTAGTTTTTTTTTAATGATAGCTTACAAATGCATAATGTTGAATTTTACAAAACAAAAAAGGAATAAAATATAGATGATAACAAGTATGGGTCTGCTGCTATGCTCTGAAATAAAGATTCTGACCTTGGATTTTTTTCTACTTACGAACAACTTGCGTAATATTTTGATCTTTGCGGTAACATTAAACTAGATAGTCAGGTACCTTGTCTTACAATACTCTGGGACCCCTAAATCAAGCTCTTTTATGTTCTTCAACAGGTACTGGATGATTCCCAACATCATTAGGCATGCCATCACCGATTCAACATCAGATAATCTTGGAACGCGGTGCAGAGAAACTGGAGATTAGAATAGTCCAACTTCAGGCCATGGAGATTCTATTTCGGCTGGAATACATTGTAAAGATTTGAAATTAGACTGGACTTCCATCAAGGCTCATTCTCTATCATTCTCACTATTGCCTGCAACATATTCCCTCACTCTCAGTCACTACCCACGCAAACCCCCGACACCACTAATCTTGCATGCCATCTGCACTACCTGATGGCTCATTCAGGACACTTCTTCACCTGCATCGAAAGTAGCCACTGGTCCACCAACTTTCATGTCCCTTAGCACTTGCATCTCTTTCCTGGAGGTAAACAGCTCCCAGTAAGGCAGAAAGATTCAGGACTGATGGACATGTGACTCAGGACATGTGACTCTCACCCTTTATATAGACAGCATCCTGACTCTGACTGTCCTGAGGAGCTGACTGCCTGTGTCCAAGCACCTGTTCTGGTATCAGATCACTTAGTGCCTGGACCTCTGAACAAAGCCTTGACTTGACTGAGGTCTACTGACAACCATCACAAGCTTTCTTTCTTTGTGTCTGTGCTAAATGGCAAAGCTAAACAAAAGTCGTATGAATCTAGTATCTCTGGATGAGGGGGAAAAGCACAAAAATGCAAGGCAGGGCAATACAGGGCAGAGATACTGTAAGCATCCAAGAGGTTCAGAGTGAATATGCACCGTGATAATGAATGAACAGCCTGGAGATGCAGCCCCGTCCACTCCATGAGCTAGGTGTCTGAGCCTAGGTACAAAATGTCTTTGCTGTAGCATTACAATGATAGTTGCCAGTTCAGCCTAAGTTGCAGCATTGTAAGTGAATCAGGGATGTGCCAGCAGGGTTCTTAGAGGCTGGCACATGTCAGATATCAATGTCTGTGGAAGTGGGATGTGTGTGTGTACAGTGCCCTTGGAGCCTAAATATTAAATAATACTAAATATTAATGAGGTAATTTGAGCCATTAACGAGGTGTTTAAAAAGCAATTGTTCTGTTTAATTGATAACTCACTGCTTCCTTGCAGGAATCTTAGCATGCTGCTTGTGAACAAATGGACTCAGATACTCCTAATGTCAAAATGGGCCTTGCTTAACCAAACAATTCCACCGATGTCTCCAGTGGCTCATGAAATGATCCATGGGGATAAAAATTGAGGACTGCTGTTACTTTCTAGCTAAACAGCATTCCTTGCAGCCAGAGGTGCTCATCCAGCAGTTGCAGATATAGAAGTCAACCTCGTGGAACATCCTAACACCCTTAGGAGTATATCCAGTTGGAGCTAGCTGCAGTGTCGTTTGTAGATGTAGTTTCTCGCCAATGATCATTGTCAGCATGGCCCCTGTTGCACTAGCTGTTGCTCTTCTCAGGCTGGTCAGCAGCATCTGCCTGCTGCTGCTGCTCCACCATCCATTTGTACAAGTTCCTCCTTGGCTGCAAAATGGTGGAAGAAGGGAAGGTTTCTGATGTGCCGATGGTTTCAGGACATATATGATTAACTGTTCATTGATACAAGTGATTATTGACTTTCAGATTTGCCCTCCAATCTTGCTCTACAACACCCTAATAAAACCCTTGATCTTGCATATTTTCTCCCCTGCCCTCCTCCCCACCAGCATGAGCAGAATTCTTAGGTTCATTATCTGTGGCACTAAAGCACAGGTCTTAGCAAGTAGTCTTCTAGATTCATGGAGACATTAGCATTGGCTGCGGTACTTAAAACTTTGTCAGTGCAATTTTCATGCAAAATAGTCAACCTCCCATTGGGTGGTTTCAGCAGAATCATTATAAGCTTGCCTTGGCATGATTGCCCACCAACAACCCGCTTAACCCCATCTTCTCTACCACTCTCTTCTTTCTCTGGTGTGAGATTATGGAGCTTCCAATCCATGAGACAGTGCCCTCTGCCACCTGGACACATTATGGATAGCATTCTTTCCCTGCTTCTGTGTTTATGCCCATCTTTGAAACAACCTGCACACTCACCTTCTGTGAAAATCCTCCTCCCCACATAACCGTGGATTCCTGCACATGACTTTCACCAGACCACATCCATATCATTGTCAGCATACTCTCCGGTGCCCAATATCAACAGACAGATCCCTGAACATGACCCTTCTTGGAAGAAGTTATCACGCCTTGAGCAGCAAACTCCCTGTGGCACTCCTTTTCCAACAATCACCCCACGTGAAGCAGAATAGGACAGAAAATTTTGCAATGTCTGTCCATCCACCCTTGGAAAATCAATACCCAAATCCTGAATGGATAGTGCACCACCCTTGCTGCACTGATCCTGCCTCCTCTTCACTACTTTATCTCCAGCCTGCAGATCCTAACCACTCCCCCACCTCCTCAGCTGCAGCCACCTTCCTCCCTTTTACTGCTTGCACAGCCCTTGAAGATCTTACACTGAAACTCCATGAAACCTTTGTTTAAAGGGTATCAATCAGAGTTGCAAGTACTTACCCCAAAGTCCAAAAATAAATGAAGTTTTACCAAATACATGCTTCCTATAGACAATCGGAAAGCATGGGATGTCTCAGTTGGATCGGACTTAATTATTTTTTTCATTCGTGGGACGTATGCATCGCTGGCTAGAATAGTACGTATTGCCCACCTCTAATTGCTCTTAATTAATTGGTAGCTGCCTCCTTGAACCACTGCAGTCTTTGGAATGTGGGGGCAGCCATTGTGGTGTTAGTAAGCGAATTCCAGGACTTTAACACAATAATAGTGAATGAATGACAATATAGTTCCATACAGACAGACTTCCCTACCAGCAGTTAGGAAGGTTGATCTGCATTTTAAAGATCAGGGAGCTTAATTGAAAAAACTAATCCTGCTGACAAAATCTTGATTTTGTGACTCTAACCCAATTAAGCTCTCCATTCTTCTTGCCTCCTCCAGGAGTAGAAATTTTGATCTGCAGTGTAGGATATTATCCTGCAAAGGGTAAGTTACAATTTTGCGCTCGCAGCAAGAAACCCCATTTGATGGCAACGTACAAGAGCATATCAAGAATTTACCCACATATGTCTCCGTTAAAAATAATTTATAATTTACATGTTTATTTTCTTTGCTGCTTGTCACATCTTTGGGTTGGCTTACTGTTCAGAAGGAAAATGTACATGATCTTGGTGCAATTGGTAAAATTAGTTTGCACTGTGATTGATTGGAATATTGCATTGTTTAGCCTGCTTCAAGTGAAGAAAGCTGCATGGCTTATTGCAACTGATCACATTGATCGCATTATTCTGTTTCTTTCACATTGGAACTGTGTGGTGGCAATTGCTAAATAAAGCTATCAATCATGATGTGCATTTTGTTTATGTAGTAATGAGAAGTGGTGAGATTTTATTTCACATAAACCTTCTCTTATCAATGAAAACCTGAGAGTAAATTTCAGTCAAGACTGGGATTTAAACTTCAATGATCTATTTGGGTGTCCTTTATCATTGTTTATGCAATGCTGCTTTTATAAACACATTATTTAATATATTTAGCTGTCTTAGAGAGGTTTACAATGGGGACCTAGAATGTATATGAATTACCTCTATGTTCGATATTATGTGCACTGCCCCAATAATAGGCCAGATTTTCCAAGGAGTGGCAATATCATGCAGATTGCCTCTCAGATACTTCTTTTTTTTACAAACAAGGAAGCTCCACGTTTCTGAAATAAAATTTTGACTAGGCATCCCTCAGAAATGTAGAGCTGTACTCCCATTCTGACCGTTCTTACATGTGCAGAACTGTGAGAGAAAGGCAAGTTCTTTGGAAGAAGTCATACTGGACTTAAAGTGTTAACTCTGTTTCCTCTCACCACAAAAGCTGCCAGGCCTGCTGAGATTCTCCAGCACTTTCTGTTTTTATTGTCAACAACTGGTATTGGTATATTGACAGGAATTGACCTGGCGCATTAGGTCATGATTTTATTTTTCAGGAAGTATTAAAAGTAATTAAATTGTTAAACAAAATACAAGTTACTTTTACAGGTTAAAGTTAGTTAGTGTGTAACACTGTGGCAAGGCGTAGCTCAGTTTACAAGACTTGTGTCTGAGGCAGGATGTTTTGGTTTCAAGTCAATGCCAGAATTTTGAACATAAAAGTCTATCCTGACCCTAGGGTCTGCAATACTAAGGGAACACTACACTGTTCAAATACATATAAAATATTAAACTAAGGTCCTGTATGCCTGCTTAAGTGATTGTAAAAGATATCACAATGCTATTGTAAAATACTTTGAAAGATACTGAGTTTGAGAAAAATGTTAAATTAATACAAGGCTACTTTTCTTACTTTGCAATTTTTCTTTGCCAAGCACTTTTTGCTCTGGTCTATTTTGATTACATTGTAGTATAAAGCATTAAAGTCACAATGTAAACAGTAGTTTATGATAGCGTCAGCTTTACTAAATGACTGGGATTGTGGATGCACCCAAAGGAATGATTCTGACAATCGGGAATGGCATTTATGTGTACTGCAATGCTTAGTGCCTAGTGACTTGTAGTCATGATATGTTGCCGCTTGCCAAGCCTATTAGTATATCCCAATTTGGGTTGAGTACATTTTGTTCCAGTTACTTGCTTATAACTTATGTAAGAAACACTGTTGCCAAGCCAGCAAAACGGTAAAAGGTACCAGATTCTGCAGAGTTTCGCTTCTGACAGTCTCAGGCAGTGGATAATTTTCTAAGAATGTGCCTCTGACCATGTTGATCAGAGGAAAGGATTCTGCTGCTACCACAGCAATGCTATTCATTGATGTCATTGTTGAGCAATCAAAATCTTCTATCAGCATGAAAATAAAAAGTGACTAGTAAGAGGTAGGTCATTGCAATTATGAACAAAGTGAGTGATGTATGTATTTTTAATCAACCTGTGCACTCACATTATGACACATGCCTGTGGCAGGTGAGTCATGAGCCTAGACCTTCTGGGCTAAAGGTAAGGCATACTACCACTACACCACAAGGGCCCCAGCACATGATATATGTTTAGAAGTGTAGGGCAAGATTAGGGTATCTTATGAGTACTTTCTATCATTGCTGACAAAGATACTAACGAAGTAGAAGTAGATATGGCAAAGATAACGAATCAAGGAAAAATTGAAAAACAGAATGCACTGGGATGTACTGATTATGCTTGGAATTGAAAATTTGGCTGGCCTGGAATGTTTCTAATACAGATTACTCAGGAAAGATGACAGGGGACTGTATGGTAACAAATGTGACAGCCTTATTTGAGAAAGTGATAAAGGTATTCTGAGTATCTGGCAAGTTGGTCAGTAGAAAACCAGCTATGGGTAAGGCAGGTTTTCGAGACAATAATTAGTGAAAAAAATCAACAGGCAATTGTTGAGGTATGCGTTTATTGAGGTGAGCCAGCACAGATTTGCAGAAGGCATAACATGCTTGACTAGTCAATTTTTTAAATGAAGTAACACAAAAGGTTGATGAAGGAAAGCAATAATATTGCCTCTATGGGTTTTATTAAAGTGTTTGAAAAAGTACTACATAAATAAGATGGTTAACAAAATGGATGCTGAGGGCATAAGAAGGTCAGTGTCAAACTGAATTTAAGAAATGGGTTATGGATATAGAACAATGAACTGTGGGAAATGTATTTTTTTTCAGTCTGGAGGATGGTAAACAGTGCTGTACCTTAAATTTCAGTGCTAGGAACACTGATCTGTTGATGTTTTTAAATAACTTGGATATTGCTATGCAGAGTAAAATTTCAAAATATGCTGATGATACCGAACTTGAAAATGTGACAGACTGTGAGAATGATACAAACTGCAATAGGGCATAGTTATTTGAATATGAAGGCAAACAGAAGGTTGAATTCAATACAGAAATATTTACGGTGATGCATTTTGCTTAAGGGATAGGAAGAGGTAATATAAACTTAATGGCACAGCTGTAAAAATGTGCAGGAACGGAGTGACCTGGAGGTTCATATGCATAAGTCTTTGAAGGTAGCAGGATATACTTAGAGAATAGTTAGCAAAACATTTGGGATCTTGGGCTTCATAAACAGAGATATTTGTTTTATAACATAATGGTTAATGTTGAAGATCACTGGCTCTGCCAATCCGATGATGTCATTGAGACTTGGGTGGAGAAAAAGGAGTCTGGTTTGAGATTGTAATGCATATTGCTCCTGATAGTTTTAATTCTTATGTCTAACTAGCCAGCTAATCTAACATGTGTTTATTACTGTCATGTAATAAACTACATTTTGTTTTTAAGACAAGTGTGTCTTTTTGTTAAGACTCACTAGTGGTTCATCCTGTACCACTGTTAACTCTGTTAAACAAATATACCTTGACACACAGCAGAAAAGGAGAATTAGTGGCAGTACTCTACCCTAAACATTATGAGATGGTAGCTGGCTCTACAAACATATAACAACATTCAGTCCAAAAACAGAACTTTCTTTTGTTGATTCTACTTGGAGAAAAGGATATTGAAAGGAAATTGACAGAGGTGTAAAGAGTAGATAATGTTTTAGATAAGGTACATAATAAAAATTAACTAATAAATTAGATGATGGTTCAAGGTCAAAGGACACAGATTTAAGGCTTTAGGGAAGAAATGCAGGAGGATGTGATGGTTCAGCGAGTGATATTTGTAATGGTAATGATAATGATCCAATAATCAATTGCTCATTAGGGATTGACAAACTCGGCACTTAGTTTGTTTAAAACAGTTTAAGTTATGAAGCAAGTTATGCGTCATTGCAAGTTATGAAGCAGACACCAGTACACCAGCTGATTTCTGAATGTGCAGCTTGCAGGTCCCCACAGTAGAAGTCTAATGGAGTCTTCAAAGGTGAACTCTCTTAAAGACAAGGTACAAATGTAATATTCCCCCCTTTTCCAAAATAAAATTTAACTGTTTGCAATAACAAGTGAAACTATGGGTCTCACTAATATATAGATAATTTACTGATATGTGCAGATCTCATGTTGACAGTTTTGTCTGAAGCTGTCTTTGATGGTTTAAGAGCTGCTCTTCAAAGTTGGAGAAAAATGTGCGGTGAATACAGTCGTGGGGTTCTGTCTGTCAATCGTTAATGAAGGTTTGAGGGAGCATGTGGGGCAGAGGAGGGATCACTGCCAAAATGGGTAGAAGAAACAAGAATATGGGAGGGAGGGGGTAAACCAAAAGCATTTGTGAAGGTGGCATCAAGGATAATGAATGGGTGAATTGGAATCTCAAGGTCTGTGTCGAGATGTGGACATGAAATAGCATCAGAGGGAAGGGGAGATTGCGGAAGCGTGGGGTTATTGGCAGGACCACACTGTGGCATCCACAGGGGGAGCACAGATGACCAGGGTGGGCATCATTAAGATGTAATGTCAGGGTTCAGGGGGCAGAGAAGATAGTTAGAGGCAACATTCAATAAGATGGGCCTCCATTTGTGAGGGAATGGGGTTGGGTAGAAATTGGCTGCTGGGGTAGTGTGAGGTAAAACAGGTCATGGAGGCTCTGGGGAGGGTTTTGGTACATGGTGAACAGGCAGAGCCTGGTGCTAATGATGTCCACTGTGAAATGTGTACCCTGCTATCCATCACTTGCTATTCTCTAGATACAAAATGCAACTGGAAAACGGCTGGTTGATGGATGGTCTGAGACAGTGTCGCTTTGAGTGAAAGTGCAGGATCCACAACTACTGGATGTTAGGACATTGAAGGAACAAAAACATGAAGGGACATTTCATTTCCAAACATTTCTTGACATTTATGTAAATCATGCAGAATGAATGTGCTGATGTATCAAATGTTGGTCAAAGGTAGATTGCACCATGCCAGTGGAATTAGCTGAACTAACTTTGTCACCTCAGAGATTAGTGGCAACAACACACAAGGAAGCAAATGCTGGCCAAAAGCCCCATCATTTGTAGAAATTACAAGGTGCTGTGGAATGATGGAACATTGCTTAATCATAAATCATGTAAATATGATGACGGACTGTGACGAATACACTGGAAAATTAAATGATGTGGATTTGGGATGGAAGGGAATTGGAGCACAGCAGGCACTCCCTTTTTGATGTAGTGCAATGGTCACACAGCTGATGCTGCACCTTTGCCATGTTGATGCACGTTCTGCAACTGGGGCTGTATTAGAGCAAACAATGGGGCTGCTGATGTGCAGGTCCACAGCATGAAGCAGTCTGGGGTGGCTGGGGGTGGGGGGGTGCGAGCAGTGGTGGTTCCCAGTCTCGTGTGGAAACAGAGTGCTGCACCATCCTGCGAAAATATGATCTGCACAATTAGAGAAGGCAACGAGGCAATGTAATAGATACTGAGGAGCTGGGGGAAGCGGTTGCAGTTATCCAAAGAGAATGATGAGGACATTGACATTGAGGAAGCTGTCCTTGTGGATAACAGAGCTCAGCTGCTACAAGGCAGAGAGGACCTGGTTCCAAGAGAAGCTAGATGGGTGCAGAAGACCACCATGGGCTGTCAAACATATTATGCAAGCATTTGGTTTGTATTATGGTGTTAACTGCAGTCAGTATTCATTTCCTTTGCGTTGCTTTATTGTGACTGTTAAATAAGATGGCAATCATGAATCAATCATATCAGTGTGAGTCTGGAGTCACATATAGCCAGGCTAGCCAAGGGTGGCAGTTTTCCTTCCTAATGAAGATAATTGAACCAGATCGGTTGTTGCAACAGTTTCCAACTGAAACCACATTAACTTGAAGAACCTCATCTGGCATGTAGTCATACCATCACTGTTTCAGTATCCTGGAAATCTCTTCCTAAAAACACTGTACCTGCATGATCTGGACTTCACCAGTTCAAGAATATGGGTCAATATTACTGTCTCAAGGGCCAATAGTGATGAACAATAAATTCAGGTCTTTTCAATGATACTCACAACTCATAAACATATAAAAGTAAATGCCTTTGCATCCCAAAGAGATTATGAAGTATTAATTTATGATTAATTTACAGAAATAACAAAGAAACTGTTCCTTAGGAAAAATGTGAAGATTTTAGAGTGGTGGCAGCAAAGATTTACAAGAATGGTTTGAGGGATGAGGAACTTCAATGATATATATAGATGGAAGAAGCTGGGATTGTTTTCCTTGAGAAAAAAAGTTTGAGAGGAGATTTGCGGGAAGATTTCAAAATTATGAAAAGCAGTGAAAGATTAGAAATAAACTGTCTCTATTGTTTAAAATGTCAAGAGTGAAGGACATTGGCATAGCTATAATGTTACTTGAGTAATAAGAAGAAACCACAGAACTATAGACCTGTGAGTCTGACTTCGGTTGTGGGTAAATTGTTGGAGGTGATTATAAAAGATAGGATTTATGGATATTTAGGAAAGCAAAAATTGATTAGGGTTTGAGTTTTTTAAGGAAGTTACCAAAAATATTGATGATCGCAGAGCAGTAGATGTTGTTTATTTGGATTTTATGAAGCCTTTGACAAGGTTCTGCATGGTAGACTAATTAGTCAAGTTAGGTCACATGGGATTCAGGGTGAGCTTGCCAATTGGATACATAATTGGCTTAATGGTAGGAGACAGAGTAATGGTGCAGGGTTGCTTTTTGAACTGGAGGCCTGTGACTAGTGGTGTTCCACAGGGATCGGTTCTGGGTCCCCTTTTGTTTGTCATTTATATAAATGATTTGGATGAGAACATAGAAGGCACGGTTAGTAAGTGTGCAGATAACACCAAAAGTGGTGGCATTGTAGACAGTGAAGAAGGTTTTCTAAGATTACCAAAGGATCTTGATCAAATGAGTCAATGGGCTGAAAAATGGCAGATGGAGTTCAATCTGGATAAATGTGAGATATTTCATTTTGGTACAACAAACGAGTGTAGGGCTTATACAATTAATGGTAGGTCCTTGGGTAGTGCTGTAGAACAGAGGGACCTAGGGGTGCAGGTACATAATTCTTTAAAGTCTGCGTCATATATTGACAGAATGGTTAAAAAGACGTTTGGCATGCTTGACTTCATTACTCAATCCTTTGAGTATCGGAGTTGTTTCATTATGTTGAGGTTGTACAGGACATTGGTGAGCCCTCTTCTTTTTTGTGGCCAGTTCTGGTCACCCAATTATAGGAAGGATATTATTAAGCTGGCGAGGGTTCAGAAGAGATTTACCAGGCTACAGAAAGGCTACATAGGCTGGGACTTTTTTCACTGGAGCGTAGGAGGTTGAGGGGTGACTTGATAGCAGTTTATAAAATAATGAGAGGTATAGATAGAGTTGATGGTAGTTTTTTTTTCTTTATGATGGGGAATTTCAAGACTGGGGGCACATTTTTAAGGTGAGAGTAGAGAGTTTCAAAAAGACATAAAAGTCAATTTTTTTACAGAGAGGGTGCTTTGCATATGGAATGAACATCCTGATGAAGTGCTGGATGCAGGTATAATTACAATGTTTAAAAGACATGTGGATGGATATATGAATAGGAAAGGTTTGGAGGGATATGGACCAGGAGCAGGCAGGTGGGACTAGTTTAGTTTGGGATTATGTTCAGCATGGACTGGTTGGACTGAAGAATCTGTTTCCATGCTGTATGATTCTATGAGTCTAGTCTTCCAGAGTTTTTAAACTGATACACTGGAGATATAACTTCAAATCTCACCAAAGCAGCTTGAAGAATTTAAATTAATAATATGAACTAAAGGCTAGTGTATTAGTAATGCTCATGAAACTATTGGATTGTTCAACTAATGTTCTTCAGGGATGGAAATCTGCTATCCTTGGTTGTTCTGAGCTACATGTGACTCTGGGCCCACAGCAATTTTAGGTGACAATTAACTGCTCTCTGAAATGATCCAGCAAGCCACTCAGTTGCATCAAATTGCTCCAGAAAAAAAAAAGCACTGGGAGTCCACCTAAATCAAAGAGTACAGTGGTCCAAGTAGGCTACTCACAACCGCCTTCCAAAGGAAAATAAACATGGCAAATACATATTAGTCTTGCCATCAACCAACACATTTCAAGAACAAATAAATAAAAATGTGGAGCACGCATTTTATGGTGATTGGTAAAAGACACAGAGGCAAAATCCTTTTTATGTGACAACTGTTAGGATCTGGAATCTAGTCCATGAGAAAATGATGGAAATGGTTTCAGTTGTGATTATCCAAAGGGAACGTGATAAGAATCTTAAGGGAAAAAAATGGAGGATTTCTAGGGCTAGCTATCCTGGTACAGAATCACAAGGCTCTCTGTTCTTCTTCTGTGATATAGCCTTTCTGCAGTTCTATTTTATTAAGAAGTATATACAGCTTTAAACAATAACATAAGACAATACTTTGTGCTGGGTTAATTTTTTTTTGTACATGAGGAGTGAATATAATGGAACTTTCACCTGGTCTTCTGAACTTGATCTTAATACATTCTGTGATGTTTGGGGAAGTGATTATCAATGATGACAAGGTCATAGAACCTCAGAATCAGGAGAGATCCTATTAAATGGAGAAGAAATAGTGATAAGCTGAATCAAATTTTTGTTGGTGTCAGCTAATATAGGTATTAATTTGGATTAAGGTGAAATAGATTTAAGGTACTGTTATGTGCTCTCACATCATATGGGTGCAATGGGACCTTTATGCCATTATACCAGAGAGTAGTGCTTTCTTCTCTTTATGGTCTCAGGGAATGATAGGAATGGAACTAGACAGACCAAAATCTTTTGCAAATCTTGAGGGATTGAAAATGCATAAAGAGGTTGGAGGGAAGGAAATTAAAGTCAGGTCAGGAAAGCAGCAATGTCTAGATTGAAACACTTTTTCCGTTTCTTTCATTGCCATTTACAAGAGAGTTGTTGAGGAACATTTGACCGTTTTCTTTAATTTTCTTCTGGGTGGGAAACATTTATGCCCCTTTCTGGACTTCCCATCAAATATTGTTCATTTAAAAATGTGGCATTGAAAAATAGCTTCCATGTAACCCTAGATAATTTAAATAAAGTAAATTGAAAAAAAAGTTCTAATATTCAAGGCAAGGGATTGATTGGTTCTAGTTCATTTTCCACCTGGGAGTATTTCAAAAAATACTTTGTCCATACAATGTGTACCTGAAATATTATTGTATTATTTGAATTTGTGCCGTCCAGTAGAAGCAGCAGCACTGTATGAGGTCAAATCTTTCAATAGTTGGATTTTTCTGATATTAAATTTGGTTTCTTGGTTTCTCGGCTAATCTTGTTAATTAAATCATCACAAACAGTTTTCAGTGTTTTGAGTAGGAGCATCTGGACCAGGGGCCTAGGTACACATTTTGAGTTTTCCTAGTCTGCATTTCTTCCCACCCTATGGAAATGTTCTTGGACAGCAGGAATGCATCAGGGACCTGTTCTGGCATGAACCCCTGCTATTGTATAAGGCCCCCCTGCATCCACTCCTGTCACTGGCTGGGAAATTTCTGTGTCTTAATTTCATGTTTGTACTTGGTAATGGGCTAATACAGTTTAAAGGGACAGTTTCGGGACCAGATTTTATGTTCATTCTGCAGAACATGCAGCACATCCAAAAATTTGCCAAGTTATATAATCTTCATGATTTGATTTACTTCCTCCCTTGTGGCATGAGTCTTCTCCTACATTTTCCCTTGCCATGGAGATGTAGTTTAGTTACCAGGTATCCTTAAATACTTTCTGCTGAAGGAGTGGATTTGTATTTGGATTCTTACAGAGTTCCATAAATTCCTGGTTGATTACCTAGTGGTTAAAGGCTTGGACATTATTAACGGTGTGTATTGATGGAAGATTCTACTGGCAGATTGATGCCTTAGGTCATGAGAGTTTGCTTGGCTTATTGCCTTGTTTGTGGTAATATGACCCACACAAAACACATCAGTTGCTCTTTTTGAATATCACAAGAGAATCTTGTAATCTACTAGTCTAGCCTATGTGAATGTCTCAATTATCTTTCACAATGATATAATACAAATTTACAAAATGAGATCAGCAACATGTCCGAACCAGTTTGTGTTGGGCTATTTCCTCATTAAAAGCGGCAGTCTAAATTTCATTACAGCAGTGGGATGCCGTTCTTTAAGGGGGTAATTTCTTCTTTTGGAATTGCCATTATAATATAACCACTAAATCAAAAAAAAAGTGACCTACAATCTTGACTCAGTAACAAAACTTAAAAATTTGTTGCATTGCAGAATTTTAAGGGAAGTACTTTCTTCCAGAAGAAAGTGTTTGACCACGCTAACTTTTGGCCTCCTGGGTCCTAAATTTCCTTTAGCTGTTTGGCGCAGTTGAGGCTTGGCAGACATTGGTCCTCATTATAAAAGAGAGCTGCATGATTGGACATCAGCGAGCATTGCATCACCTTTCAACTAAGTGGGTTGGAATCTCAAAACTGGGCTTTAAGCTGTGTGTCAGATCAGGGTCAAATGTTGGAAATGAGGGATTGGGCTAAGACAAATATGTGTCAACATTTGTGGCAACAGCTAAAAATCATGTTAGCATTTCCCTGTACAAAGTATATGGATAGGATTTGATTTAATTTTTTGATTTGATTTGATTTATTATTGTCACCTGTACCGAAGTACAGTGAAAAGTTTTGTTTTGCATGCAGTACAGGCAGAACATACTGTACAAAGTACATTAGGGTAATAGAACAGTGCAATGTTACAGCTACAGAGAAGGTGCACAAGCATATGAAATACACACCACTGGGAGCCTCCTCTCAGTACGATTAACCTTGCCTGAAATAATGTGCAAAACTCCCAGATAACCACAAATATATTTTGAAGAGAATTTCAGAAGCACTTACATGTTGATGGAGAGAAGTCATGAACATCATGGTATCGCTTGCTGGAGATCAAATGGCTGAAAGGATGTCATCAGTAAAATATTGAATGTAATGTAGCTGAGGTAGTAGGAACTGCAAACGCTGGAGAATCTAAGATAACAAGGTGTAGAGCTGGATGAACACAGCAGGCCAAGCAGCATCAGAGGAGCAGGACAGCTGAAGTTTTGGGCCTAGATCCTTCTTCAGAAATGGGGGAGGGGAAGATGGTGGTGGGGTCAGATTGCAGATGGCGGAAGTGTCAGAGGATGATCCCTTGGATCTGGAGGTTGGTGGGGTGGTACATGAGGACGAGGGAGATTCTGTTTTGGTTGTTATTGCGGGGACGGGATGTGAGGGATGAGTTGCGGGAAATGCGGGAGACACGGTCGAGGGCGTTCTCGACCACTGAGGGGGGATGTTGTGATCCTTGAAAAAGGAGGACATCTGAGATGTTCGGGAGTGGAATGCTTCATCCTGGGAGCAGATGCGGCGGAGGCGAAGGAATTGGGAATAGGGGATGGCATTTTTGCAGGAAGGTGGGTGGGAGGAGGTGTATTCTAGGTAGCTGTGGGAGTTGGTGGCTTGAAATGGATATCGGGTTCCAGGTGGTTGCCAGAGATGGAAACAGAGAGGTCCAGGAAGGTGAGAGAGGTATCAGAGATGGTCCAGGTGAACTTAAGGTTGAGTTGGAAGGTGTTGGTGAAGTGGATGAACTGTTCGAGCTCCTTGTGGGAGCACGAGGCGGCGCCAATAGAGTCATCAATATAATGTAGGAAGAGGTGGGGTTTAGGGCCAGTGTAGCTACGGAACAGGGATTGTTCCACGTAACCTACAAAGAGGCAGGCATAGCTTGGGCCCATGCGAGTACCCATGGCCATCCCCTTTGTCTGTACGTCCTCACGTACCACTCCACCAACCTCCAGATCCAACGCATCATCTTCTGACACTTTCGCCATCTGCAATCCGACCCCACCACCAAAGACATTTTTCCCTCCCCATCCTTATCTGCTTTCAAGAGGGACCACTCTCTCCATGACTCCCTTGTCCGCTCCACACTCCCCTCCAGCCCCACCACACCAGGCACTTTTCCCTGCAACCACAGGAAGTGCTACACCTGCCCCTACACCTACCCCCTCACCCCCATTCCAGGCCCCAAGAAGACCTTCCACATCAAGCAGATGTTCACCTGCACATCTGCTAATGTGGTATACTGTATCCGCTGTTCCCGATGTGGCCTCCTCTACATCGGGGAAACCAAGCGGAGGCTTGGGGACCGCTTTGCGGAACACCTACACTTGGTTCGCAACAAACAACTGAGCCTCCCAGTCGCGAACCATTTCAACTCTCCCTCCCACTCCTTAGACGACATGTCCATCCTGGGCCTCCTGCAGTGTCACAACGATGCCACCTGAATGTTGCAGAAACAGCACCTCATATTCCATTGGGAACCCTGCAGCCCAATGGTATCAATGTGGACTTCACAAGCTTCAAAATCTCCCCTCCCGCAACCGCGTCCCAAAACCAGCCCAGCTTGTCCCCGCCTCCCTAACCTGTCCTTCCTCCCACCTATCCCCTCCTCCCACCTCAAGCCCCACCCCCATCTCCTACCTACTAGCCTCATCCCGCCCCCTTGACCTGTCCGTCCTCCCTGGATTGACCTATCCCCTCCCTAACTCCCCACCTACCCTCACCTTTACTGGCTCCATCCCCGCCTCTTTGACCTGTCTGTTTCCTCTCCACCTATCTTCTCCTCTATCCATCTTCTATTTTTTCCCTCCCCACCCTTATCTGCTTTCAAGAGGGACCCCTCCCTCCGTGACTCGCTTGTCCGCTCCACACTCCCCTCCAGCCCCACCACACCCGGCACTTTTCCCTGCAACTGTAGGAAGTGCTACACCTGCCCCTGCACCTCCCCCCTCACCCGCATCCCAGGCCCCAAGAAGATCTTCCACATCAAGCAGATGTTCACCTGCACATCTGCTAATGTGGTATACTGTATCCGCTGTTCCCGATATGGCCTCCTCTACATCGGGGAAACCAAGCGGAGGCTTGGGGGCCGCTTTGCGGAACACCTACGCTCGGTTCGCACTAAGCAACTGCACCTCCCAGTCACGAACCATTTCAACTCCCCCTCCCACTCCTTAGACGACATGTCCATCCTGGGCCTCTTGCAGTGCCACAACAATGCCACCCGAATGTTGCAGGAACAGCACCTCATATTTCGCTTGGGAACTCTGCAGCCCAATGGTATCAATGTGGACTTCATAAGCTTCAAAATCTCCCCTCCCGCAACCGCGTCCCAAAACCAGCCCAGCTTGTCCCTGCCTCCCTAACCTGTCCTTCCTCCCACCTCAAACCCCACCCCCATCTCCTACCTACTAGCCTCATCCCGCCCCCTTGACCTGTCCATCCTCCCTGGACTGACCTATCCCCTCCCTAACTCCCCACCTACACTGATCTTTACTGGCTCCATCCCCGCCTCTTTGACCTGTCTGTCTCCTCTCCACCTATCTTCTCCTTTATCCATCTTCTCTCGCCTCCCGCTCTCTCCTTATTTATTTCAGAATCACCTTCCCCTCCTCCATTACTGAAGAAGGGTCTAGGCCTGAAACGTCAGCTTTCCTGCTCCTCTGATGCTGCTTGGTCTGCTGTGTTCATCCAACTCTGCACCTTGTTATCTCTAATATAATGTAGCTGTTTTCTTAATTCACCCTCAATTTCAATATATTGAATCATGCAGTTTTAATAAATTTGCTAATATTTGCCATAGTAATTTAAAAGAACCTGAGTCACAATAGTGCAAAATTTTGCCTGCCTTGACTGTTGACCCTGTGCTGAAGTTACCTGCAGGTCAAATTCTAAAGATGGTGTTGCTCTGCTACATTCATGTGCTTGGGTATATGCATCTCATTGCCGGAGTGCATAGACAGGAAGATTTGTGGATGTGGTGGCAGTTACTTCATCCCATTTTTTATCATTATTTTCACAGCTTGCTTCCTGGATTGAAAGCATTGGAGGCTTTCATCTTGCAAATGTACACTGGGCAGAAGGAGTGAAATTTTCAAAAATTGGAGTCACCTTGTGAAAGGCTGCATGATTTAAATTTTGTGTTAATATGAAAATGGAACCTGGCTAGTTTGAGGTAATATCTACTAAATTACGGTTGGTGACATTAACCTAAAGAATTGCAGTAGCTTAATCCAGAAGTGTGATTCGATGTAATTCCATGAACTACCCAATCAAGATGTGTGAAGCCAGTGGATGGAGTTTTGGAAGAATTCCTGCCACTTATTTGATGATGATATATCCCATTAGTGCAGAAGAAGGGTCACTGCTGCAGCACTGGAAGAGGCAACAAGGGACTTTACACTGAAGATTACTCTGAAGCTGACATCAAGACTCTTGTTGGGACTTCAGTGGTGTTGGCCTTACAGAGACAACCAGAAGACTCTTTAACTGTATTGGAGAACTCATCTTCCGTATGACAACTCAGAGAAGGCATACTAAATAGGACAACTGGGAGTTTGTGACAGATGGGGAAGAAGCAGTAAGTGATGTTTCCAACAGGGTTAATAAAAGGGAATTCCTGTTTTAGGTTGTGGGTCAACGTTAGGTGTTCATGTGAATATTTTCTCACTCTTGAATCCAGCTGAGATCATTTTGGGGAATTCCCTCCAGTATTCCAAAATGCTTTTGAGGATAAGAATCTGAAACTTTTGAAATTCCAGGTATTATCAATCATGACCTAATTTCGACACAAATGGAAACAAGAAGCAATTTCAAAAGGAATTCTGAGAAATGCTATATCTGAAAGGGATTTTCCACTATTGCCTTCCAAGAACCATTTTTCAAAGTTTTTCAAAGAAAGATGGAATTTAACTGACGGCCTTGTCTGTTTAAATCTATCATGTACTATTTCAAAGTTGCAGTATTGTTTAAACTGATTTTAACAACTCACTATTATTTTTGTATTGGCTATCTAAGAATAAAACTGTTTAGTAGTTTAGCCTGTTATAAAACTACTTAGCGTGACTATTAGTAATTGCTTTCTAAAATGATATGAGCATTTAGAAGAAATTCTATATGTACTCAAGAGAGGATAAATAAGTATACTGTCCCATATTACTATTCATGCAAAGTTTCACTTTAGTTCAAAACAAATGTGGGCTTGCCTATTGTAATTAGTCTGTTGGCAGCAGGAAAAGGTACCCGAGCAGCTTGATTCATTAGTCAGATCTTCCACCATTTTATTAAAGATCGAAAAGATCGAAACAGTTAAAGTTTTTTTTATCATTTTTGACCCAGCATCTCTTCATCTATATTGTCCAACACATTGTGAGGAATACTTGGCATAGTGACAAAGCAGTATATGGCCAAGTTTGACATCAAGGAACCTCAGCAAAATTGATGTCGATAGCAATTATGGGGCAAACATTCCATTGTTTGAAGGCATACTGAATCAAGGGAAGATGGGCATGGTAATTAAAAATCAATAATCTCAGCCATAGAACATCACTGTAGGAGTTCCTCAGGGTGGTGTCCTAGGCCCAAAAATCTCAATATACCATTATTGATCTACCCTACATCATAGGGTCAGAAGTTGGAATGTTCTCTGATGGTTGCGTAGTCTTCAATACTATGTGTGAATCCCCAGATACAGAAGTAGTCTATGCCCAGATGTGCAGGACTTAAATGGAATTTAGGATTGCACTGACAAGAGGTAAGCAATATTTGCTCTCAATATGTTCTGGGCAATGACCATCTTCAGCAAAGAGAATGTAACCATCTCCCTATACCATTCAATGCCATTGCTGAACTAACCAATCCATCCCCCAATCTTAGAACACTGGAGGTTATATTGATCTGAAACATAACTGTACCATCCATATAAATAATGTAGTTACAAGATTAAGCTAAAGGTTCAGAACCAGTCCTCCAGCTACATGGCACAAGTCAGGAGTGTGATTGAATACTCTGAACTTGTTCAGAAGACTGTATCTCCAAACAACATTCAAAAAGTTTGACAAAATGGCCTGCTTGATTGATATCGCAACTACCATCTTCAACATTCACTCTCTTCATAGCTGGAGCAGAGTAGCAGCAGTGTGTACCATCTACAAGATGCATGGTAGTAATTCCAACAGCCTCCTTTGACAGAATCTTCTAAACACATGATCTCTACCAACTGGTAGGACAAGGCAGATGGATGTGTGGGGCTTCCACCACTTAGTCTGTTTGAGTTGTAGGGTTCTGCAGCACAGAAAAAGCCCTTCAGACTAATAAGTCTGCATTGGTCAAAAACAGGCACTGAACTATTCTAATCCAATTTTCCAGCTCTTGGCCCACTGCCTTGTATGCCTTGCAATTTTTGGCAAATTTTAATTTTCCAAAATATCTAAAACTCTCCTAAATAATAGTGTAAATTTAAATACATTTATATACCGCAGGCTCCATCATGATTACATAAAAATAACAAAAAATAAACATATTTTCCAAAATCCACTGGTTCCCTTTGCTAAAATTCCTCCTCCTTTCTACAAATTATGTCTTGGTTAACTACAAGATTTGCATTTTGGTATAAAGAAATACAAAACACCAGCAACACTGAAAGCCACCTTTTCCAAACTAAGACTGGGTCAAGGTTCTAGCTTGTCATAGCCTGTGGCTGCTGTCAGATATAATTTAATGCTTTGTGCTTTGTTGGCTGACCTAGGGTTTCTTAAATAGAGGTATGAGCCACTTGCATTATTATAATGCCTGGTGTTCATTTATTTTCCACAGGCATTTCATAATAATGCTTAGTGAAGGAGAGAAACATGAACTTGGTAATAAAGAATGAATGTCAAGTAGTGTCATGAACCCTTTATTCATAAAATTGATATTTCCTTATGCAACTATATTTTTCTCTTTTCAGCTGCATTAGCCCCTGTTTGTCTACCATGTTCAAAGGAGGATATGTTACACCAAATACTGCCTGAAGTGTTTTCAATAATTTTATATTTGTTTCCAATGATTACTGCTTTTTTAAGCTAATAAAAGGTGAGGAGAGAAGCTCTTGTTAGCTTGACAAGTAAATATTCTCTCAGTAAGTAGTGTCACTAAAGAATAAAATGTTGAAAGTAAGAATCATTAAAATGAAACAATCCTCAATTACCTTGCTTAAAGCTGTCAGGAATTTGTCCTTCTCCCATGATCCCAAGGATTGTGACTTTTCTTTTTAACTGCTTGATGCATGGTTTATTAGTTTGTTAGGAAAAAATATTAGAGGGTGGCATTGGATGTCTCCTGAAAATGAACATACAGATCGTGATGTGTAATTAACCCACACCCATTTTCTTCTGGTACAGGCAGGATACCAGCTTTGTACTACATGCAAACTTGGGAGAATTACAGCATTGCGCCAGTGCTAAACAAAGTCATGAGTGGCTGCACACCTCAGCCAGAAATCCAAGTCTTTGCAAGTCTTGCACTACTTTGAGATAAACTTGCCACTTAAAACCAACCTTCACCTCTTAACCTAGAGCTGCATTGTTGGATAGAGCCAGTGCTGAAGCTGTTTGTGGAAAGAAGATCAGCACTGAAAAAGAGTCAACCTTGTCTCAAAATGGCGAGAGTAGCCTCCAAGGTTTTTTGCTGTTGCTCTGGATGCCTTGACTGAGGAGGTGGGGAGGGACAGATTATATCTATCCACAGGGGTGACAAGGTCACACTGACAAATTTTGTAAAGGCAGTAGCAAATAATAACCTCTCTGCTAAAGATGGGAGGGGGGCAGAAAATTGGAAACTAAAGAATGGTTAGCTTGACTTCTATCATAGGAAAGGTGTTGGAACTATTAGAGTATTTTGCATCAGTTTTGAGGTGCAGAGAGATTTAAATGTTTGAGTGAAAGAGTCTCAAGGAGTTAATATGCAGGTCTAGCAAGTGATGAAGAAGACTCATGGAATGCTTATTTTATTCAGAGAGGAACTGAACATAAAAGTAAGGATTTTATGCTTCGGTTATACAGGGCTTTAGTGAGACCACATCTCGAATACTGTATGCAGTTCTGGCCCCCTCATTTAATGAAGTATGTAATACTTGAAATGTTCAGTTTATCTCATGTAGAAAGATTGGATAGGCCGGTCTAGTTTTCATTGGAAAAGAAGAACGAGGAGAGATATGGTTGAAATTTATAAGATCCTTGACAAGATGAACGTGGAAAGGATGTTTACTATTGTGAATGAGTCCAGAACTAGGGACACTAAAATTAGGTTTTGACTTTTTAGGATAGATTAAGGAAAGTTCTTTTTTTTTCTCTCTTGAGGTTGAGCGAATTTGAAAATCCTTGCCTCGGAAGATAGTGGAAATGGGATAACTGAATATTTTTAAGCAGAGGTGGATAGGATTGGCAAGTGATTTCATTTTTGTGTGGAATGGCTTTACAATGGGAACAGATTAGCTTGATAACCCAGTAATAATTTTTAAATGTTTAGCTGATACCTTTGGACAGATTTGTGTCCCATATTGTGTGTGATTCATATAAACAATATAGATGAGAATGTGGGAGAGATAATAAATAAGTTTGTTGAAGACAGGGAGATGGGCCGAGTGATTGACAGCGAGGAAGAAGCTCTTAGGTTACAAGAGTATATAGATGGGTTGGTCAGATGGACAGATCAGTGGCAGATGGAATTTAACCCTGATAACTGTGAGATGATGCGCTTTGGAAGAAATAATAAGAGAAGTGAGTACTCAATGAAGTTCAGAAGAACAGAAAGATCTTGGGATGCTTGTTCACAGATCCCTAAATGTTAGTAGGGTAGTTAAGAATAGTTGCCTTTATCAGTTGTGTCATAGATTATAATAGCATGGAGGTTATGTTGGAGCTGTACAAAAGTTTGATTTGGCCACAGCTGCAGTACTGTACACAGTTCTGGTTGCCTCATTAAAGAAAGTGCAATCCAGTGATTGCAGTGTAGGGAGTGCTGAGGAGATTCAGTAGGACGTTGCCTGGAATGGAACAACTTAGCTATATGAAGAGGAGCTGGATAAGCTTGAGATGTTTTCTTTGGAGCAGAAATGGTTGAGGTAGACTAATTGAGGGGTATAAGATTTTGTGATTCATGGAAAGGATGGATAGAAAGGAGCTGTGCCCCTTAGTTGAAATAACAATAACAAGGTGGCACACTTTTAAAGTGAATGGAGGGAGGTTTTGAGGAGATTTCAGGACAGACTTATTCACTCACAGGGTGATTGGGGTCTGGAATGCACTGCCTGGGAAGACAATAGAGGCAGAAAACCTCACAGATGTGAAAAAGTACATGGTTGAGTGCTTGAAATGTTATAACATTCAAGCCTCTGGGCCAAGTGCTGGAAAGTGGGATTTGTGTAGCTAAGTAAGTGCAGATTCAATCGGCAGAAGGGCCTGTTTTGCACTGTATGGATCTATGATTCTATGAGATCAACTACTGATTCAGAACATCACGTTCCAAAGTGGAGTTAACAATGGTTGTTCTTATTAGTGAAACCCATCACATAAATTGATTTTCAGCACTATTTAAATAAATGAGAAAGAAGCAAATCAGCATCCATATCTTAAAACGTCTACCAAAGATTTTCTTTAAAATTTTCTTTAGCTCGCTTTCTTCCAGTAACTTTGAATGGATTGATACATTGCAATGAAAATGGTAAAGCTATAAAAGTTAAAGCTGGGAATTGCATTAATATTTTCTGTTTTACACAATGAGATACGAAGTGACCATATTAATCGATTTCTGCACAGAGGTTTGATAACTGCAAGGTGATGCGCTTCTTTGAACATCACTCTGAAGTCAAGTTATTCTTTATGGAGAATGAATTCCAACTTTTACTGTCGGCGTGACACGTGCTGACTCTCACAGCTGAGCTACTTGTTAAATATATTCTGTTACCTGAATAAGCTACATCTAAGAGTGCTATAGCTGAGCTCAACAATCTTCATTATTCAGGGTAAAATTAAGCCAATGATAAAGAAGCTTGAATTTCAGCCTCACTTTGGGAAGGAAAACAGCTCTGAACATCAACTATAGTTACCGGTTAGACTTAAAGATAACTTCAAACAACATCTCATGAGCAAAACTGAGTCAACCCAAGCCACTCAGGAAGTGTTGAATGCTTTGTATGGGCAATGTGTACAACTCATGACACTGAGAACTGGTGAGTTAAAACATCCTCCATCTGATAACAGCTTCAAAGAGGAGCTGCAGCTAGTCTGGGAATTAGTGGCTGTTGGTAATAGGAGAATTGGGGGGCAGTTCATTGTTTGGAAAATGAGGACAGAACTGGTTATCAAAAGACTTGGGACTTTCTTTGGTTATAGGCATCATAATATAACTATACCTGCTGAGATGTAGATCACTCATGTTTACTTCCCCTCAATAGATAGGCAGTGGTGTAATGGTAATATCACTGGACTAATAATCCAGTGGGCTGGTGTTCTGGGGACATAGTTTATAAACAGATGGGATTTAATTCAATTAATAAATCTGGAATTAAAAGCTTGTCTCAGTAATGTTGAGCATTAGATCATTGTTGAATTGCTATTAACACACATTTAGTTTATAAATGCACTTTAGGAAAGAAACTCTACTGTCTTTCCCCAGACTCACAACAATGTGGTTGACTCGTTGATGCCCTAACAAGCTAATCAGCTGAGTCAAACTATCAGGAAATATAAAAGGCATTAAACTGGACAGACCACCCAGCATCAAAGTAGATGCCAAAAATGGCAATGGCAAACTCAGTCCAGTTGACTCACTGCAAAATCCTCATACTAACTTTGCAGCCTGTAGGAGCACTGTCCCATGGCCTAGTCAAGCAACAGCCTGACATTGTCATTCTTACTGAATCATGTCTAACAGACAATGTCCTAGGTGCTACCACCACCATCCTTGGGCATTTCCTTTACCACCAGCAGGGCATTCCAGCAAAGACAGTGGAACAATAGAATGTCTTAGGGAGAGAGTTGCCCTGGGAGCCTACAACATTGACTCTGGACTGCATGGGGTGTCATGGTATCAGCCCAAATATTGGTAAGGACTCTTCTTGCTGATTACTGCCTACTGTCACCAGCACACTGGTGCATCAGTTCTCCTCCATATTGAACACCAATTGGTGAAGAAATAAGGATGGCACAAGCAAGAAATGTACTCTGGGTGGGGATTTCATCAATAAAAATGGCTTGATGGTATCACGACTGGCTGAGCTGACTGAGTCCTGAGAGTCTTAACTGCTCAACTGCAAAAGGGAAATATCTGCTTGATCTCATCTTCACCAGTCTATCTGTTGCAGATGCATGTATCCATGACAGCATGGGAAGGAGTAGCCACTGCATAGTCCTTATGAAAATGAGACACATCTTCACATTGAGGATATTAAGCAACTCAAAATTAGGCATCCATGAGATGGTGAAGAAAATCAGCAACAGCAAATTTGTATTTGATAATAATGTATGATCTCGTGGCCTGGCAGATTCCTTCATTTTACCATTATCATCAAGTTGGAGAATCAATCCTGGTTCAATGAAGTATACAGGAAGGAGAACCACCTTCTGGGACAGCACTGGGCATATATAAAAATGAGATGTCAACCTGATGAAGCTACAACACAGGACTTCATGCATGTCCAAAGTGGGGAAGCAGCATGAGATAGAGTTAAATGATCCCACCACCAACAGATCTGCAGTCCTGAAACTTCCAGTCCTGAATAGTTGTGGACAATTAAACAAGTGATAGGAGGAAACTGCTCCACAGCTATCTCAATGATGGGGTTTCTAGCACAATAGTGCAACAGGCAAGGCTGAGGAATTTGTAACATCTCCAGTTTGAAGTGCTAAGGATAATCCATCTCAGCCTCCTCATAAAATTCCAGCATTACATATAGCAGTCTTCAGCCAATATGATTCACTCCACATGATATAAAGTATTGGCTGAAAGAACTGGATACTGCAAAGGTTATTGCCCCTGTCAACATTCCAACAATAGAACTGAAGACATGTGTTCCAGCACTATCTGCACCTCTAGCCAAGCTAGAGCATTGGCATCCACCCAGCAATGTGCTTATCTGTGCAAAATTGCTTATCTATGTCCTGGGCACAAAATGCACTTCAAATCCATCCTGGCCAGTTACTGACCCTCAGTCTATTCTCAAACATCAGAAAAGCGATAGAATTAGTCATTTTACAGAGCTATCAAGTGACACATACTCATCAATGATCTGCTCACTGACAAGCAGTTTAGACTCTCAGCTGGCCATTCAGTTCCTGACTGCATTGCAGCCTTAGAGCAAATACAGACAAAATTGTTGAACTCCACAGAGGTGAGAGTCACTGCCCTTGACACCAGGGCAGCTTTTGATTGAGTGTGGCATCAAAGAATCCTTACAAAACTAGAATCAATGGGAATTGGAGATAAAGCTCTTCGTTGTTTGGTCATGTCTTGAAAAAAGGAAGATGGTTGTTATTGATAAAAATCAATCATCTCAATCTTAGGATATTAGCACCTGAGTTGCTCAGGTTAATGTTCTAAGCTCAACTATCTTCAGCTGCTTAATCAATGATTGCTTTCTGTAGACCGTCACAGGCTGAGGGCCTGATAGAAGTATATAAAAGTATGACAGGCATAGGTAAGGTGGATAGTCAGAGTTTCTTCTCATGGTGGAAATGTCAAATACTAGGGGACATTGGTTTAGGTGAGACAGGGGTAGTTTAAAGGAGATGTGCAAGGCAAGTTTTTTTTATACAAAGGGTGGTAACTGTCTGGAACATGCTGCCAAGGGATGTGGTAGAAGAAGATATAATAGCATCGTTTAAAAGGCATATAGGCAGACACATGAACAAACAGGGCATTTAAGGAAACAGGCTATGTGCAGGCAGTTGGGATTAGTATAGAATGGCACAGACATGGTGGGCTCCATTGTTTCATGTTCTATGATGTACCTTCCACCATGAGGTCAGACTTGAAGACATTTGTTAATGCTTGCATAATGTTTAGCACTATTCACAGACTTCTTCAATTTCAGAGGAGATGTTCCTTTTCAACAGTTTAGCATCTGTTGCACACATTCCGCGTACTCACCTCCACCACTCACCCTCTGCTCCACCCCACAGCCCTCGACCTCAGCAACCGCTTTGCGGACAGTGTGGGTTAGCATACAGAGGGGATTTGCCTGATTCAGGGCAATCTGGCAACTGTTGCCATTTTCATTTGCCAGATCTTAAAACTGCTAAGGGAGCATCCTGTACTCATCATGTGAATCCTTAATGTCTCTCTTTCCTGCAACAGAAAGCTGCATTATTTTCACTGCTGGAGATCTTCCTTTAGCTCTCCAAGGCCAGAGAGCTGTTCACCATCCTTAATGGGGTGGTGAATGTGCTCTCTGGTTATTAACTAGTTTCTCAATCACAAATTAGGGTATGTGTATTGTGCTCTGGAAATTATCATAATGTTGGGATCCCAACCCCAGAACAAAAGTGCTGCTCTTAATCTTTGACCTGCGGTACTCTGTTAATAATCTTCTTAAAAGTAAATGCAACTTTCATGATCATGGAAAGAAATTGCCAATTAACTAAGAGTCCACAGAATTAGGTGTTAAACTTGCAGTATATCAACTTCTTGGACCTATGAATGAAGATAAATCCTGTACAAGTCACAAAAATAGTCTACAGCTTTATTCATCAAAAGGATTATTTGCCACTTGCACAATGATGTGATACCTTGTATAAGGATTTGTTGCCTGGAACTTCTGGACAATCAGGAAGCTGGATAATTACAGACTCTACTGTAATATTTATTTATCCACTTTAAAAGTCATGGTTCATCTGTTTAACCTTTTCTGTATATGTGTCAGAAGTGGCAATAACAGGAATAGCATATTCGATCAACTGCAACCCTTGAATAGGTTCTTGAGGAGTATACAATGTGATGGAAAAATTTTAATATAATTTGAAATATAAAAAGATGCCAGGTGAAAAGTGGATGACTTCTGATCCGAAAAGCTGTTTGAAACCCATTGAGCATGAACTAGACCACTGCATAAACCAGACAAGATAACGAACAAAAGACAAATGGTCCCAAAAGGGTTCCCTCTGGGCATGTTGGGAATATGTTGTGAAGTAGATTTATTATCTCCACATCTACTGCAGTGACCTAAAAGAATTATTGGTAACACTTACTTCCAAAATTAAAGTGCACACTTTCGTTGCCAAAGTAAGATAATAATTACTACATGAGCATGTGAGTGGTTTTTTGATAATGGTGCATTTAAAAGTGTAGAAAAATGCACCTAAAGAATTAGAAAATTCCACACTTTCCAATGTTTCAGTACTTTTCTTTCAAAAGCAATGAACAGACAAAGTATGATCCCAACAGGTATGGTCAGTACTTTCCCAGACTAGTAATATCGCAGTGTTTTCCATTTTTGTATACCTGCACTGATGTTTTAATTATCAGCCTGTTCAGGAGTCAGACCTTTGATGTTATCCTGATCATCAGATAAAGGCAGCAGCCTGCAGCTAGAAAGAGTAACATTTGTTTGAAACATGTCTGGACCTTTCTTTCATGTGATAAATGGTTGCACTATTGTTGCAAAAGTAGACTTTAGGAATATATGGATGGTCAACTTTAATCGCTAAGTATTTTTCAAGCATATCAGTCTCAGACGACAAACATATCAGAATTTAGGCATACTGAAAATTCATATTAAAAAATTAGCATTTTGGCCAAATGTGAAATTCAGTGAAAATTAGTTAAATCGTTATTTTGTATCATATATTTTTTATAATAATTGCAAAATTTAAATTTATAACATTCAGTCCTTATTTGAAATATTTAGTTTGTAATTATGCTTCTCAATACCAGAGTCAGTTTGACAGAAAAAGTGGTTTAAGTAAAACTTAGTTTTATAAGATTCAAACACAGTACCACGTTGTGCCACAAGATGATGCTAAGTACATTATAATCTTGGAAGTTTTACAAAGTAAACTAGAGCTATCTCATGGTAGTGCAACACTACTTCATGAAGTTTACTCCAATTTTCCTAGCCTCCTTTGGTTTAAGTATCATTAATGAGATTTTTCAGACCTGCCACTATCAGGCAAATGACCTTGACCTGAAGATATATGATTGAGCTTGGGTCAGTGTGTGCTTAGGGATGGGTGTTCTCCTCTATCTATACTAACGCAATCCAGGAATGTTGGTTTCTTTTATTGCTTCTTGGATATTTTGTGCTGAGAAAGTTATTGCACATCTTTCTAGATGAATTGAAAGAAGAAAAACTTTTCTTTTGTACAGTGCAGGAGAGAATTATGTTCTCCTGATTTCCTGTTACAATCTTGGCACAGAAGTAGAAACTTTGCAGAGAATGGATTGAATTATCTTTTAATCTCTGTCTCCATGAGTACAGGTAGTTCTGCAGTAACACGTGTTTCGTTAATGTGAATTGGCTCTAATGCGATTGATGAATAATGGATGCTGTTTGGATAATGCAAACTTTCTGCTGTACAGGTATAATGATTTTTCTATAATGCAATTTTCTATGGCGCGAGGTCACGCAAGAACACAACTATGTGTTGTAGGAGAGCTACCCATACAGACGATTTTCTACTGAAGTTGTAGAGGGCAACATTTAATTCGATCACATGATCTGATCACGTCAGATTCATGCCCATTGGGTTACATGAAGATCCATTTATTCATTAACTTGCCCTCTGCCTGATGACAGGTCTTTAACCTATTATCTGCTGATGCTTCATCCTAGACTTTTTAGTGGTTTGCCATTGCCTTTCAGTCTTAGAGGTAGAATGAAGCGGCAGGCCTGAAATCTACCTCAGCTAGAATGGGAATCAAACTTATACTTTTGGTGTCATTCTAAGTTATCTTAGAATCCCTACAGTGTGGAAGCAAGCTATGTGGCCCACTGAATCCACCCCATCTCTGTAACCCTGGATTTCCCATGGCTAACTCACCTAGCCTGCACATCCCTGGGCACTTTAGCATAACCAACACGCCTAACTACATATCCTTGGACTGTGGGAGGAAACTGGAGCACCCGGAGGAAACCCACACAGACACAGGGAGAATGTGCTAACTCCACACAGACAGTCACACAAGGCTGGAATTGAATTCAGATCCCTGGTGCTGTGAGGCAGCAGTGCTAACCACTGAGCCGCAGTGCCACCCCTAATGTATTATGTATCCAGTCGACTAAATTAGCCATCGCCATAAGTGATGATTGTTCCTATCATGCCCTGTGATGGTGAGCCTTGAGGTTAGTTTTTATATTTCTGTCAACTTTTAAACCAGACAATCATTTGCCAGCCGGCAATGTGAATTAATCTATCTTATGAATTCTGCTGTTCTCAAGGGCTCACTTCATTGTGTCAACTTTTCAGTGGTCCCACAGGAGTTCGACAGGGCCAAAGAAACATTTGTTTTCCAAACTTCTCTAAAATCTTGAGTATTGTTTGTTGTGTGAATTAAAGTAGTAATGGTCATCATATCATTGAAAAGGGCTTTGGCAGAATTGGAAGGGGTACAAGAGAAGATTTACAAGGATGATATCCGAAATATGTGGGTATATTTATCTTGGAACAGATTGATGAGATGAATGTCTTCTCTTGGGAAAAAGACAAATGGATGTTTTAAAAGAAGGCTTTATAATAATTGACAATTTTGATAGAGTAGAATACATGGAAAATGTTTGCTCTTGTAGGGAAGAGTATAATACAATGCCATTTATAGAAGTTGGTTAACAAGTAACATATTAGTGAATTTAAAAGTGCCCTTTTCTTTAACCAAAGAGTATTGAGAATGTGGAATGTACTACCACAGGGAGTTGTTGAAGGGAATATTACAGAGATATTTAAAATGAAACTTTACATGTTTGAGATTATTTGAGATTTAATGAGAAAAGATGTATGGAGGTGCAAGTGGAAAATAAACATCAACATGCTCTGAATGGACCAGATAATCTGCTTCTGTGCCATTTATCCAGTGTAATCATGTGCAATCTTTCATCCCTTTGAAAATAATATGACAATTATATAGAATTCCTGCAGATAGAGACCATTGAGTCATCACCAACCGTCCAAAGAACATATCCCCCTTTCCCAGATTTGCCATAGTTAACCGACCTCGCTTGCACATTCCTGAACTCTACAGCGCAATCCAGTCCACCCAACTTGCACATCTGTGGGAAGAAATGAGAGCACCTAGCAGAAATTCATGCAGACACAGGGAGAACTTGCAAGCTCCCCATAGATATTTGCCTGAGGTTGGAATTGAACCTAGATCCCTGGCGCTATATCACAGCAATGCTAACCAATTTGCTACCATTACATTATATTCAATCAATCAGGTTTTTGTCTACTCAGTTGGACTTCTGCAATTTTTTTGAGCCTTTCTGATCAATTTTTTTCTGAGTTATCTATACATCATTGGTAAACATGGATATGTTACAGTCAATCCCCTCACCCAGATCATTGACATAGATTGTAAGTAACTGATAACCAATATCTGATCCTTGAGGTACCCCGTTAATTACAGCCTATGACATGAAAATGATTTGTTTATTTTTAATCTCTATCTGCTGTGTGTCGAATAATCCTCAATCCATGCTAATATATTGCTCTTGATTTCCAAGAGCTCTGATTTTGTATAATAACGCCTGCGTGGCAGTTTATTAACGATATAGAATCCCCACAGTGTGGAAATAGGTCATTCAGCTCAACAAGTCCACACAGACTTTTTGAATACTAACCCACCCAGACCCATCCCCTAACCCTGTTTTTCCCATAGCTAGTGCACAGTGACTCAGTGGTTAGCACTGCTGCCTCACAGCACCAGGGACCCTGGGATCGATTCCAGCCTCGGGCAACTGTCTGTGTGGAGTTTGCACATTCTCCCCGTATCTGTGTGAGTTTCCTCTGGGTTCTCTGGTTTCCTCCCACAGTCCAAAGATGTGCAGGTTAGGTGGATTGCTTGTGCTAAATTGCCCGTAGTGTCCAGGGTTGTGTAGACTGGGTGGATTAGTCATGGGAAATGCAGGGTTACAGGGATAGAGTAGTGGGTGTGAGTCTGGATGGGCTGCTCTTCACAAGGTCAGTGTGGACTCACTGGGCTGAATGGCCTGCTTCCACAATGTAGGGATTCTAAAGATATTATGAAAATTCTAATAAATTGGTTCTCCCTCATCCGCCCTCTGGTTTTATGGACAAAAAACTTAGAATTGTCAACCATGTTAGAGCTCATGTAGACTAGAATAGGTGGAACTTAAAGAAAAATTTGTAACATCATTTGCTGCCAGAATTTCTGTTCAACTCATTTATCTGCCATGTCAAAGCATCACTAGTTTGCACTAATGATCTGTGCATTCAATCTACACCCATCACTTATTAAAAGCAATTAAAGGATTGTTAATGAATCCTCATTACAGCAAATACTCTTTTCTGTTGGGAAAATAATATCTTATCAAATACTGTGCTCAGAAGTTAGCTAGGAGCTATTCTTTCACCAAAAAATTTCAAAAGAACATATAGTAGCAATTAATGGCATATTAGAGGATGAGTGGGCAGATCATGTTTGACCACTGTCAACCTGATAAAGCTCTCATCCAAAACAATCTAAAGACTACCATTTACCACAAGCAATTATCCTTGAAATACACATATTGACCCACAGAATGTAATATCTACAGTATATGAATGCGAACACTAACAACGGTGTACGATTGGTGAGCGGGAATGTTATCCCAGTCAATATTCATCCATAATGAAGATCATTAAAAATGCAGTATATTTGGTCATTATCAGCCTATGTTTATGGGAGTTTTTCTGTGCAATTTAGTTGCTGAATTTCTTACGTTTCAGCAGTCTCTCCATTTCAAAAGCACTTAATTATCTGTAATGCACTTTAGGACATTGAGATGGTGAAAAACGCAATATCCACATTTATTTTAGTTTGATAGAATCTTGTTAGCACTGTATGAAATTTGTCTCTCTAATAAACATTAAAAGACATAGTTGCACAATGTAATACTTAGCCTTTGCAGTATAATTGAAATGTGATCTAATTTGTACAATTGATAATTTAATGTAAACAATATGTTCAGTGGAAAACCGTGGTGATGGTCAATGAAACAATATGAATGTAATGACCACAAATTCACTGTGGAAGCCCTGATATTGTAAAATTGTGGCTGAATAAGTGATAATGTTACAGTAATGCTTTAGAGACAAGTGTTGAAATCCCGTGATAGCAGTTGGTGGAATTTAAATTTCATGAATTAAATCATCTGGAATAAAATACTGACATCAGGAACGATTACCATGGACCCTCTGGATTATTGTGAAAAACCCATTTGGTTCACTGATGTCCTTGAGAGAAGGAAATCAGTTGTATTTACCTGGTCTACATATGACTCTAAACCCACAGCAATGTATTTATTTCTTAATTTGTCTTGGAAGTGGCCTGGAGAGCCAACCAGTTGTGGCAAACCGCTACAGCAGACGTCTGTCCATCTTGGGAGGTGATGGACTGTGCCCAGGCTTTATGTCACTTTTGGATTGAAAGTCAACAGTGGTTGCTGTAGCAGTCTCTACAAACAACCACAAAACAATTGAAAAAGAATTAGACGGGATGAAGTTCTTACATTGGCCTCAGTATTTGGAATGACAGAGTCCCATACTGGCCAGGCTTTGAAAAATAAACCACCAACAACTGGGCATTTGAGTCAAAATTGAGAGCACTGTTGCGCAGGCTGATGTAATCGTACACTCTACATCTTATTATCTTATTTCAGCAAGGCGACTCACTTGAGGCTGCATTAGAAAAAATTAAGTGGCTTACTCCAGCTATCTTACATGGAAGTGCCACTTTTTTTAGTATTCTCTGTTCTTTAAACACTTCGAATGGTTTATGTATTGAAAGTAATTTACCGAAGCACTCTTGTTGGTGAAGCAGACAAATGGACACAGAATTTGATTTGCAGTTTGACTTAATTTTATTAACAAAATATTCCTTATTAAAAACATCATGTGACCATTTCCCAAATTCACGCAATATTTACTCTCTGTATAGCTCCATCTTTCTGAGAAAGGATATTACCAAAAATGATCCATGTGTTTAAACTGGGCCATTGGAATCTCCTTCCTCTCCGACGTATCAGTCAAATAGGGCTGGCTCTTTTCCACGAAGGTGGATTTTGCAGGTCAGGGCGGATCTTCTCCTGGGTCTTCATGGGTTGCCGCACAGTTTTCCACCATGAGTCTTGCAGCAGGTCTTTGCTGAGGGGGTGGCTTCCAGGCGCATGTTTTTATCCCCCTCTCCTGGACATTTCAGAATGATCTATGACCTTTGGCCAATGGGGTCTTGAGCAGGGTTCAAAGCATCCAATGGGGTCACACCAACACCCTTCACTATAGCTATGCTGGGAGCAGGAAAGTGTGCATCCTTAGGCACTGGCTGTTGGTCAGGGTGCCAGAAAGTCTGATCAATACTCCTCCAATGCACAACCTTTGTGTTGGTTGTAACTGGATTCCCCTCAACATTTGTGACCTCTTTGACTTTGGTTTCCACTGCCCACTGAAGCTGAAGGCTCCTGGCTGTGGGCTGCTGTTTAATTTAGTTTGGCCAGTTTTCTGTCAAGTCCCACTTCATTGGCTGTGGGTCACTTTAGAATGTCCAATTTTAAGCTTGTGGCTGCTTGACCACGCTAATGACCTCAATGTGCTGTTATTCCCTGAACCTGACATTACTTTGATTCTTACGACTGAATGAATCTAAATAACATTTTAACCAATCTAAGTAGATGCAACTAATACAGGTTATGGGATTAAAACTTCTTGTATCTAGTAAAATTTCTTCAGACTGATATCTGAACAAAGAAAGTTGGAAATGCTCAACAGGTCATGCAGCATCTGTGGAGTGAAATAGTGTTTCAGCTTGATGACCTCTCACCAGAAATAAAGGAAAGATAGAAATGTGAGAGTCTTGAAGCTAGTGAGAAGAAGAGGATCTGGGGAGAACTAAAAAGATGCTCTATCATCAGATGGTGGCGAAGAGAGATAAGGAAGCTTGGGTCCTACATTCTCCATAATACTGCTGAATTTTGTATTTGCTTCGTCAAAGCTGCAGAAGTGTTTGTTCCCCTAGAACTTTTTTTTAAAACAAACATTTGATCCAAAAGGGATCAAATTTTTCTGAGAACTGAATGCCAGTTAAAACTAGGAGTCCATCCACATGCACATTTTGGCACAATGCTTAACACAATCCATACAATTAGATGTGAGCACTGAAAAAGGCATCTCTAAATTGAATTTTTCCAATCAGTCTATTAAAGTGTATAATAAATTCTTCTATGGAATAACCATCAGCTTTTGAACTCTATCAAAGTGACAGTCAGGATGGTCATAATAAGGATCCTTTCATCATAAACGTGTGGAGCCGATGACTGGCAGCACACGGCTGTTACTTTTGATTCTTCCTGCCCTATTGTGGTCTGTTTTCCTCATGGAATAAGAACTAGGGGAATATTGCGAAAGATGGAAGCGACTGATTCACCGATTACAGATGGTGTGTGTGTGTGTGTGTGTGTGTGTGTG
>NC_063334.1:59919211-59933190 GCF_021869965.1 Rhincodon typus
GTGTGTGTGTGTGTGTGTGTGTGTGTGTGAGAGAGAGAGAGAGAGAGGGTGAGAGAGACTGTGTGTGTATTTGTTAGGAAGACAGAGTGTGTGTGAGGGAGAGACAGACTGTGCATGTGTGTGTGTGTGAGAGAGAGAGGGGGAGAGAGAGAGAGTGTGTGGTTGTTAGGGAGACACTGTGTGTGTATGTGTGTATGTGTGTGTGCATGTGAGAGAGAGGGGGAGAGAGAGAGAGTGTGTGGTTGTTAGGCAGACACTCTGTGTGTATGTGAGAGAGAGAGAGAGAGATGGGGGGGTGCGACAGAGAGTGTGTGTGGTTGTTAGGGAGACACAGTGTGTCTGTGTATGTGTGTGTGTGAGAGAGAGAGAGGGGGGGAGAGAGACAGTGTGTGTGGTTGTTAGTGAGCCGCTGTGTGTGTGTGAGGGAGAGAGACTGTGAGTTTGTGAGGGAGAGAGAGTGTGTGTGTGTGTGTGTGTGTGTGTGTGTGTGAAAGGGGCAGAGAGAGACTGTACGTGTGTGTGTGAGCGGGAGAGAGAGAGAAAGTGAGTGTGTGTGCGTGTGTGTGTGTGTGTTTTGTGTGTAAGTGAATAGGGAGCACAGAGCGTATACAGGGTTAGTGGTATCAGGGATTGGGATGGGCTAGAGTGAATGGAGGAAGACGCTACAGGAAATAGTGAGAGTGGTGAAAGGTTGGTACAATAGCATAAGTAGAGTGAGTGTGAGGTAGCAGAAAGCAGATGTTGGCACTTACACTGGCAGAATAGAAAAGGGCATTGACCTTCTTCCTACATTGATGGGCATTATCTCCAGATTTCAGAGTGCTTTAATCTGGATGACTAGTTCAGACCGGGCTGACATGGTCTCGTGGCCTCCACTGCTAGTCCTTGGGGAAAAGGAAACACTGTATCAGCGCCATCCCATCCAGCAGACCTCCAGGATCCTGCCTACAATATGGGGCTCTGATATCCCCCTGTCTACCATGTCTGGGGAGAATTTCAGGAAGTGTGCGGGGCAGCAAGTGCCTTTTAAAGATGGCTTGGTGTAAGGAACGCCTGTGAATGCCTGGATAACCTGTGAGCAGTGAGTCATTGTGGGATTGGCACATGTTAAGATGGGGCAGAGATCAGACATAAGAGAAAGGCATGGTCAGCAATAAATGAGATGATTTGATAAGATAGGGTGAGAAAACCAAAAAATATAAGATTCAGCCTTCAGATTAAATGCTCTGTCTGGAACAAGATAATACTTTCCAAACTTCACTTTTTTGTAACCAATCTCTGTTGCCATGTTAAACACCTGACAGCTGGATGGTCAAGTAGAATGCCAATATTTTACAGAATACTAAATTAATTTACAGAATGCAATATTACAGTATCTACATGTGTCTTAATCAACATCCAGTGCTGCAGAAATAACTCTTTATATGCTTTTGAGGAAATCAAATAAACCAATTATTTAAAGAATCACTTCTTAGTGGAGTACTATAACAAAAATACAAACATTGATGGAAACTTATAGCAAGATTTAAATTTATCTTTCTGGAGTTGATAACGTGTCTCAGTTTGATGACAAGAGCTATCCACTCTATAGCAGGCTGGTGAGTCTTCTGTGCCACTAGAGAGCATGTACAATGAAAACCATGAACTATTTGGAACATGGTGGAACAAACCTGCTGTGTTCTGAAATAATGTTTAACTGTGTGGACAGTTCTGGTGATTCCTCCAGAATTCTCTGAAGCATATCTCTAATTCTTGATGATCTGTTGCTACTGCTATAAACCTGGATTTCATGAGATGCAGCCCTTGCCACCAGGTCTTTGGAGGGGGGACCTCAAGAAGTGAAAGAGGAAGAGGACAAGGGAAGCGATCAAGGAGGAAGAGATGAGGCATCTGGGTCTCTGCAATTCTGGACTTTTTAAGAGCAATGGAGTTAGTATCAGAAACATTCAGAGCAATAATGATGTAGTCATGATGTGAGATATATTTAGAGTCATAGAGTCATACAGCATGGAAACAGATTCTTCTGTCCAACTTATCCACACTGAACAAGTTTCCCAAATTAAACTAGTCCCACTTGCCTGCATTGTCCCATACCCTTCTAAACCTTTACATGATTAAGTACAAAAAGGTGAGATGGAGCAGAAGCTCTAAACTTGTGTAAAGGTAACTTTTGTATAAACTATGGTGCAACTAAAGTGTGATTATAGAAGTTCCATAAATTGCAGCAGTAACTTTGGGAGACTAAGAAACATATGACCCCAATAACACAATAAAACAGGTGGGCTATCCATAATAGGCCAATCAGACTCAGATTCCCCTGCAGTCTCATCCAACATTACCAATGTTCTATATCACTTTATCTTTCCATGCCTCAGCTCTGGACCATCGTATTGTTCTCGTCTATAAAATCCTGAAACAAAAGATATTAAAAAAGGGAAAAATAATTAAGAACAAATTTTTCAAAGAGCTTTTCCAATTATACCTTCCACTGCAGAGACATTGGGTTGCTTTTGCTTGTATTTCAATGTAAAGTATGACATCAGGCATCAATTGCTAAATCATGGAATTTTCCACCATTTCACAGTGAGAAGGATGGCTTTTCACAAGGACATTTGGATAGGTACATGGATAGGAAAGGTTTAGAGGGATATGGGCCAAATGCAGGCAAATGGGATTAGTTCAGTTTAGGAGACTCTGATCGGCATGGACAAGTTGGGCCAAATGGCCTATTTCCATGTTGTATGACTCTACGACTTTATGTGCCAAGTTGAAGATTAGATAGAGGTTTCTAAACTCATGAAATGCAGCAGATCTTTGTCCAGAAGATCAAAACAGTTATTGAGCTACCATCCAATGTTGCTGAGAACATCCAGGGTGATGATATGTATCTGCCGTATGCAGCTAGATAGAGTAGATAGAAAGAAATTGCTCCCGCACATAAAAGAAATGAGAATGAGGACAAAGATTTGAAGTGATGCTTGAAAGAAGCAGGAGTGATATGAGAAAAAAAAGGGTGTGGTTAGGAATGGAATGCACCACCTGGAAATGTGATGGAGGGAGGTTTAATGGAGGCATTCAAGAGGGCATTGGCTGATGATTTGGATAGAAATAATATGGTAGGGTATGGAGAGAAAGCAAGAGTTTGGCACTAGATAATGATGCTTATTTGACGGAGAGGTGTAGGCATGATGGGCTGAATGCCTTCTTTGACGCAGTAACAATTCTCCATGCTCCTTGATAGTGTAACAGGCTTTGTGGCAGCCTTTGCCAATGCACCAAGTATTTTGTATAGAACAATCTCCAGTATGCTGCCTTATTGACATCACCATCTGAGTTCTCTGTCATAGAAACTGTCCTCAGCCCTGCCCTCTTGTAAGGCTGGTACACATGCATTCCTGTCCCCTTGCCCTGGCTGGAGACCACTCACGCCTGTTAACTCATCATGTGCTGATCATGTGTTAATACTAACCTGTAAAGTGTACACAGTTCCAGACTTGAGCAGGTGGCTGCCAAAGTTAAACCAAGTGACAATGTTTCTTCGATTGATTCTGGTCTTGCTTGAGTCCTTCATATCGAGGCTGCTGTGGATGACCTGAAGAAAGTCTTTGCAATCTGAAGATGAAAACAAAGAGTGTAAGAGTTAGGTAGAGAGAGATATTCAATAGAATGGAAGGGAAAAGATCCATGGTGACACCATGGGCTGGATTTTATTTTTGTCAGGTGGATGAGAGCAGTGCAGTGGAAACTGAGTAGGTCTGCTCAACCCTACCCCTGCTGTCTCGGTGTGTTTGTTCAAGTGTTGAATGGGCATTGGGAAAGAGGCCAATTAGAGGACAAAGAGGGTCTTCATACCCAGTTAGCACTGTAGGCTAGAATGACATGCAGCAGAGAGATAATGCGGCAGACAGGAAGTCCATTACTTCGAGAATATTAAAAGCCCCTGCTCTCAGATTCAGTCTTTATTTTTTATGTAAGGCTCAAAAAAAATTAAAAAGACCAAAGAAAAGAAGTTGCTGCCACCTTCTCCATTGTCATGTTGGCAAGCCTTCTCTTCAGCCTTTGCATACTAGCTTTTATAAAATACTCCAACAAATTTTCATATACAATGCCTGAAAAATACAGTGTGATGAAAAACTGAAAATCACGGGTTGTTAACCAGATTAATAGTTTGTTAATTAGTGACTTCAAAATGCTGTCGATTTGCGTGCCCGCTTGGCATCCATAATTTGGTTGACCTACATGACAATATTGTATTGCGGCATGTCATCATCATGTTTTATTTTATATTCATATGAGGGTCAGCCTGCCTTAATTACACATGCAACAGTTGGCTGCATCTGCAGTGAGCACTTGATGCCAGACAGCAGGAAAGAGATGAAGTAGAGTTTGAGAAGGTGCATAAGGCAGGAATATATGGTCATTCTGGATGTTCTCAGCAATACTGGATGGTAGCCCTATAACTCTTTTGATCTCCTGGAGCAAGTTCTGCTATATTTCATCAGTGAACTTGGGAGCACTCTCTCTGACCTGTTGCTCCATGGGCAGTTTTCTTTCCTCCCTCAACAATTTTCACTAACAGTTCCACCAGCCGCTACATCTTGAAAACACTTTCCCTTTAAAAGGAACAAGTTGGCTTATGACATGCAAGCCAGTTGAGATTCATGCTAACCACACTTAGTCTATGTACCGTGGTTCATGTTCGACTGCATGCTACTAATTGGGGCTTCTGGGTGCATTGGTAACATCTCTACTCCTGAGCTAGGAGTCGTAGGTTCAGGTCCCACTTGCTCCATAAGTGTGTAATAACATCTCTGAACAAATTGATGTTTGTCTTTTAGAAAAAATCTAGACCGCTGACATTATGGGGATTAACGAGCAGGATGAACTTTCCATATTACTTACCTCACTTTAACTAGGTATAGAGCAAACAAGCTTTATGTTCCTGATGCCAATTCATGGGTTGAAATGAAATTTTTTTAGTTCAAATTCTCTTTCTTAAAAGTGTTTTAATAAGCTTTTACCCTTGTCTCCAACAGCAGAAAATGTGGCTGCTTTTTAAAAAAATTTTAATGGACATTATGTTGTCTTAATAAATATGTATATGCCTTTAACACTTGTTTTAAACTAATAAGCTGGTTTTGGTATTGAGGGTGGTGGTAGGTGGTGGAACCTGCAAGAAACATTTGGAACCTAAATATAAATAAAACAGGACATCATTTTGGAGCGTTTGTAAAATAATGTAAGGGAGGAAAGGGATGGTAAGAGAAGTACAATAACAGAACAAGAGATGCTTAATATAAATTGAGAGGAAATCCTATTTAAACTGTGATAAAATGTCTGTGCAGTAATGCACACTGTTTCTGTAATAAAAATGGGGAGTTGAAGGTAATCATACATTGAGGAAAACCAGGTGCAGAGGAGATTATTGAGACATGGATACAAAATGAATCAGGAGTTTATAGCATATTTAGCCAAGACAGAGGGGTAAAATTTGGAGGTCAAGCAACTGCACTTAATAGGGATAACGTAATACCAGAGCAAAAAGAAACAGACACTGCTATCAGCATAACAAAAGTAGAAAAATTATGAATTGAGATAAAAGATAATAGAGGGTAAATCATGTGAATAGATGCAGCTTACAGACCATCAAATCGTAAAAGGGTGACAGATAAAGAAATGTAAAGAATAGAGTACAGAACATTGAATAATAATCATACAGGATTCCAATTACACCAATATTAATTGTTGAGGTCTTGGGGTGCAGACAGCTTCTCTACCGCTGTGCCAGAACTTTTAGCTTCAAGTCCCATGCCAGGACCTGTTAGCCATGGAAGTTGCATTTGTAAGCTGGCCAAACAAGTTAATTACTAGCCTGCAAATCCTTTCAATACATCTGATGGCAAGTGGTAAGAGTGAGTGAGCGTCCTACTCGGTCATCCGACAGAGGGCAATGGTAAACCATTAACATGGATTTATCTAATGGAAGTCAATGAGTCAACTCAGAGAAAAGACAGGCATTAATTGGCTAGAAGGTGTAGATCTAGGTAATAAGGGAATGGAAATCCTAAAATATTTATAGGCCGAATTCCTTTTTAACTCAACATGGGCTCTGCCCAAAGACAGGGCCTGGGCTCAATGTCTGCTGATGCTTCATCCTGAGCTTTTTTTGTGTGATGGCTTGCATTGTTCTTTAACTCTAAGGGATATGGTGAGAAGGCAGGTCTCAACTCTATCTCAGCTGGAATAGAAAATTAACCCATGCTATTTGGTGCTACTCTGAACCATACGCAAGTTATTGAACCACTCAGCATCCCACCACCACACACACCCACACTGCCGGTCCCATAAATATATAGTGGGAATCAAGAAATTCAATGGAGAAATCTGAAGAAATGTTGTTATCCAAAGAGTGGTGAAAATGTAAAACTTGCCATCACAGGGAGTGGCTGAAATGAATAGGATAAATGCATTTAAGAGGACATTAGATAAAAACAGGGGGAAGAGAGAAAATAGGATCACAATGATAGATTTAGGTAAGAACAGAAGAGAAGATGCTCAAGTGGAGCATAAACGTTGGCTGTGACTAGTTGCTTTTGTGCCATATATCCTGTATAATCTCACATACTTTGCATTTGGTTTTAAAAAGAGAGCTACCAAGCCAAAATGGAAAAAAAATCTTAACTTTCATGAGTTTAGGAGAAGGCTGGAATCATTGTGTTGGGCTCGAGGTATAAATTTATATACGGTGGATGAGTGAGGAATAATGATGCACAGCTGCCCTGAGGACAGCAGTACAGTGCACATTGCATACTGTAAATGTGAAATTTCATCTGTCAGACTCCAGAGGTGGCAACGTATTACCTAATTCCAAGTAGTCTTACCAACACTTTCAACATATTTCATTGTGTATGACATGTTGACATTTGTGGTATCACGGTTGAGGTTTGGAGATATATAATTTGGAATTAATATTTTTTTTTCAGGAGCATTTATTTGTTTGTCACCAAAATTATTTTAGTGCCATTTTTGTTATTTTGCTCTTATTTATTATCCATTTAAATTTCAGATGTGCATAAGTTTATCTTTAAAGCTATTTTGTATTGAACAGGGCGGGTGCATTGTAGATGCATCAGTTGTAATAGTGCATGAATAACAAAACTTCTTTGTATTTGTTATTAGAATGTGGGAATTGCCTTCAAAGACAGCAATTATTGCCATCCCTAATTATAATAAGCCATCTTGTGAAACTATTGCTATTCATGTTGTGTAGGTAAATGGGCAGTGCTTTTAAAAGGGGAAGAATTTCAGCCCAAAGATAATGAAAATATAGTGACAGATTTCCAAGTCAGGATGGTATGTGACACAGAGAGGAAATTGGAGGTGATGGTGTTTGCGAGTGTCTGCTTATCTTGTTCTTCTTGGTAGCAGAGATACTACATTTGCTTGGCAAGTTACTGCAGTGCATCTCTAAATGGTACACACTGAAGCCTTTATGGGTTGATGGTGGAAGGTGTGAGTGTACTTAAGCCAGTGGATGGGATGCGAATGACGTGGACTGATTTGTCTTGACTTACGTCAAGCACTCTGTGTGTTTGGAACTGTGCTCATCGAGGGAAGTAAAGACAACGTCCCCTCCCCACCCCCAACCCCACCCCCACCATCACACTATTAAGTTGTGCCTTGTAGGTGGTGTATTATCGATGTAGTTTGAATCATACATTCTGCTGTGATATTTACAGCCTTGTGAGCAGCTTGACTCATTTCACCGTCAGTTGGCCAATATCTCCATATGTGCTTCTGACACTCCACAGCCTATCAATATTACAGAAAAGGAACATATAAGGTGAGATTTTTCTGGCATGTGGTAAGTTCTAATGTTTAGATTTGATTTGATTTATTTATTGTCATGTGTATTTAGTGACAAAATTTAGGGAAAAGTGTTGTATAATGTTTGAACTATATGATGGTCCTAAGCCTGTACAGACAGTGAGCTGGACTTTGTAAGCAATCTTCAGGCTGCAGCCAATTGAGAGACTATTGCTGCTCCTGCTATCCAATTTGTATCAGTTGGCTCGCTCTCCATTGCCAGACCTCTCCTATTACTAGAGCATGGGGGTTCCCAACTCCAACATATTCCTGAAGATTTCACCCCTGCCTCTTCTCTTCAAGACCAATCAAGCAAACCTTTGTTTTAGAACAATTTCCAATAGTTTGTAATAAATAAACAAAAGTGTGGAGCTTGGTTTAGTTCAGTTGGCTGAACGGTTGATTTGAAAAGTAGTGTGACACCATCAGTGTGGGTTCAATCCTTACACCAGCTGAGGTTACCATGAAAGTCTCTCCTTCTCAATCTTTCCCCTTGTCTGAGATGTGGTGGTCCTCAGGTTAAATCACCACCAGTGTCTCTCTCTCTAATTAAAGAGCAGCCCTATGGTTTAGTAAGACTTTGGTGACTTGACTTGAAATGAAAGTGTTTAAAAAAAATAATATTTTCATTTACAATTGCATTTTATTTTTCCCAAATTGTATCTAGAAGATTGATCTTTAACTCTTGAAGACTCCGGGACATTCCTGGAGGATAGAAAAGCTAAAAGACCCGGAAGCTCAGCATTTGTCAGCATCACTGAGAGAAATATTTGCTGCTGGCTGTGCAATGAGAATGAAAGGATGTTTTATGAACATGTGAACATGAATATACAATATATGAACATATGTACATACAAATTAGGTGCAGGTTACTTGGCTCATTGAGTCTGCTCTGCATTCAATAAGATCTGATCACTTCACAACCTCATCTACTGAAAAGCTTTCATCACCTTACTTACCAAGAGTCTATCTACATATTTAAAGTTTCTGCTTCCACTGCCTTTTAAGGAAGAGAGTTCCAAGGAATCATGACCCTCTGTGAGCAAACATTGGTCCTTATCTCAGTCAAATGGATGATTCCTTTTTTTAAAATAGTCACTAATTCTAGATTCTCCCAGAAGAAAAACATCTTTTACACATGCATCCTGTCAAAATCCCTCAAGATCTTATACGTTTCAATCAAGGTGCCTCTTACTCTTCTAAACTTTAATGGATATAGTCCTAGCATGATCAATAAGGTGATAAGATCTAAGGTTTTGGAGTAGATTTGTAGCTCGGGTTGTGGGTGTTGAGGTTGTTGAAGTTGGTTGGCTTGCCAAGCTGGTTTCTTGTTTCGCAGACATTTCGTTACCATGCTTGGTAACATCCTCAGTGCAGCCTCCAATGAAGTGTCGGTGTGTTTTCCCGCCTGGTTTTTAAACTCTGGGGTCCATTGAGATGGATTGCCTCACTTCCAGTTTTCCTTCGAACTAAGGACCCACTCCTCGCCATGGACAGGACCGATGTCATCTACAAGATTCCCTGCAGAGACTGCGAGAAACACTACATCGGACAAACAGGACGGAAACTAACAATAAGAGTACATGAACACCAACTGGCTACAAAAAGACACGACCAATACTCACTCATCTCAATCCACGTGGACAAGGAGAACCATCACTTTGACTGGGACAACACCAAGATCCTGGGACAAGCTAGGCAGAGACAGGCACCAGAATTCCTAGAAGCATGGCACTCCACGAAGCATGCTATTAATAAACACATTGAACTCAACCCTGTATACATACCACTACGAAGGAAAACCGGAAGTGAGGCAATCCATCTCAACGGACCCCAGAGTTTAAAAACCAGGCGGGAAAACACACCGACGCTTCATCAGAGGCTGTACTGAGGATGTTACCAAGCATGGTAATGAAACGTCTGCGAAACAAGAAATGATAAGATCATGAGATGTACGAGCAAAAGTAGGCCAATCAGCCCATCAAGACTGCATCGCCATTCAATGAGATCATGGTTGATCTCATAATTCTCAACTCCACTTACATTTCTCATTTGGCACGCCACCCATTCCTAAGGTATTAATCTACTAAACTGAGTCAATGCAGTGTGGAGCTAGAAGAACCCAGCCGGTCAGGCAACATCAGAGGGACAGGAAAGTTGGCATTTTGGAATGGGATCCTTCATCAGAATTGGGCAGGGGGAAGGGAGCTGGGAAATAAATAGAGGGAGGAGGGGTGGAGCTGGGGGAAGATAGGCGGGATGCAGGTAGGGGTTAGTGGGGATTGGTCATTGGAAAGGGTGGAGCAGATAGATGGGGAGGAAGATGGACAGGTTGTGTCAGGGCAAGGAGACGGGGATGAGAAGGGAGGGTTGGACATGGGCTGAGGCTGCAGGTGGGGAGATTTTACAACTGGTGAATTCTATGTTCAGGCCATCGGGCTGTAGGCTTCCGAAGCGGAATATGAGGTGCTGCTCCTCCAGTTTGCGGGTGGTGTCATTGTGGCACTGGAGGAGGCCCAGGATCGACATGTCACCCAGGGAGCGGGAGGGGGAGTTAAAATGGTTGGCGACTGGAAGGTGTTATTGATTATTGCGTACAGAGTGCGGATTCTCCATGAATTGGTCCCCAAGAATGCGTTTAGTCTCACTGATGTAGAGGAGGCCACATCGAGAGCAACGGATAGAGTAGACAGGTGATGTACAGGTGAACCCCTGTTGGATTTTGAAAGTTTGTTTTGGGCCTTGGATGGAGTTGAGAGGGGAGGTATAGGAGCAGGTGTAGCGCTTCCTGCGGTTGCAGGGAAAGGTGCCGGGTGTGGTGGGGTTAGTGGGGAGTGTGGAGTGGACGAGGGAGTCGAGGAGTGAGCAGTCCCTACAAAAGGCAGATAAGGGTGAGGAGGGAAATATCCTACCCAACTGTACACAGTTTAAAGCATTTACATCCTTCCTTATATAAGGAGACCAGTACTGTACACAACACTCTAGATGTGGTCTCCACAGTGCACTGTATAACTGATACATAACCTCCCTACTTTCTAAATTAAATTTCCCTCACAATAAAAGGTAACATTTTAATAGCCTTCATAATTACTTTATTTGTCTGTTTATTAACCTTTCATGATGTATGCAGTTGGCTACCCGGATTGCTCTGGAATCCTTCTGCACTTAGGTCTCTGCAATCTCTCATGCTAAGACATGTGTCTTTTTTTTATTTTCCTGCCAAAACAGCCAATTTCACGTTATTCTGAATTTTCCAGCTCTTTTCCCATTCACTTAAGCTATCTGTATTGGTTTTGTAGCCTCCTTTGTGTTTTTTTTCACAATTTACTTTCCACCCTATCTTTGCAACAGGAGCAAATTTAGCAACCATACCTGTGGTCCCTGTATCCATGCCATTTATATAAATTGTGAAAAGTTGAGGCTTCAGCACTGATCCATGTGGCACACTGCTTGTTATATGTTGCCAACCAGAAAAAAGACTCATTGATGCCTACTTATTGTTTCCTGTTAGTTAGCCAATCTTCTATCCATGCCAATGTGTTGCCCTCCACACCACGATTTTTATTTCCCCTCAACAATCTTTGATATAGCTCTTTATCAAATGTCATCTGGAACTCTATGCATAGTGTATCCATCAGTTCCCCCTTAACCACAGTGAATGTCACCCTTAAAGAACTCCAAAAAACTTCATAAAACTATATTGACTTCGTATAACCTTGAATTTTTCTAAGTGCCCTGGTAAAACATTTTTAATAATAGCTTTTAACATTTTCCTACATCAGATGTTATGATAACTGGCCTGCACTTTCCTGCTGTCCCCATATGTATAAAAGAGTCATATTCACTACTTCCCAAACTGACATAACCTTCCCCAACTCCAAAGAATTTTGAAAAATTAAAGCAATTGCATCAATTATCACAGTAGCTATTTCTTTTAAGATCATTGGATGAAATTTATCTGAACAGAGGAATTTGTCAGTCCGCAACTCTAACAATTTACTCAGTTCTTGTTCCCTGGTGATTATAATTATATTGAAGTCTCCCTCTCTTCCATTTCCTAATTTATAGTTATTTCTGGGAAGCTATTTCTGTAATGCAGACTGATGCAAAATAATTGTTCAATTCATCTGTCACCTCCTTATTTTCAATTATTAAATCCTTAACATTATCTTAAATAGGAACAATATTTAATTTATTAACTCTTTTTTAAAATATTTATAGAAACTCTATTAGCAGATTTTATGTATCTGACTAAATTTCCCTCATATATTCATTTTCATTCTTTATGAATCTTCTCATCATTTTTTGATCTTTTTTCTATTCTGTCTAATCTCCGTATCTGTTACCTATCTTAATGTAATGATATGCTTTTTCATTAAGTTCAAAGCTGCTTTTAACTTCTTTTGTTAACTTCAATAGTAGGTCCTCCTATTGAATTTTTTTCTCATTTAATTTTATCTACTGTGTATTCTGCAATATCTACTTAAATATCTGCTAATGCATCTCTAATGATCCAGTGTTATGGAACAGATTAAAACCCCTTAAAACATATGACGGAGATAGCTTAGACCCTAACTTTTATCTTATTTAAAGGCAAGTGGAAGGTGCTGTGTTCCAGATGTGATTCAATTGGTCAAATTACTGGGCTTTAAGCAAAACGCTTTATTCTTACAACACAGTTAAAATACAAACAAGAAAAGAGAAATGTTGGCACAGCTTTAAGTCTATTGGAATACCTAACAAAATAATACATTATTTAACTGCTACTCATCACTGTTCCAATGTAGCAGCATACCTTAAAGACCCCCTTGGCAAAGGCAAATTCAGCAAACCATATTTCCCCCACTTGCTATTGTCTCCAGACTAGGAGAAGGAATATTGATAGAATGAATTTAGCAGAAAAAGAGAACTCAAGCTTTTTGCAGCAGCAGAGAGAGAGGTTTATCTAGTAGCTTCAGCTCCAAAAACTCCAGCTACAACAACTGAAAGCAAAAACTAAAACCCTGGGTCTGCGTGAGCTTGAATCCACCCACTCATGTTCCGTTTGTCTAATTTAAAAGAAACAAAGCTATTTACTCTGCTTCCTATGGAGCAGACACCTTAGCACCAAGTTTAAAACACTCCTCTTCAAGAGAAACAGGACAAAACAAATCCCTCTTAAAGGCACATCTCATCACACTAGCTATTAAAGAATGCCTGACAGTTAACTGTCAATTATTATTAATTGGTGCATTCTCCATAGCGACATGTTTAACAATCAGAGTTCAGGGCCCCTCTTGTAGTTTCCCTACCCCTGGACCAGGACACCCAAGTTCAAGTCCCATCCCAGAGGTATTTTTTCTTTTCTGGGATGAGGGTGTCACTGGCCAGACAGCATTTATTGCCCATCCCTAACTGCCCAGAGAGCTGTTAAGAGTCAACCACATTGCTGTGGGTCTGGAGTCACATGTAGACCAGACCAGGTAAGGAAGCAAGTTTCCTTCCCTAAAGGACATTAGTAAACTAGATAGGATTTTTCCAACAATCAATAATGGATTCACGGTCATTGTTAGATTCTTAATTCCAGATATTTATTGAATTCAAATTTCACCATCTGCAGTGGTGGGATTCATACCCAGGTCCCCAGAACATTATCTGGGTCTCTGGATTAACAGTCCAGCGATAATACCACTAGGCCATCACCTCCCCAAAGTGTTCCAGGTGCGTTATTACATCTTTGAACAGGTTGGATAGAAAAATAGGTTAATAACAAACATTTAAAAAAACAATCAGAGCTCACCTGCCAACTGGACAGCACTCTCCTCTCATATAGTATAAGTGTCGGTCTTTCCCTTGATTGGTATCCTTACAAATTGTCCTGATGAATGCATGGTGAAAACCCTCAACAAAACATGTCTTTTCTTAGCAATACTCAAATTCTGTCCTACCAAACTACTGTTTGAAATCCATCTCATTGTACAATACCAGGTGTAATGTAGAGATAACACAGTGTGGAGCTGGAGGAACACAGCAGGCCAGGCAGCATCAGAGGAGCAGGAAAGCTGACGTTTCAGATCGGGACCCTTCTTCAGAAAGATGAAGAAGGTCCCAACCCGAAACATCAGTTTTCCTGC
>NC_063334.1:59933590-59952017 GCF_021869965.1 Rhincodon typus
CTCTGATGCTGCCTGGCCTGCTGTGTTCCTCCAGCTCCACACTGTGTTATCCCAGGTTCTCCACCATTGGCAGTTCTTACTATCTCTCGGTATAATGTAGCCTGCTGTCTGGCTGCTTCCAGAAGTTGCTGTTCTAAAATTCTATCTTAAAAACATCCTACAAACTCTTCATTTAGGCTACTTGTACTCATCTGATTTTTCTAACCTGTATATAGATTAAGGTCATTCATGATTATTGCCGTACCATTCTAACAAATTCCCATTATTTCTTCTTCTATATAACGTTCCAAGGTGTTGTTGTTACAGTTTTGCTTATGCTGCTTGTACATTCTGGTTAACCATGCTTAGATCATCTCTCTCTTTCTCTCTACTGTGTTGATACTATAATTAGTTAACAGAGAAACGCCTTAACTTCCTATCCTTCTTAGATATCATGTACTGTTTTGTGGCGGTGGATTTGGGCTAAAAGATTTGTATTTGTGTTGGGTCAGGTTGGTTGGGCCTAGCAATGGGAGGGGACACAACTCAAGTGGTGATTTTGAGTCCAAGTCTGGCCATTGGCACAGTGAAGCCACTTTTATGCTGTTGGTGGCCCCAACACATATCAGGGGATATTCCATTACCTGGAAGAACTGTTGTCTTTTGGGCATTTGGGTGTGCAATTTGGTCATTTACCAACTGAAACCGACAGCTAAGCCACTATCATTCCTGCAGCTGGAGGAATGGTCTAACAGTTGTCCTGTGTCCATGAAGCCCTCTCAACATAGCTGTGGCATTTTATGACACCTATCACATCCCAGACCCCCACCTAAAATTTGATCAAATCCCACTCATTTTGAAAGATGGGGGAGTGAAAGAGAAGAGAGGAATGAAATTATCAAAGACAATAGTGGCACCATTATGAATATAAGACAAAGGTTGTTTTATAATCTTTAATCAAAGTGGATTTCATTGATTTCACACTTCATTCATTTGTAAAGGAGATTGTGCAAAAATTGTATATAAAATATGGCATTATATTTATTATAAATCAACATTAAATGTGATTAGATAGATCTTAAGTAATTAATGTCATGTGGCAAAACATTTGGAAAAGCTTCATTAGAACCCTTAAAGAATTGTGAAAGCCATTTCTTCCAGTCCTTATATTAGGCCCATAGGAAGGTATGGTGCAGCTTCAAGTAGCAAAGGTATTCTGTCAACTAATGACATTATTTGTTTTGAAATTCTGACAGAGCAGTAGCTTAACTGATATGACCACCAAACTTGCATGAAATGATGAATAGATGTGTCACAGCAGATAATGTAACGTATATTAATAAAGTCTCAAATGAAAGCACATTTTATGAGTGCACTTCAAGAAGATATTATGGACTTCAGAAGAAGAAAATAAAACTGGAAGTTTTATTTCAACAGCAATCTTTTTCAGATTCTGGTTATTAAATGTTAGTATTTTATGCTTTTCAACTTTCTACAAAACATCATCTGTTCATGCTTTCATATTTTCGTCCCAAATAGCAAACTGCCCAGCTGAAAATTCAGTCTCGCACTTCAAGTGACTTGGAAAGCTCAGCAATGGGCTGTGTATTTTCTGTCTTCAAAATGATTTGAGATTGTACTTTGCAATAGATGTTACTTTATCTCATTTACAATTTCAAAATATCATTTTAGTTTTTCCAAATGCATTTTCTTTATGGACTATAAGACAAAAATCTAATTGAGAAGTCATATCTTAGACCAAAATTCAAGTGTTTGATCTGTATATGAAGTGAGATGAAGATCTTGATTTTAATGAAGTACTGTTATTTTTGTGTATTATATTTAGTTTAAATGTCTTTTTTATTATTTTTCTACCATTTTGATCATGCATTTCTATTTCCTTTTCCTGTCTCCAGACATTGCAAGGGTATAATTTTGAAGTAATAAAATGGGAGAATTCAATTCTGTTGTACCAATTCATTTTCTGCTATTAGTACTTGGGGAAACCTATTTCTGGGTACAATCTCATAACTTGACCTCTTCAGGAAAGGCATTGATTCTTAAATAGCAACTGCTGGCTTACAATATCCAGGATGCCTGTTTGAAACAAGAATGACACCACTTCAATGTGCTAATCAGGTTCCTTATGCCTGTTGGGCACCCCTTTCTGAAGTTGGTATTTAGGGTGAGCATGCACAGCACATGCTCCTCTCATTTATTTTTGGTGCACATCAGCCTTATGAATGGCCCTTAAAGATAGGTTAACTTTTTTTTTAGCTGCATCTAAGCAGAGCCAAGCCCATCGTCCTGGTTCAAACCTACTGCTGTGGACTGTTCATGCCTTCCCCAAACCCCTCAACCTCATGATTTGTCTGACCTACTCATAGGACTGATCTTCAGATCAGCTTGACTTTGCAGCTAGACAATTTTCTTCAGATACAAACATTTGCTGAATGCCTACAGCTCAATGGTTTTATATAGATAATACCTGATGCTTAATTTCCACTGTGTCTTGGGGAGATAGCTTGGGATGAGGATTCTATTCAGGTTGCCAAAGTATTGACAACTTTCTGTGTTCCAGTTCCATGACACTTAACTTCAAATGAAATAGGATTTAAAGTAATATTGGAGTGCCCATAAATCATTGGTCATGGCTATTGTGTTACCAAATTACATTGCACCCAATGGATGTTCTGAAGAAGAATCAAGGATTTACAAGCTGCTGGCAATAGGGAAGCAATTACTCTCTAATTGCTTATTTAAATATTATCTCGTTGGACTGAAAATGAGAAGTCAGTTAGGCATGGTTCTATTTTACAATAAAAATACTTATTATTTATATAACATATAAGTTTCATTTCCTCAAAAAATGCTTAAGTACTGACTTACTAAACACATTCTATATATTATCTACTAACATATATCATAAAATGTTTAGTTATTAAAATAAAATGGTCATAACACTTTACTGAAACCACTAAAATTAAATAAGTAGCAGTTACTGAATAGCCAGTTTAAAATAATCTAACATAAAATGCGCTGAGACCAGGTTTTAAAGCAAGTTTCATCAGATAAAATAGTCAGTCATATAGATTCTGATGAAATGGTAAAATAATACAGAAAGGTAATTATTCTTGAAGAATATCTTGGGACTTATGTCTAGTTTTAATACTTATGCTCTAAGATAGAGAGCATCATATGGTTATCTGTCACGTGTTTTCAAAGTTCAACACAATACACAAATAACTGGTGAAAGTACTTCCAGTGTAATAGGGTAAGCAAAGTAATTTTGACAGGTGAATAGAAGCATTGGATGCTGAAACGTTCTATGAATCTCTTAAAGAGATTATTCTCTTAAAAAAAGTTAAAAACTCACTACCTTTAGTCATAAGAAACAGTGTTAATGACCAAAGGGTTACAACTAGACAGGCAGCAAAAATGGTTATGATTATGAGCTAATCCATAAAACTAAACTATTTTTCCGTCACCCTCATAAATTCGAAAGGGACAGAAAGTGATAGACATTTGAGTAGCCAAGGCAAGAAATGGATAGCTGGGAATGCCCCAGGTGTTCTCCTCATTAGTAGGGAAATCAGAAGTCAAGATGTTTTCGTTGGAACAAGGTGAGACACAGTCATTCAAAATGCTGGAAATTGTGAGGAAACCCAGGCAATTTATTACAGCTTGTATGAATGAGCTTGAAAAGGAAAATCAGAAGAAAACTGCCGCTGAGCAGATTGCTGCTTTAACTATAGCTAAATTACAGCTAGCTACAGCTTTAACTGAAGCTAAACACTACTGTGATTGCAGGAGAAATGCATAGAGTGAATGAGAGATATGAAGCGTTTTTAACTGAAGGGAAGATAACTCCATTTTTTTCAAAGGAAGAAACATAGAAAAATAGAAAATAGGAGCAGAAATATACCATTCAACCCTCTGAGCCTGTTCCACTATTCAACTTAATCATGGCTGATCATCCAAATCAGCACCTTGTTCCTGCTTTCTCCTGATACCCTTTTACCTTTTTAGCTCTAAGAATCAAAGCCTATAACTATTCTAAAAGATGCAAAGATTACACAAACTCTCTTGCTGGGGAAGACTTTAGTCTTCCCTCTGTAGGGTACAATTAAAGTCAAAATGTTCGTAAATGCAATAGGTGGTGAATATATCATTGCTCCATTATACGAAGTCCAAAAGGAGTGTGACTTGTTGAGAACACTGGTGGTCAGGGTAGTTAAGAAATTACCTGTTGATTGAGTTGATTTACTCCTGGGGAATGATTTAGCAGGAATGCAAGTTATAGCTTTGCCTATAATCAGAGGAAGTCCAGCTGAGGCTAAAGAGACGGAACAGCTGAAAGAACTCTGATTAAGTAAGAGGATAGATCCCAAAAGAAATGTTTAGCATGTCTTCATTAATTGAGGCTCAGGAAACAGATCCAGAGTTAAGCAAGTTAGCACTGAGAGTTCACATAGAAGCTAAGGCTGAAGGTGTGGAAGAGTAGTATATTCAAAATTCAGTTCTGATGAGGAATTGGAGACATCCTCACTGCCCTGCAGATGAAGAATGGCTGGTTGTTCATCAAATAGTAGCACTGCCTGGATCTTGTAAAGGGATATATTGATTAGCACATGAATTTCCTATGACAGGGTATAGAGGAACATGGAAAATACAGGCATTGTTAAACATTTATTTTATATGGTGATGGCTTTATAGAAATGTAATGCAGTTCTGTAAAACATGCTATACATGTCAGGTGGTAGGGAGACCTCAACATGTAACCAAACCAGCACTTTGATAGCCATTACAGAACCATTCAGCTGAGTGCCAGTAGATTGTATAGGACTATTACTAAAAATGAAAACATGTCATCGATATATCCTTACAAGTACAGATATGACAACCTGATTGCCAGAAGCAATTCCTTTAAGGGTGATTACAGTTCAGGCAATATTAGAGAAGATAACTGATTCTTTTTTACTTATAATGGACTACCGATTGAGATACAATCTGGTCAAGGTTCTCACTTTATGTCAACAGCTTTCTAGGAAATCAGTAGTGGTTTGGGTATAAAACAATTGAAGTCAACTGTATATCCTCCACAAACACAGGGAGCTTTGGAGTGATGCCATCAGATTCTTAAACCTTGGTTAAGGCATACTGTCACAAATGCCTATGGGACTGAGACAAAGGATTAGATTTCTTATTATTTCCTACCAGAGATTCCCCAAATTCATCTATTGGGTTTAGTCTATTGAACTGGTTTATGGTCATGAGATTAGGGGCCATTAAAATTGATTACAAGTAAGTTGTTTAACAAAAAAGACAAATCCTCAATGTTGGATTACACATCAATATTTCTAAATTTAGGATAGCATAAGAGCATTTGAAACTTTCACAAATAAAAATGAAAGAAAGAGCAGATGAATATTCAGTGCCTAAAACATTTCAAGTATGAGATGAAATATTGGTATTGTTGCCCTGGTAACTGTGAAAGCAGTTCTTAAAAATAATCCATAAAAAGTGATCATGCAAAGTAGTCAAGAGGGTTACTAAAATTACTTTTCTGATAAATACTCCTGATTGTAGGAAAGAGAATTGGTAATGTCACAGAAACATGCTGAAATATCGTCACAGGGATGACAATAAGAGGAACAAGTGTGTACCATAGTAAGAATTAAGGTTAGCAAGGTGACAGTGAAAATAATAGTGAGGTAGACAGTTCTCAAAGTGAACCTCCTACAGTTTGACTTGCTGGTTCAGAAACACTGGGATAATTAGATACTGTATTCTTATATTTAGCAAAAAGATAATGGGAGAATTTTTTAAGGCTACTGTGAAAGTGTAAGGTTGGGTAAGGATTAGATATGCCTTGTTGTGCAACATTGAAGAGATATGATGTGGATGTAGGAGAGTCTGGGAAGATAAAGCAACATCCTTATCAGCTGACCCCAGATGAACAGCCTCAGGCGGAAGGAGGGATTCAGAACTTGCCAGAGAACCACTTGGTTGAGCCTAGTCCAAACAACTAGAGTTCACCAATAGTATTAGTCCCTAAATCGAATGGATCAACTAGACTCTGTATAAAATTACAGAAAGATAAATGTAGTCATGAAGTCAGTATTGTATCCAATTCCATAGTTAGAAGACTCTACTGATAGCATTGCAGCACTTCATTCCTTCCTAAGATTGATCTATTGAAAGGGTAATGGCAAGTACTATTATTATCAAGAGCTAAAGAAATATCTGATTTTGTGATAACAAATGGGTTATACCAATGATGACTGATCCATTTGGGTGAAAGAATTCCTCAGCTAGATTCCAGAGTCTTCAGAAACAAATCAAAACTAAGGTTTGTAATAGTGTAGTATATTTAGACAATGCTGTGGTATATAGTAACACGTGGGAAGAACGTGGGACCTGATTAAGCCATTACATTTGATAGAGTTAGGAGTACATGTATCCAAAAGTGAATTAGGGAAAGCAAGAGTAACATTACTTTGGACATATTGAAGGATACAGCCAAATGTTGCCTGAGGCAGCAAAAGTGAAGGCTCTAACAGAATTTCCTGTTCCTAAATCTAAATGAAAAACATGAGATTTCTCGAAATCTTTGGGCTTTACTGGAAATTTGTGCATAATTTCAGCATGTTGGCTGTCTCTTTAATAAATTTGTTAAAGAAACAAGCAAAAATGGTATGGCCTGCATAATGCCAAACAGCCAGAACTTTCCTGCTAGTGGCCAATTGGTGAGCTATAAATACATTCGGGATTTTACTGATGCCATTTCCTCCATGTCTCAGTTGTTCGAATGTTTCCTTAATTGCATTATTGAGCATGAAAAATCAGAGAGAAATGAATTGAAAACCATATCCAGGAAGAATGATTTGAATGTGGACTTTGTTCAATTGTTTACGATTCTGTTCTTAAACTGGTAAGCAGCTCACACTTAGTGTGAAGGAGATTTGGACATTGTTAATGTTACAGTCCTTGACTATGTGTGTTGCTGAATAAACGTCTCATTTTAATTTCGACTGCATGCTTGATTTTTTCAGGTGCTCCCACGTTAAAGAGATAGAACAGTTGAAAGAACAGGTTCCATGTATTTTTCCATCCATGTGTAGTGGCCAAAGCAATGGCTAAGCAAAGTTCATCACCTGAGGTCTCAGTAACACCGCAAGGAGATGTTAGGCTACCTGAAACTCTGATTAAGCAAGAGATACTGATTGTTAAAGGAAAAGAAACAGTCTGCAAGATGGTGAAATAACGTTTTTTGGTGCTAAGGATAAATAGCTGTAAGGTTTCAGATAGCAGCTTGCATCCCAGTGCTGTGCAGTGAAATCTCTCATGACAACAAGCAGGTTGAGAGGAATCCTGGGGGATTTCCTTTTGACCCTTCCTTCATCAGTATCCCTTCAATACTCAGAGTGCATGAAGAATGAAAAGTTGCCTAGAAATAAGGACTCAATGTGTGGCAGTCAGAACTTTGTGCTTTTATTGGTCAGTCTCCGCACTGTGAGCAAATAAACATATGAGGTGCCCATTGTTCAGCTCACAGCCTTGAATGGTAACCTTGTAAACCTGATAGATACAATGAAACTTTCCCTCCAGAAATGTGTGGAATCATCACTGATGGAGTACTCTGACTCATGCAGTGCTGGCCCAGCAGGCAATACATACATCCCATAAATTCCACACTGGAATGGAGGGATCTTGCACTGTAGTTGGCTTTGGAGGAATGAACAGTTTTCCCTGCAACTGTTCGGGCTAGAGGACCCAGGCCCACTGAGAGTGGCCTGCCAATTCACCATCCTCATTTGGACTTCCTCAGGATCATGGGGAAAAGAGGGGGCTTGACATCTCTGGAGAGTTTTGGAAAAGTGCCTTGGAGATCCCTGCAAGGAAAGAGACACCTAGAATGTGGTTGAGGTCCCATACCTCTTCTTGCCTTTTCATTGTTGCTGAGCACCTATGGCTAGTGTGATAAAGTGAAGGCCCTTGAGCATATCTGGCAGACACTGAGTCTGTTGGATCTGGATCTCCACAGCAGTCAAGCTACCCATGAAGGTAGCCAGCTGTATGCATGTTGGATCCATCCCAGATATGCTAACAGTGCTGGATTCCTCAATCCTTTGATCTAACTAACTGACTGCTTCTGACAAACTTGCCTCCTTCACCTGTGTCTGTCTCAGTATTTAATGTTCAAGACTCTGAGATCATCTTCTGGCTGGAGCTGAGAAGTTGCCAGGTTTCTGGCTGTCCTCTGAGCGTCAAAGACCCTGTGGTATTTCTTCTTCAATCAGCTACAAAGACATGTTAGTGACGTGCAAACCAGATGATGATCCCGAGTTTAACTTGGCTTGAATACCCACTGAGATGAAAGTCTCTGAGCTAGTGGATTGTGCAGGTAAAACCTTTGTTGGTGCTTGCTTTGAGGGTTCATTGGCTTCTTCCTCAGAGGTAGAGGAGGGTTTTTGACATTGCTGTCCTTGGGGTAGAGATTTTCTGGATGTTGCTGGTGCCTTCAAAAAAAAGGGAGGGAATTTTTTTGAAAGAAGGATGAAAGCTTGCGTAGATTAAGAGGGAGCTCTGGCATTGATGTGCAGCTACCGCAGCACTGCATAATAAAGCTTACTTGGTTGCTTTGCCAATGAGTTCTCTCTGTCTTCACATCAGTGGTTCTGCTCTCCTCTGGCCAAATTGAGCAGTTTCTTCAAAAGGACTGAGGAGCTTTATGTTCTCCACCTCCTGTCCCCTGCTCATCTTGGCCATCTCATCTCAGTTGTCGGTCAACTTTTCCTGCAATGGGACAAAGGGAGGGATTGAGTATGATGGAAGTGGATGGAAGAGCAGTTTTAGTGGTGATGCAGGAGAAGGGGAAAAGGTGAGGTATCCCCATGAGTAAGCAGGAAGTGTAAAGGGCAGGGTGAGTTAGTATCTTGGGAGGATGAGGTGCGTGAGAGCTTTTGAGTGGACAGGATGCATGCAATAATGAAAGTTTTAGTCTTTGAGCCATGGTGCAATAGCAGATTTAGAGCATTGGTCTTGTGAGTATTAGGTGGCACAAAGGAAGTGGTGGCACTTACTCTTGTAGAGTGCAGAAGATCATTGATCTTCCTGCACTGCTATGCATGCAGTTTAACCTGAGGCACAGAACTGACTTGAATAGCTATCTGTGTCTAGGTTGGCTGTGTCAAATAAAGCTTTGGTTGTCTGCAGGAATAAAACAGCCTTCCTTTTCACCACACTGCTGTCTACAAAGCAGCAAACTAAATTGCCATTTTTAGGCCATTTCCTAAGTGATGATCATCACACAGTGTAAGGGCAGTTCCTTGTTTGCAGCATCGGAAGTGATGTGTTACTGGGCTTTAAATATTGCACGAATGATGTGAATGCCGGAAGGCCACAGCAGTGGTGAGCTCGTCTACCTCTCCTGCCATCTACTCTACTGGAAAGGACTAAAGAGCCTGGTTGAATAAGGTAAAAGGCAAAAGATTGCATGAGAAAAGTTCTCTGAACACCAGGCATCATGATCCTCACTTTAACAGCAAATGGAAGAATTCTGTCCATTGTTTATAGTTTGAACAAAATAATCAATGGCAGAAAAGGAATTTAGAAAATGCGGCATTCCCACTTAAACACCAAAGGTCTTTAAAATATTTTCCTTCCGTTTTGTAATTCTTGAAATATAGGCAGAATACAACATTTTCCATTTGTGTTTCAAGAAAGGTAGTAGTGGGGCTTGTTATTGGTTTAATCCCAAATCCTTATATCTTAATGATAGTGGAACAACATTGTGTTAAATTTTCTGAATGAATTTCATTGATGCTAACAGTACAGGACTTGATGCTTTCTGTGGATGTCAGTTACAGATTTCATTGCTGAAATTCCTCTATGATTTGCATTTTTTGGTAATGGTATTAACTGGAGCTTCAACCATGTTCCTTTATTCATTCATGGGATGAGGGCATCACTGTTTAGGTAGCAGTTATTGCCCATCCCTAATTGCCCAGAGGGCAGTTACAAGTCAACTGCATTGCTGTGGGTTTGGAGTTATATGTAGGCCCAGACCAGGTAAAGATAGCAGTTTCCTCCCCTAAAGGACATTAGTGAACCAGGTGGGTTTTTCCCAACTATCGACAGTGGATTCATGGTCATCATTAGACTCTTAGTTCCAGATAGTTCCATCTACCATGGTGAGATTTGAACCTGGGTCCCAAGAACATTATCTGAGTCTCTGTATTAACAGTCCAGCGATAATACCACTTGGCCATCACCTCCCCATGGGTGTGTTTATCAGATTAATACCTTTTATCAGATTAGTCAATATATGATCCTGGATATCTTTAAATGAAATGATTGGATTATCAGTTCCTCATAACTCAATCAGATGAAAAATTTAGAAGCTTTCCTCGGTATTGAGACAAAGTTAAAATCTCAGGAAAATCACAGCAAATTCACACCAACATGTTCTGTGCCCTGTTGACTTATAAATCATTACATTAAATATTTCTCCAAAGAAACTTAAATTGCATTGAAATCCAAGTAGCATCACTCTAGATTTAAAATCACGGAAGGTAAATAACAGAAAGCTAAGATGTAAGAGTAACTCAAGTAGAACAGTTAAACTTCTTAAGTGAGGGAGAAAGAATGGTGAAGTTCTAATTTTGGTCTTCATAAATTAGCATACAAATGTTAATTTTACTGATAATAAACTATTTTGAAAGAGTTATTTACAAAAAAAAGCAAAAAAAATTCTTAAATTGGTGTGCAATTAGCAGCAATTATTGCTGTATTAAATGATTTGAGTCACATTAACTCATTGTTAGTCTCATTAAATGATCCATGACATTAGACTCAGTATGCTTACTCGACAGCTCAATAGGTAGAGGCATCAACTATTGTTGTCCTAACCCATACAAACTGGCCATTAACAGTCATGATCTTCAGTCTATGCTGTGTTCACACATTTTACCTTACATAACTTTAGCTGCAATACAAAAGGCCTTGGTGGCATTGTCTGGGAGAGGAGAAAAATCAGCTGGAATACTTGTTTTATCTTTCTATCTACTGGACCATTTTGAAAGGAGCATGCCCATGCTTCTGCAGGGCCTTGCTTTGGTTTGTTGGGAAGTAACTCTTTGGAAGTACATGGGCTTTGAATGAATTAAAATCTTTTCCGAGGTCTGCCTACCTCAGTGCTCACATGTGTTGAGGTAGTGGAGGAATACTTCATGTAGAACTGTAAGAAATTGAGTTGGAAAATAATACCAGCCAACTTCTGGGTTGCCAGAGCAAGATATTATCTGATCACAAAATCATTTATTATCTTTTACATAGACAGTTATAACTTTCAAGTGTAATTTTAAATTAAGAAGTAAAAGCATGCTGTCTGGTACTGTGCAAGTGCAACCTCTTTGAATGTTTTTTTCAGTCAGTAGTTCCTATACGTTTTCGCAAACATTCAGCACAATTAATAGTCAAGTAAAAGTCTGTCACTTGATGGCCATGCACTCGACATGGTTTCAAATGCGGTCACAAAAGAAAGGAACAAATTTTTGGATCATTTGCCCATATTTACCAAATGTGTAATTTTTTAGCTCTGACTCAGTTTGTAGAATTCAGTCTATATTGCGTTTTTAAGATTATCAGATGTGCTGACTGGAATGATAGCCAATTGTGTGGAAAAACATAAAGATAATGAATAATATTGAGTCCTTAACCTATCTACCGTTTCTACAAAGGAATGAAATACAGTGATGAACATGAAACACAAGGGTAAATATACTGATATGCATGCTGACAAGTCATCACTGAATTATAGCCTGGGGAATTAATCCATGAATATATCCAAGTGATTATACTTTGAACAATTTATCTCATCTTCAGCACGATATTTACTATCAATTGGGAAATTTGCAAATGAAGATGGGACTAAACTTAAATTAAACTTACACAATGGACTTTTCTCTAATGAGGGAGTTAATGAATTAAGCAGTTCATTATGACGAACCATTTTTATGGTTGTTAGGAAGCATGTAGTATTTGTCATCGTAGACCTGTCATACGAACTCTAATTATGATTAATATCTCATCTTTGATTCAGTCTTCATTCACATCTCAGGAGCAAATACAAGTTCTATTATATGTTCAGGGTTCAGTGGTACATTGTGATCTGTTCATGGCCTCATATTTTATTCATGATCACATTCATATTTAACAGGTTTTTATGAAAACAAAAATGCCTTTGTCATAGCATTGTTTTAGCATTTTCTGACTGTGATCCCAGCAAAAACATGGGCAGGACATTTTACACATACATTATATTGCAATAGTGATCAATCACCCCCAGTTCCTGTCAGTCAGTAAACAAGGTTTATCCACGATCATCAATACTTTCTTTATTTCAATTTTATCATAGTCCCATCTGTTCATACTTTATTTTAAAAGATCTCTAATTTATATTTGATTCATAAAATTGTTTAAAAATATTTTAAATGATTTCATTTAGTCATGTAATATCATTTTTTAAAATTATTATAATACAAATTTCTGTAAATAATTCTTGAGAACACTTTTCTCTTTGTACTTGTAATTTATGGAGCAATTACTTGTGATCGATTAATTTCCCACAAAAGGGTGATAGTTATACAATAACAAAACAAAAACCTCAATGAACCAAGAATAACCTGTGTCAAAAATACTTCATAATGGATGTCGAGAAAATATCTATGAAGGAAATATTCTGTACTTTGAATCATAAGTGGTAAGTTTTTTGTCTTGTAGAGATTATGCATAAACCTCATAATTTGGATTTTAAAACAATTTGTTTTGTTATGTAGTGACAAGGAATGACTTTTCAAGTCATTGCAGCATTAAATCAATAAAAGGTATCATAATGAGTTAATCAGATTTATTTCAGATAATGTTGACTTTGCGCAGTGGTGCAAAATAGGTGACAGCTCATTCATGTCTCTGCCAATTTTTATTTTCATTCATTTCAATAAATATATAAAATTGGGAGAGTTGTACAACAGGAGCCAAATTTGCCTTTATTCATTATAGACCAGGGCACAAAGTTAAAATTATCTCCACTTTGTATTATGTTGTATTTGTCATTTTGAAGTACTTATAGAATTGATAAATGCAATGCAATAATGAAAAACTTGATCAGTTGCTAATAAAATGTAGAATTATAATGAAAAAGGTTGTGTTTAGGTGAAAGGTTGATGAAATATGGCTCTTGAAACCTGGAGTAATGACCCGATATTATCTGCCTCAGACTCCTGATGCTTCTAACAGAACCTTTAATCTCACCTCTGCTATTATGAAAATAAAGACAATCTGTATTTTCAAAATGCATAGCCAGACAGGCGGTAAACAGATCATTTATCACATCCCAGCACTTTCTTCTTTAGACTACAGAATCTTGAGGGGATACTTCCTTCAGAAGGTAAAGCTTGTAAGTCCCTGGTGTCAGAAACTATTTATGAATTCATAGAGTTGATGATGAACACTCCAACAAGAAGAACATCAGGAACTTCCAGTAAGTGGCCAAGCACATGCCGAATGTATGCTAATCTGGGAAAGAACCTTCTCCTGAGACTGAACAAATCACTCATTTATCAATGTAATTAGCTAGTTGCCCATTCCCCACCTAGTAAAAGATCTTAAACTCCATTTATTTCATCTCCGACCAGGCATACTTTAAAACTGAATAATATTTTCCATGACTTTCAGTTTATAATCTGTACTATTGAGGGCGTGTTCGCAAAATAAACAAGAATAGTTTAGGCAGTTTCAATACAATCAGATCAATTCATCCCTTTAGATTGCTTTTTTTGGTGAGATAAAATGTGCACTGTATTTGGAATCTGAATAGTGCTACATTTAATTTTTAACCTAAAGAAAACATAAATTATGTCCAAGAATCATCAGTTATTATAAGTTCTACTGTTATTTGGAATGGCTAATGTTTATGTTGGATTCTTTTGAAGCAGTAGTGTTAATACAAGGTTTATTGAAGATGTATGTATTAATAGAGTTTTTAAGTGGACTTAATTGTATACCATCATTATACCTAGCCAGACCCACAGTGACAGCTTCATCCATCATAGCTGACAGCTAAGAGGACTGAAAAAAAGAATGCTGAAGCTTTCCAAATAAAAAATGTAGAATTTAACATAATGCTTCACAATGTCACTGATTTTTTCCAGAGAAATTGTTCGGATCAGGCAAAATTTTGGAATTCAATTGCTACTGTCCCTTTCAATTTGTGGACCAGAAAGAAAAATCACAATATTAACAAATTTATTGTAAAATCAAGATGGTTTACTTGAAAGCATGATACATGCGGTTTCATCCAATGGCTGGTGTTGTGTTATACTGTGATTCATGTAAATGATTATGATGTAACTAAAGATATAACCCTGATATCATTAAGACAGAAGACCCCAGGCAAGAATGAGTATTTAAAGTTTTCGAGAAGATTTGTAGCTCAGGTTGTGGATGAGATTGTAGACATGCTTGCTGAGCCGGTGGGTTTGTTTGCAAAAGTTTCATCACCCTGCTATGTAACATCGTCAGTGCACCTCCAGTGAAGCATTGGTGTTCTGTCCTGCTTGTTATTTGTATGCTTCAGCTTGAGATGTGTTTGGCATCACATCAAGTTCTGTTTCTCAGTGGTTTGAACACTGGGTCTAATTCAATGTGTTTGTTGATGGATTTCCAGTTAGTATACCAGGCCTCCAGGTATTCTCTGGTGTGTCTCTGGCTTGTGCGATTATGGCTGTGTTGTCCCACCCGAATTGGTGTCCCTCGTTATCTGTGTATAGTGAGACAAGTGACAATTGAGCATGTGTTTTCGTGGCTGGTTGGTGTCCATGTATCCGTATAGGCAATTTTCTTCTGATTTGCCTATCTTCCTCAGTCATTTTTATCTGCAGTGTGACCAACTTACTGAACATGCGATCCATGATTCCCTCAGCCTCACGGATGCTCCAAAGTGAATCCAGCCGCAGTTCCAGAGCTGTCAAATGGTCAGACATGAGCTGCAGCTGGACCCACTTCCTGCATGTGAAGGAGTCAGGGACATTGGAAGGGCACCTGAATTCCCACATCGCACAAGAGGATCATGACACAGGTCTGGGATCTCCTGCCGTGATTTGTCCCTTAAGTTAAGCTAACAACAACAGCAGCAGAGCCAAGAGAAAATAAGAGAAAACAAAGCTACTCACCAGTCGCCAACCACTCACTTACCTGCTGGCTGTGACTTCATGTTTCAATTTCCTTCTACTTTACTTTTATCCTTGTGCCTCCAGCAGTTGCAGTAGTTTGCTCCTCCCATCTGCCTTACCTGACTGCTGATCGCCTGCCTTACCGAAATCCCGTATTTACTTAAGCGTACACTTAAACCTTCAGCAGCATTTCAACCACAAAGCTGTCTTTCTCAAAATGGCCGCTCTGCTATAGCTTGCCTTCCTATTATTCACTCCTGGGTGGTTGAAGGGCTACTGGACTCAAAATGTCAACTTTGTTTTTCTCTCAACAGATGCTGCCAGACCTGCTGTGCTTCTCCAGTACTTTCTGTTTTTGTTTCTTTTCAGAAAGTTTCTGCTTCTGCCCTTGATAAAGTCCTGTGAGATCATATCTGTTAGCTTTGATTCAGAATCATACCCATGATAGTATTGAAGGGTTTGGAGAGGCCAAATGATCAGAAGGTCAATCAACACAGCAGGAACACATTCAAAATAGCACTCTAAAGGAATTGGTAAGGCATTGTGTTTTGCTTTCAGCTACAGTAAAACAGTACTCACAATATACCATTAATATCCTAATAATCCTAATCTGAAAAGGAGTTTATATGAAAACCTAAAAGGACAAAAGTATTTTTAAAGAAAGAAAAATTATTATTCAAGTAGGAATCCATATCTTACGACTGGGAAAATGCATGAAACTAGTGCAACAGAAGACCTGCATTTTCTAATGACAATATTTTTAGCAAAACTGACATTCTTAATGGCAAATAGTTGCTTGTTGGTTATTGCAGAAACTGGTCTGTGGTTTATGCAGCACCCAGAGCTTACAGCAATATTACAGAGGTGTTTAATTTAGTCATAAATCTAATTACAATTCTAGTCACTTTCTCCTCCAAGGACAAAAATGTGTCAACCTTGTATTCTCACTACCATGGGGAAATAAACAGGCACGTAGTCCTGATGATCAAAAATGCCAAGAACCTAAATTCAATTCAAATCAGCTTGACCTGAGGTAAATCTAATTTTGTTAAATAGGTTAAACACAATCATGATAGGATATGAGTTAAAGAAGCAGCAGAAAATATATCTACACAATATGACAAGTGGCAGTTTAGCTTTGTCCAGATAAATTGATTACTAAATTGCATTGCTATTATCCTACAATTTTGTGCTATCTGTGGCTTTCTTTTAATATAACTTATGCAGAACTCCAAAACTTCAGCAGTTTTTTGAAGATTTCAAGCTGGCCAAAGATCATGGAAGACCAAAGGTCAAAAGTGTATTAAAAATGGGACAAAAATACTTGACATTATTTTGTTACTGTATTATTCGGTTATTATATCATTCACAACATTGCAAAGTACTTAATATATAAACAATATTTAGTTCCATTCTTCTGCCTTTCCTCAGTAGCCCTGCATATCATTTCTATTGACATAATCATCTCATACCATCCTGAATGCTTCATTGATTTACTCACTTTGGTAAAAAAAAGTTTTCTTTTTCTCTCATCACATTTGCATCTTTTGCAGAGTATTTTAAATTTGTGCCCTCTCATTCTCAAACTGTTTATGAGTGGGAACTGTCCAGTCCTTTCAAGACTTTGAAAATTTTGATAAATCTCCTCTTAGCTTTCTTAGCTCCAGGGAAAACAGTCCCAACCTCTCCAATTTATCCTTGTAACTAAAGATTCTCATCCCTGGACCATTCTTGCAAATGACTTCCACACTCTCTCCAATGCATTCACATCCTTCCTAAAGTGTTGCACACAGAACTGTACACAATTGCAATCTCAGTGTCTAACTAATCTCAGTACAAGTTCAGTATTACCTCCTTACTCTTGTACTGTTTGCTCCCATTAATAAAGCCCGGGATACTGTGTGCTTTATTAACAGCTCCCTCCGTTTTTCCTGTTATCTTTAATGACTTAAGTACATATAAACCTAGGTTTGCTCACCTTTCAGTGCAGTACCCTTTATTTCACACTGTCTCCCCTCAAGAATAAAAGATTCTTACAATAGAATAAGGATGGCCCAGGGATACTAGAGACTAAGAACAGCAGTAATCTTGCAAAGGGAGCAGCCTCCAAGATTGTATGTGTAAAAACCTACAGAAATACTAAGGAGACAAAAGTAAAAATGCTAGCAGCAGTGTTCACATAGACCATAGCACAAAACAACATTTAAATGCTCAGATATGTAAAGTTAATATATGTTACTTGATTGCTTGATTGTACAAATGTATAACCTGTTATGAAGTATTTATTACACCACGATCACTTGATGTATCTTTTGCAAATCAGTTCTAAAACAAAATTGGACAGGAATACCTTTGAGATCTGTAAATCTGTATAACTATAAGGCATTTGGGCAAGTCAGAGTTTTAAATATATTACACAGCAATAAAAATGCTCCAAATATCATGATTGCAAGGGGAAACAAGTGAAGAGAACATTCAGTACAGTACATAGCTCAGCCACACTATCTCACCTCAGTGTTAGTAGTATTGTTCTACTCTTCCTTGAGGCTTGTCCATGCCTGGTTGATGCTTTGTAGCTACAAAGCTGAAAAAGGAAATCTCACAGTGGAGGCTTTAGCCAATTTATACCTAACAACAGCCTTGAAACCTCTGTTTGCAGTTTGCCAGCTGTGACAAGTTGTACCACACAAGTGAAACAACCTGTAATAGTCTAAGACAACTCCCAATATTCTAAAAAAAACACATAATTTGCCCTTTAGCCCAAAATGAACAGATCTTTTAAAAAATTCAGGATCTGGATTTACATCTACACGATAAACTAACCATCAAATAATTTCCGTTGAACTAACTTTCAGTGGAAAAGGTTACTTAAGATTGTATTTGAAATTGCGAACACATCCATGTGTATTGCATCTCACAGAGAGGCCAAATGAGATTAATAATGCTATTCTAGCCTCCACACAATTCTGATAATGTTACCTTAGTTTGGAACTAATTATCCTGTATCCACCGAATAAACTTGCGTGGAAAACTAGGTCTGATAGATTTGAATCAAAGATAGTAGGAACTGCAGATGCTGGAGAATCCGAGACAACAAGGTGCAGGGCTGGATGAACACAGCAGGTCAAGCAGCATCATAGGAGCAGAGAGGCTGACGTTTCGGGTCTAGACCCTTCATCAGAAAAGGGGGAGGGGAAGGGGGTTTTGAAATA
>NC_063334.1:59957017-59970920 GCF_021869965.1 Rhincodon typus
AGCAGGAAAGCTGACGTTTCAGGTCGAGACCCTTCTTCAGACCCTTCCTGCAATCATACTTATATTTCCGAAGAAGGGTCTCGACCCGAAACGTCAGTTTTCCTACTCCTCTGATGCTGCTTGGCCTGCTGTGTTCATCCAGGTCTACACCTTGTTATCTTGGATATTGTACTGCTAGGTTTCCACACTGAAGAAATGAATACAGGGATTTCTGTGGGGAGGGGAATGAACAGGACTTAATTTCACCCCTTTACTGTAGATGCACAAAAATGCTTGGCCTGCTGTGTTCATCCAGCTCTACACCTTGTTATCTCAGATTCTCCAGCATCGGCAGTTCCTACTATCTCAGTACAATATCCAATCTCACATTCTGTACTCCCTTGCTCCTCTTAAGCCCACAGTCTGCTCTATGCTCTGGGGAAATTGGGGACTGCATGGCCTCCCTTGTAGTTACATTTGGTATCTAATAATAGGTTTATATATTTCTGCAGGTATGTGCAATTTCACAGGTGTGATATATTTTCTTAGGATTTTGCATGTTGCATGAACTATGTCCCTTGTATATACGAATGTTTAATCTCATTTGACAGGTTTTTCAACATTCTGGACTACGTATGCTTCTAGATACTGTGCGCAGTTTTAGTCTCCTTATTTGTAAAAGGATATAAATGAGTTGGAGGCACTTCAGAGAAAGTTTACTAGATTGATACTTGGAATGAGTGGGTTGTCTTATGAGGAACAATTGGACAGATTAGACTTATTTTTATGGGAGTTGAGAAGAGTGGGGATTTGCTTGACATTTATAGAAGCATTAGTGGTCTTGACGGGATGGAAAAGATGTTTTGTCTTGTGCTTTTTTAAAATTCATTTGTGGGTTATGGGCATCCCTAGTTGCCCTTGAAGAGACTTTGCAACAATTGGTCTAAATGAATGGTTTGTTAGGTCATTTCAGAGGGCAACTGAGAGTCAACTACATTGCTGTGGCTCTGGAGTCACATGTAGGTCAGACCAGGTGAAGTTAGCAGATTTCCTTCCCTAGATGACATTAGTGAGAAGATGGGCTTTTCCATAAATTGTTTCATGGGTATCAGTAAATTCTTAATTTTAATTGAATTCAAATTCCATCATCTGCTGTGGCAAAGATTCAAACCCTGATCCCCAGGACATTACCTTAGTCTCTGGATTAATAGTCTAGCGATAATACCACTAGACCATCACCTCCCTGCATGGATGAGTCCAGAACCAGATCACACTGGTTTAAAATGAGAGATTTTCATATCAGACACAAAGAAGAAGCTTTTTCTCTCATGAGTTACATGACTCTGGAACTCACTGCCTCTAAAGGCAGTGGTAGTAGTGTCATTAATTATTTTTAAAGTGGTGGCAGATAGAATCTTGTGAGGCAAGGAAGTCAAAGGTTATGGGGGTCAATAAGGACATGCAATTTGGCAGATCAGATCAACCATGATCTCACTGAATGGCAGAGCGGACTCAAAGGCCAATCGGCTTATTTCTGCTCCTAATGCGCATGCTTGTATATTGAAATATTTTATGACATACCTAATAGTTTATCTTCACTAACAGCCAATGTATTGTGTATATAAGCTATGAAGTGCACAATTTTTTCGAAATAGGAACAGAAGTGGGCCCTTTAGCCCTTTGAACCTGCTTCACCATTCAATATGATCATGACTAATCTTTCAACTCAGTATCTTGTTCCAACTTTCTCCTCAAACCCTTTGATCCCTTCAGCCCTATGAGCTATGTCTATTCCTTCTTGAAAACATTCAATGTTTTGGCCTCAACCACTCTCTGTGGCAGACAATTCCATTGGCTTACCACTCTCTGGGTGGAAAAAAAATTCTCTTTCCCTTAGTCTTAAATGGCCTACCCCATATCCTTAGAGTGTGACTACTTGCACAGAACTTTTCAGTCATTGGGAACATCCTTCAAGCTTTTACCCTGTCTAGTCCTGTTAGAATTTTGTAGGTTTCGATGAGATTCCCCTTCATTCTTCTAAACTCCAGTGAACATAATCTTTTCTGGTCCAGTCTCTCTTCATTTGTTAGTCCTGCCATTGCAGCGATCAGTCTGGTAAACGTTTGTTGCATTCTCATGATAACTAGAACATTCTTCCTCTGATAAGGAGACCAAAACTGCATGCAATATTCTCGGTATGGTCTCACCAAGGCCCTCGATAATTGCAGCGAGTCATCATTACTCCTGTACTCAAACCTTCTCGCTATGAAGCTCGATGTACCATTTACTTTCTTCACCACCTGCTGCTCCTGCATGCTTACATTCACTGACTGGTTTAGGACACCCTGGTCTCAAGGCACCTCCCTCTTCCCCAACCTATTGCCATTCAGAAAATAATCTGCCTTTCTGTGTTGCTACCAAAGTGAATAAACTCACATTGATCCACATTATACTTCGTCTGCCATGCATTAGCCAACTCACTCAAATTGGACAAATCATACCAAAGCATCTCTGCACCCTCTTCACAGTTCTATCCAGCTTTGTGTTGTCAGCTAATATGCTGATAATACATTCAGTTCCCTCATCTAAACCATTAATATATGTTGTGAATAATTGGGGTCCAAGCATTTGCAGTACCTAGTCACTGGCTGCCACTCAGAAAAAGAACTATTTATTCTTATTCTTTATTTGTTGTTTGCCAATCAGCTGTCCATCCTTGTTAACACAATAACCCCAATCACATGCGCTTTAATTTTTCATCCTAATCCTTTATATGCGACATTATCCAAAACTTCTGAATGTCCAAGTAAATGGCATCCACTGCACCCCCACCCCCACATTAACTGTAAATGTTATACCCACAATACATTCCAGTAGATTTTTCAAGTATAATATCCCTTTCGTAAATCCATGTTGACTCTGTCCTGCCAGTATTTCCAAGTGCTCTGCTATTAAATCTGATTTCCTTTGGTTCCTCCATCTCACTAGGTCCTGTGATTCCCAACATTCCTGAGATGTTATTTGTGTCCTCCTTTGTGAAGATAGAACCAAAATATGTATTTACTTGGTCTGCCATCTCTTTGTTTTCCATTATAACTTCCCCTGATCGTAAGGGACCCACATTTGTCTTCACCAATGTTTTCCTCTTCACATACCTAAAGAAGCTTTTACCCATCAGTTTAAATGCTACCCAGAGGGTGTCTGTTGTACTCTCTTATTCAATCCCTTTGTCCTCCTTTGCTGAAATCTGAACTGATCCCAATCCTCAGGTCTGCTGCTTTCTTTGGCTTAATTTGTACGCCCTTACTTGTATCACTAACTTCCTTTGTCAGGCATGATCGGCAACATTTCCCATTTTATTTTCATGCCAAACAGGAATGAAAAAATGTTGCAGTTCCTCCTTGCACTCTTTAAATGTTTCCACTGCCTATCCACCACCATCCCTTTAAGAAATATTTCTCAATTTATCATAGCCATCTTGTGCCCCTTAACATTGTATTTTTCCTTATTTAGATTCAGGACCCTAGTCTCAGAATCAACTATGTCACTCTTGATCTTATGATATTCTGTCATATTATGGTCATGCTTCCCTAAGGAGCCTTGCACAGCTGGATTGTCAGTTATTCCTTTCTTATTACACTGTATGGAATGGCCTGTTCTTTAGTTGGTTCCTCAATATAGACATTCAGAAAACCATCCCTTACACACTCTAGGAATTCATCTTCTATGCTGCTGTTGCTGATTTGATTTACCCAATCTATATGCAGATTGAACTCACCCATTATTGCAACTGTACTTAAAGCTATATTTGCTAGCTATGTTCTCTACCCACCCCCACAGTTCACTACAGTTGCAGAAAAAGCAGGATGTCTGATGTCCCTCCACTGCACTACTCATCCAGCAATTAATTGATGAATTCTCTCTTTTGCTTTACTGGTGATGTTGTTTTTCCAGGCACAGAGAGCTTTTCGCTTCTTGTCAATGAGGTCTTGGATATATGGTCATTCTTGTCAAACCAGTCTTGGTTTTTGCTGGTCTTGTGGCTAAAAAAAAGGTCTGTGGGCAGCTTGTGCATTATAGGTGCACAGAGAACTCCTGGAATTGAAACATTTGTATCAACGTCTGTATGGTTAGCAATCGGCAGCAGTTTTGTTTTGTTAGCAAGGCAACCAGTTTGAATATCAGCCAATTAATTTAAACCAGACAGTTAGAGACTAAAAAAAATCAATTAAATTTAAATCTGATGGTTTTCACAACATAGGATGAATCCTATTGTAAGAAATTGATATGTCATCAAGGGTATAAAAGAAGAGGGCATTTGAAAATTGGTGTGAGAGCAACTGCTATCTGATAGAGTTAACAACCATCAGCTCTAAAGAGAAAATCACTGGCTGTCACAGAATCCTCTAAGCTGTCAGTGTAACCATCATCTAACTAAAATTACAGCGGCACTCTTAGCTAAAATTCCTGACTGAAGAATTCGATGGAGAAAGGCATTCCTGACTGAAGATCAGCAAAGAAGGCACAGAACATTCCAGAAGATGTATCCTGCCTGTAATTCTAAGGGACTGTTTTAATTTTTTTATTATTTTGATTTATATACGTGGGACTTATATTTATTGGAACAGCATACCATTAGAATTTTATTTTATTTGGGAATAGTTAGCAGTAGAGTGAACTGTTTTGGTTTGTTAATAGTTCAGTTAATTTGTTCACTGTTAGAGTTAGATAAATAAATTGTTACTTGTTGAATGTAAAGCAAATGTCAAGGATTTCTTTCATTTAACCACTGTTTTATAACAGATTGAGGGTAAGAGGCAGGTTATACTATTTTTTACACTTCTTTTAACAGATTATAGAGCAAGGTGACCTTCTCTGGGTGTTTTGGTTTTAGGTATCAGATGGATTTATAACAGATAGGAGACTCAGGTCCAGAATCTGACTGGCTCGTGTCTGGGATCTGAATGGATCTGAACGGATTTGGACAGATTTGAACAGATTTGGGGTATGAAAGGTTGCAGCAGATTTAAACAGATTTGGGGATTAGTGTCTCAGATCTTTAAATAAAACTTAGGTAAGAAGTGGAAAATCTATTTAATTCTGGTTACTTGTGGTTGGTTAAATCAAAAGTGGGAGAAATGGCTCTTAACATTGCTAAAGGGGTTTTGAGGTTCGAAGATGCTTCCCAAATTTGCCAAGAAAGTTGAGAAAGACAGAAAAAGGAGAAACTTTTAGAATTAGCAGAGAGGCTAAATTTGGGCTTAACTAGGGATAAGAAGAAAGTTGAAATTGTAACGGAGTTAGCTAAGCATTTAGGTATATCAGAGAAACAGTCAAATGCAGTGGAGTTAGAAAAAATTAAATTGCAAATTAGACAATTGGAGTTAGAGCTTAAAGAATGAGAAAGAATATTCTTAGCTGGAGAGAAAGAAAGGGAACTGAAACAGCTTGAATTACAGTTAAAAGCAGAACAAAAAGAAAAAGAAATAATCACTCTGGCAGAGGAAAAAGAGAGGGAAAGAAGAGTCCTGGTAGAAGAAAAAGAAAAAGACAGTTTGGACTTGGAAAGTTGACAATTAGACATGAAAGTCAATTCAAAAGGATGGTCATGAAGGTAGAAGGTAGGCTTAGTGAGAAGGAGAGTGATGATGAGCAAGCCCTTTGTAGCCAAAGGCCTGACAGCATCCGAGGAGCAGGAAAGTCAACGTTTCAGCCCAAAACATTGACTTTCCTGCACCTCAGATGCTGTCTGACCTGCTGTGCTTTCCCAGCTTCACACCTATTGACACTGGCTTCCAGCATCTTTTGTAAGGCCTGGTAGGGATACATACAAAAATGTCCAAACATTATGAAAATTTGATAAAAATGATGTAGAATCCTTTTTTGTTTCCTTTGAGAAATTGGCTAAACTGATGAACTGGCCAGAGACTGTGTGGGTAATGTTAATTCAAACCAAGTTGGCAGGCAGACCTAGTGAGGTGTTGACAGCGTTGTCAGAGGAGGTGTCAAGGGAATATGAAGAAGTAAAACAGGCTATATTGAATGCCTATGATTTGGTATCGGAAGCATATAGAAAATGGTTCAGAAATGTAAGAAAGGAACTAGGTCAGACTTATGTCGAGTTTGAAAGAATTAAACATAGCAACTTTGACAGATGGGTAAGAGCATTAAAGATAGAAAAGATATGTAAGGATTTTAAACAGATTATTCTGCTAGAGGAGTTTAAAACCTCACTTCCAGAAATGATAATAAATCATGTTGAGGAACAGTATCAAGGATTTCTTTCATTTAACCTCTGCTTTATAACAGATTGAGGGTGAGAGGCAGGTTATACCACTTTTCACACTTCTTTTAACAGATTATAGGGTGAGGTGAGCTACTCGGCGCATTTTGGTTTTAGTTATCAGAGTTGGGTTGACCTCTGGTTTATAACGTCTTGAAGCTGCTGAATGTTAAGCTTTCTCTGAACTGTTTCTTCATCTTTAGCTTACTCTGGTATAACTTGATGGATGTTGAAGAGCAGGTGAGCAAGTGATCTATCCAGCAGTCAGCTGCACTGGTCATTGCTTTGGCAATCTGGACATCCTATAAGTCTTTTGATTGAACTATAATGTAGTTGGTCATGTGTCAGTGTTTTGATCATCGATGCCTCTAAAATGTCTTGAACTTGACTTTTTTGGCAGAACAGTGTGTTAAAAAAAAAACAAGGGAAATCAAGAATCAATAGTAGACTGACAAAGCTAAGGAGCTGCACATCCTTGCTGACAAGCACATCATCTTGGGTTTCTTCAGTGCCACCAAGACAACATACTGACCCAACTGCCTTGCCCTCAAACCAGTTTGGAGTAAGGATGGCAGCCTTTTGAGAGACAGGGAAACATCAGCCTCTGGCCTAGAGAATACTTCAAATAACTCCAAATAACAATCGTTGATGAGGATATATTTCAGGAAATCTCCAAATTCCCCAACAATGATGATCTTGGACTCCCACCCAGTATGGCAAGAAAATAAAGTCTCCATTAGACATGTGATGAATGGAAAAGCTGCAGGAGCAGACAGGATTCCAGCAGAGATTTTCAAACTTGGAGGAGCAAAGCTTACCTATCATCTCCATTAGCTGTTCCTGAAAATCTGGACGAAGAAGAAATCCCTATCAATCTCAGAGATGCTGCCACGACCACCATCTTGAAGAAAGGAGACAAAGCGGACTGTGGGAACTATTGAGGAATCTCCCTACTCTCCATTACCGGGAAGATCATCGCCCAAAAATGTTGATGACAGTCACCACCAATTGTCATTTGACAGAGTCCTTTGAGGTCAAGACGGGGGTCAAGCAGGGACATGTCATTGCTCCCAACATTTTCTCCATCTTCATTGCCACCATTCTTCATCTTGTCAAAACAAGCTTCATAGTGATGTGGACATTGTCTACAGGATGGATGGAAAATTTTTAACCTCGACCAGTTGAAATCCAAGGTGAAAACAACATCAACCTCACTCGTGAAATTTCAGTATGTGGATGACAATGTCACCTCCACTCTCTTGGAAGAGAATCTTCAAGCTTTACTTAATGCCTTTGTGTAAGTGTACTGAAGAATTGGTCTTGGCCTCTACTCAAGAAGACTCAAATCCTTTACTAACCCAACCCCGGTCAAGTTCCAGTCAACCTCTCCTTTAAAACCAATGGAGAAATCTTCCCAAATGTGGAACATTTCCCCTATCTGGGAAGTTACCTCACATCTGACACTGACATCAATGCGGAGATTCAATATTGCATCCCATCTGCAAGCACCATCTTCCGACAACTAAGGATCAGGGTCTTCGACTCCAAGGTAAGGCCCAGTGGTGAAAGATAGTGCCTGAGGATTGGGTCTAGCACTGGCAGTGACAAAGCAGTGGCAGGAAGGCATCACAGCAACATCGACAAGGTGGGCTCAGCGGTGAGAGATCCAACTCTGACAGGGGGTTCAGCATAGGTGGCAGCGAGGCAGTGGTGTAGGAGAATCAGCTCAGCAGCAAAAGATGGCACCTGAACAGTGCTGACTTCAATATTGGTTTGAGTCTGGTGTAGACAGCGGTGAGATAATGGAGGAGGGATGGTGGTGCAGGCGTTATTGATGATGAGCTGGTTCAGGACTCTGTTTAAACTATATCTTGCTTTTTTTCTTATTCTTAAAATTATTCAAAATTGCGCCAGATCATAGCGACTATGGAAAAGCTTTTCACTGTATTTTCTTGTTTTTCTCACTGTAAAATACACAAGACAATAAAATCATTCAATTGATCAATCGCTAAATATTCATGTTGACTGAAAGATCTTTGTGTATAAGGCAGACATTTTTCTGACCCTTCAATAAACCTCTGAAATGTGGACTACATACACAAGAGCGGGAGCAGAGCGAACATGGGCCTGAGTCCTGGAAGTGAGTCGCGGTTAGAGTCTAGAGCGGGGGCAGAGTGAGTGCGGCCCAGGCCCTGGAAGTGAGTAGTGGCTGAAGCCCAGAGTGTGAACACAGTGAGCCCAGTCTCCAGCCGGGGGATCGAGTCCTGGAGGCAAGTCCTGGACAGAGGCTAGCGTATGGAGGCAGCGAGGCCTTGTGTTCCGAAGCCCGGACTCAGTGAAAAAGGACTTGAGTACTTAAAAGATACTTTTTAGTGTCTTTCTGGACTTTTAAAACTCTGTATTCCTGTGCTGGTCTTTTATTTACTATTTCAATTCTGTAACAACACTTAAAGTACCTGTACCTAAGATGGCACTGAGAGGTAATACGACAAACTTTTCACTGCGCTCATTCAAGTGCATATGACGATAAAGGCTATTCTAATTCTAACTCGCCGCTTCAAGACCTTTGAGGAGAACCATCAATTTTATTTTAGATGGATTATCTGCATCATACTAAGAACAGCATCCTTGAAACAGCTAACAGCACCAACATCGAGGGCATGATCATCTGAAACCAACTCTGTTGGGCTAGCTACATGCTTAGGATGCTTTAGTTCCAAATACCAAAGCAAATCATCTTCACCCAGCTCTAGGTAGGCATTTGAACGAGAGGAGGGCAAAGGAAGCATGTCAAAGACTCCCTGAAGTCTTCCCTCAAGAGATCAAAACAGATGTTAACCTGTGTGAGCCCTTATTCAGAAAAAAACTGACTTCGAGGAAACTCCTGCACAATGAGACACAATTCTTTGAGGACACCCGGCAGCAAGAGGAAATACAGAAAAGGATCGAGAGAAAAGAATCTCAATGATCTTAAGGCCAAAGACCATTTTCACCTCCCGGAAGTATCTGCCCAATGTGTGATCAGAGATGTGGCTCTATCATCAGACTCAGCAGCCACACAAGGATGCACAGAAACCTTGACCAGTGTTATGGAATTTCCTAGGTGGACAATCATATCCATTAGCAAGTGATTGTTGACAATGTGCAACTGATAACATGCTGATTTCCTTCATGCAGGAACACCCACTGTTTGAAATATCTGACTCCTGACATATATCCCTACAGACTATCTGGAAACTTCAGTATTAAACTGATCCGGCACATCCCTTTCTTAGTGAATTCTACAGGTGTTTTGGCATATGCTTACCAACATTAGGAAAAATTACATTTCAACTATCCTGTATTCTTGGGCCTTGCAAGTAGGTTTGCACCCAAGGATTTTATTTCTAGTTTTGAAAATAATTTTGCAATCTGCCACTTTGAGAAGGAGAAGGTCCAGACAGGATTTTCCGGGCTTTCTTTCACATGTTGCGTGAACTGCTTTAATAGTCTTTTTTTTTAGTTTAGATAACTGTAAACTAGTATCTGAGCAACCTCCATGATTTCCTGCTGATGAATAAGACTCCCTTATCTTGGCTACAGAAGAACAAAGTCAGCTTTCCAGTGTAAGCACACAGGCAATTTGGAGAAGCTATTCTTTCAAAATCTGAACTAAAGCAGTATATTGTAACGGTTGCATTTGCACAAAGTTGAGATGCATCACTGCATGACCTCTGGAACTAGAATTGATAACAACTGATTTATGTGTTGGAAGGTTTTTTTTAATATAAATTACAAGAACAATTGGAATAGCCAAGGCCTGGATATTCCCTAAGGGCTTCTGAGCCCCGCAGTCAGGCAGAGATATAGATCAAGGCCTAAGAGAAGGTGCAACCCAATTAAGGACACTTAGAGGGAGAATACAAGGTCATCCATCCTGAAAGCAAGAGCAGGCTGTGGTAGTTGTAAGTGAAAGAGTGAGAACCCAATAAGAGAGGCACCCAGCTTCCAGCAATTTTTCAAGTTTAATTTCAGAAATTGGTGTAGTATGGAATCTAAGTTGGGGGAGTGGTGGGGCTAAAGCCCTGCAGAGAGTAGAAATGCTGCAGGGAAGGCCCGGCCTGCCTGGATGACACCCTCTGCCTAATCCCCACTGGACGTCCTTTAGGCACGTAAGTTGCCCCTTGTTGCCTATAAGAACTGAAGGCTGATTGGAAAGTCTATGCTGATCTTTAATTGCCATTAAGTGCCCCTGATCAGCTGCCGACCTACCATATGAGTGTAGGTAGCCATGATCATCCCCAGCCCCCAAACCCACCTCTACAAAAGCAGGATAGGATTGAGCTGGGGAATACTGGAAAGCAGGGACTACTTTAGCTCCTGCACACCTCTAATTCTGGTAAGAATCAAAACATCCAATACAAAGGCACAAAAAAATGATGAACAATATATAAAAGTAGAAAGAAGAGGAGGCCATTCAGCCCCTTGAACCTTGAATTCAATTAGCATGACTGATCTTAATTCCATTGACTTGCATTTCCTAAGATTGCAAAGGAGAGGAAGAACTGAGTAAGAAGAATAGGAGAAAATAATTTTGTTTAAGAGGTAACAAGGTGTAGAGCTGGATGAACACAGCAGGCCAAGCAGCATCAGAGGAGCAGGAAAGCTGACGTTTCGCGTCTAGACCCTTCTTCAGAAATGCCCATTCCTCGGTCTACGAACACTCAGGTACCTCAAGTCCCAACACGCCACCACAGCCAGAACACCACCACCTCAACCATCAGGTACCCAGGCCCAGCCATGTTCTAGAGCTGCGTTCCTGCTGCTGGAACCATGTCTCTATTCTTGAGCGCCATTTTGCCTCCACTGATGTCATCAACACCATGAGTCTGCAATGGGCCATGAAATAAAAAGGAAAGATATGTAATTGTGTACAAATTTAAAAACTGGAGTATCTTCCCAATCCACTGTGCTTTACTTCATGTTCACACAGTTTTAATGCCTTGTATTAGGTGTGCTAATAGATCATATTTAATTTCCATGATTATTACTGCATTGAATTAGGTTGAATTGAATTGACCCTTCTGAGGAAGGGTCACCGGGCCCGAAACATTAACTCTGTTTTGTCCTTTACAGATGCTGCCAGACCTGCTGAGCTTTTCCAGCAACTTTGTTTTTGTTCTTAAATTGAATTAGGTTTTTTTTGTCATGTACTCACATGAGTACAGCAAAAAGTTTACAAATTGCCACTTAAAACAACAGGTGTAGAATTATAGTTACAAGGCAGAAAATATGGAAAACAAAGTTAAAAAGGTAAGCAAAACAGCCCTTCTTATTAAAAAGTAGAAAAACTAAGAAACACAGTTAAAAGTTCAACACCACAGTCCATGAGTTCCTGGTCATGCCAGGCTCACGCTCCTTACAAGGGCTTGACCTCCCCCACTTCAGGTTCAATCTCGACCCCCACCCCCACCCCCACCCCCACCCCCCATCCAACCACTGCCCCAGGCTGCTTGCTCTCTCCACCTTGCAGCCTGCTCCCACTTTTGCCGCCAGCGAGATAATTAAAGAATTTGATAAATAATACACTACGATGGTATTACTTACAACTAAAAGTTATACTAAGACTTCTCCACTTACAGCCATTAATCTATTTGCTAAAGATTTTCCAGAAGATCAAATCCTTATTTTCTACTAATCTTTTCCAGGGGAACCAAAGATGCAGTCTGTAGCTACATTATCCTTTACAGATGTGTCTAGTATAAAAAAGAAAGCTTCAATAATTCAAGTGAGATGTATGAGGATGTGTATTTGCTCAGTGGGAGTTTTGTGTAAGATAATGCCTGTGAATGCATGCCTTGTACCCATGCAGTTTACCTGATTAGCCGCTCTGAAATAAATGCAAAATAAATACTCCTGTAGCAGGTCAACAGGGAAGATCACCAACTATTGATAATGCAATTAGGAATATGTATGACCTTGCACCTCCATTCCTGACATTGTTTAACCAAACCCCACAACTTGTGCATTTCAATTATTTGTTCAGGCAGCCATTGATAATTGCCTGATGTAAGCCAGCCTTTGCAATGCAAAGCAGAAGACAATAAAAATGCTACATTGGCGAATTAGAACAGCAACACTTAAACGTATAAATTAACTGGGCCCCTTTCACAGCTTTCCCTTTCTATTCTGAGATGCTTCAGTTTGGTGACATCAAAGGCAGGATTATCTGAAAGGAAAAAAAACTTGATCTAATGTCCCTTGTTTGAAGTCATGAAATTCTCCCTCTCTCCCAAGCAAAATAGCCCTCCTTACGTTACAAAGGCTAAACTCCAGGTGCAGGATTGGGGGTGGAATGCAACGGAATTGTGACAATGGATAGAAAGACTTTGGCTGGTAGTACATGAAAACAAAATCTTCCTGATAGACTATTTGTTGAAAACTGCTGAATAGGATGTAAATTTTCTGCAAATTGATTAAATAATACATTTTATAACATAACACATACTGTAGCAGAAATGGCTTTTGCTGTCTGTTCACACATTGTAATAAAACCTTTAATCTAAAGTATCATCCATATTAATGGTCTGTGCCCTGACCCCCATGCAAGGGATGATGCTGATCATCATTGTAGACTAACAGGGATTGAAGCTGTGGCCAGTAATGGGGCAGAATCAATGAAGGTGGCCTAGATTTCAACCTAATCTTTCTTTACACTTTTTACTTTCTCTTGATCGTACAATTTCTTCTGATTTATGAGCCATAGATGGTTTAAGCATTCCCTACTATTGTCACTGGAACTCTACCCTTGTCACTTTCTCCTGTTCAATATTAAAGAACTGCTACCTGGTCACACAGTGCGACTGAGCCCAAGAGCCTGATGATGATTGAGACTGTCACTCAATCTTACACTCACTGCCATCGACTCAGATATGGGCACACTGAGTACTGAGGATCTGCATGTGGTGTATCATCGGGCACAACTGGGCTGCAGTAAAGGTAGGTGGAAAGGTTACTGCAGGTGTCAGCATCATGCCGGGTGGTAAATAGAAATTGGTTGATGGACATGCACAAGGAAATGCTGGGTGCATTAGCAGGTCTGGCAGAAAGCTGAGGAGCAAGGAGGAGACTGGTACCAACTTCTGAAATAAAAAGTTAGCCTAATGGTGACCGTGTAAACATTATTGATTATTGTGAAAAAACATCTACTTCACTAATGCTGTTTAGGGAAGGAAATCTGTTGTCCTTACCTGCCTGTGTCTACGTAGACTGTCGACTCACAGCGATGTGTTAACTCTTAGCTTCTGTCCAAGCAATGGGGATGGACAATAAACACTGGCCCAGACAGCAACATCCACAACCCGTGAATAAATAAAAATATTTTGGCGTGGGGTTTCTTGTGGAACTTGCTGCCCATTCTTGCCCATGTGAAAATGATGGGCACTCTAAAAAGTCACTGGCAAACCTAAACATCATGTCTGATCTCAGCTTCAGTTGTAGCACAGCCAGAAGTCATCCAACAGCTGAGTTCTGCAGTAGGAGCTCAGTCTGTCTGGATTTATGGCATTCTGTATATGCATTTGTTAGGTTACACTTCAGAGTAATGAGTCAGGTCATCCGAGACAACAAGGTGCAGGGCTGGATGAACACAGCAGGCCAAGC
>NC_063334.1:59971320-59986462 GCF_021869965.1 Rhincodon typus
CTGAGATGTACGGGAGTGGAATGCCTCATCCTGGGAGCAGATGCGGCAGAGGCGAAGGAATTGGGAATAGGGGATAGCATTTTTGCAGGAAGGTGGGTGGGAGGAGGAGTATTCTAGTGCAGGAAGGTGGGTCATCAGTTGATTGTCCTTGTTGCCCTCCAGCTACAGTGACTCAAATTCTGAAGGAACAGCTCACTGGTTCAGAATGAAGGCAACATGATTGCAGTCAGGGTAGCAGATAATTTTAGTGTTTAAGTACATTGCCTGCAAAGGCAGCTGAATAAATTGGCACCCATTCCAATCCCACTTACCAACATCTCGCTGGTAGGCTTGCAGGTTACAGTTCTTGAGGTATAGACCAAGGTTCCTTTTAAAGGGGTCAAGGGTTTCTGTTAAATGTTAAATTGGGTAGTGAATTCTGGATACCCTCCATTCTTGTGTAAAATACTTTTGCCTCATGTTGCCTCTACCCCTTCTACCATTGACTTCAAACTTGTGTTGTCTAGTGATCCTCTCCACTAGGGCAGACGGTTCTTCTTTTCCGCTTTATCTAAGTCTTCATTATTTTGTATATATGGATTAAGACACCTCTCAACCTCCTCTGTCCCAAGGAAAACGACCCTAGCATATCCAACTTTTCCTCAAACCTGCAATTCTCAAGCTCTAGCAAGATTTAAAAAATCTCTCCTGTATTCTCTCCAGAGTTGGAGGCACTGCCCATTCCTATCTGAAAAGAGTCAAACACAAAGACATTCCATATAGGTTCAAAGCCACTAACAATGACATCCTTACCATGCTCTGAGGCTACAAGAGGTGGCACATTTTAGTTTTCCCTCGTTTAGAAGATGGAGAAAATATATACCCTGTTCTGCATTGAGTTAAAGTAAATGAGACGATCCAGGGAGACTTTGATACATAAAGAATCCTGCTGAAAGCCTGACTCCCCCTCATTCTCTGCTCTCCACAAGCAAGTTGCCATTTTGTGTTTTGCTTTTTCTTTGTTTCCCTTTCATGGTACAGGCCTGGAAGATGATAACTACAGTAAATATGATGGCAGCAAGTGGTCTAATCAAAATTCTTGAAGTTAGAACCAGAGTCTTCAATACATATAGCAGTATTTCCTGTCGATTGTGCCAACTTTAAACAGCATTAAAGAACTCAGAGATAGTAGGAATTGTTTTTTTAAAGGTGATCATTGTTGTATGCTGTTTTTGTTCTATAAAATTTCACCTTTAAGGATGCTGTGTATACAATGCTTCACCTTTTCGTGGCAAGGGGTCACCAAAGGTTTGCAAGCTACACACACAGAAACCAGTTCGTTTACTGTGAAGTCTGCTTCACTTCTTGTTTGCACTTTACTGTTTTAAATAAACAAACACATTGTCAAATAATTCCTGATGAGCAAATGATTATTGGACCATTATCATCAACATTACACACCAGCAACGAGCACATGAACTACGAGCAGAAATGGACAATTCAGCTGCTTTAACCTGTTCCCCCATTCAATAAGATCATGGCTGATCTGTTTGAGTTTTGAATTTCACATTCTTGTCGACAGATAATAACCATCAATTCCCTTACCTAATAAGAATCTTTTTACCTTCGTTGCCTTTTGACAGTTCCAGAGTCACACAACCGTCTGAGAGAAAAAAAACTTTGCTTCGTCAATGTTCTACTCGGGTAACCCATAATTTTTAAACAGTGCCACCTATTTCTGGACTTATCTTCAATTATGTTACGAGGAAACATCCTTTCCATGTCTCCCCTGTCAAGACTGTTTGGGATCTTATACACTTCAATCAAGTCACCACTCACTCTTCTAAACTCTAATGGAAACAAGATAATCTGCTCATTCCAGGTATCAATGTCATAAACCTCCACTGAATTGCCTCCAAAACACTTACACCTTTCCTTAAATAATAAGACCAAAACTGCAATCAGAACTCAAGATATGGTCTCAACAATGCCCTGCAAAACTTAAACACAACATCCTTACTTTTATGTTCAAGTTCTCTCCTAATAAAGGATAGCATCCCATTAGTCTTTTTAATTACTTGCTGTTATTACAGTGAACAGCAGTGGAAAACATCATGCTGGTGAGGCCCATCATGCTTGAACAGTCAGCAAGCAAATTGATCTACAGGTGAATCACCTGGTCGACAATCTTACATTGTGCTTAATTACATGAGATAACCCACATGATTTTATTCATTACAGTGTCAGAGTATGTTGCAACACAGCTTGCTCAAAAGCAGACAATTCCATATCAAGAGGCCAGTTTAATCCACTTGAGAAAGACAAATAAGCAGGCCACATGCCAGATTGATAGTTAGCAAGAGGCAGTCAAAGGCACATAGAATGTCCACAAAATTTGAAATATTTAAGCAGCGTTCAAATCTATCATGTACAGATTCAGATGTGTCGAGGAATTAAAAACAAGCCATGATAATTTGCTTAGCAATTGACAATGAACATTAAACATTGCAGGATTAACAACCAAAGAGCTTCGAGGTCCCCAAAAGACATGGACAGCATTAGAAGACCAGTTCAGTGTCAGATTAAACTTTCATATTCATCCAACAAGATTTCATATCATTTAGACAGAAGCCTACAGAATCCATAGACCTGTTTGTGAGCAGATGCAGAGAAAAGCAGCTCATTATGTGATTTATCTGATGGGAAGCTTCCAAACAGAATTGGTGAGTTGGTGATTGCATCGACCCCCATGGATGGTTTCCAGAAAGATTTGCTGGACAAGTTAATGACTTATAGTGCCAAAAAGTTACTGAAAAATTGACATGAGTATGAAGCAATCCCCACTGCTAAACATAGTTTACAGGTCTGAAGAACAAACTTGACAGTTGACGCAACCACAAGAACACCTGAATGTAGCAAGACGTGTGCGGTGTGACTTTCTGCAGGAAACAAGGAAGTGCCCTTCTTTCAATCAGTTTTGCAAATCATGTGGCAGAAAAGGCCATTGGCAGAGGCAGTGCATTAGAGCAAAAACTGATGCAGCTACAAGGATTCATCATGGACTTAAACAGACCATTCACAAGGAATATTTTCAAGCTGCAATAATGACCATCTGGTATCCCGCCAGAACCATCTATATGAACTGATCAACAAACCTGAATCTGACAGTGTTCATGGCAAGACAAAGAATGGTGAACACCTTTCACACTGTCACTTTCAGGGAAACCATCAATGTCATCACACTGTCTGAAGTGTTTGCAAAGATTCAAATCATCTGTCCTCAGAAAACTGGTGATTGTTCGTTATTGACTAAAATTGATATGGGGCATGTACCAATAAACAACCGTTGTCAATTCCTGAAGAGCGTGTACCCACAGTCAGGAAAACCATGACACGGCCTACGAATGTGAAACTTTCAGCACACAAAGGTTGATCAATTCCACGTGTAGGGTCAATAGTGCTAGAGAGCTTTGCTGGGGTTGCAGCTAGCCCTGGAACACATCTTCAGTTCATATGCTCTTCCTGTTGTTAAATGCACTCCAACTATGCACATTTAACTGGAGCAGTGGTGTTGAAAACAGCAGTCTTGCAGACAGATCAGTCCCATCATGCTCTGATTCACATAGTCCGCTGTATACTCTAACATTCATGCTAGTTCTCTCACCAAAATCTGATGTGAACACAATGTGAGCACCATAGTGGTACCAGAAGAATATCCATTGTGCTGAAACTGCAGGATCAAATTTTGTCACCCTCCATACCAACTTAAAAAAAGCTTCAGAATGCTACTCTACATTTGCATAATGAGTCTTATAGGACTTCGTTTTTAGGTGAGGATATAAATTAATGTATTGCTAATGAATTCCTCTTTTAGTTTATAAGAAAAACCATGTGAATAAGAGAGTTTTAACTTAATATACAGATGTAAAAGCGACCCCAGTGTGGTGCCCTTTTACTTTTTTATAGGAAATAAATGTTGTATGGTCTTTTTACAGTGTCATCTTCCTTTAAGCGGCACAGTAACGGCTATAGTGTGTTTTGACATCTAGTTAAATGAATGAAAAGGTACTAAAATATTTTACAGTAAATATGACACTAGAACAAGCACTAGCACCAAGTGAAAGCTCAAGGATAAATAGTTAAAGTTTGTATTCAGTATTAGAGATGCTGTTGGATTAAGATGTTATGGGATGGTGTTATTCTGTTATACTTCATAATTTTGATCAAAAAGACGCTGTGATAGTCTCAGGCAGAAAGATGTAAATATCACACATCGTGGATCTGATGAAATACTCATGGACGGCCTATCCAATGTACTTGCTGAATACCTGGTTGCAGGGGTTACTTCTGAGGTGGAGATCTTATTGAAACTCATACTATTATTAAAGGGCATGAAAAGATAGAAGTAGATGTTCCCCCTGACTGGCAAGTCTAGAACCAGGGAAGTCATCTTAGGATAAGAGGCAGGCCTTTTAAGATTGAAATAACAAGGAATTTCTTCACTCAGATGTAAATCTTTGGAGCTTTCTACCTTAACGAGATATGAAGCCTGAATCATTGAACAGGTTCAAGACAGAAATTGATATGCTCTGGGAGACTACTGACATTAAGAGAAATCAAAGATAGTGCAGGAAAATGGCATGAAGAGATGATCAAGAATGGTGAGGCAGGGTTGATGAGCTGAATAACCATCTTCTGTTTCTATGTTTGTGTGTTAAACAGTTACACCCTTCACAGCCAACCCATGGTGGTTGCAATGCGTACCATCTTCAAGATGCAGCAATGTTGACAGCACTGTTCAAACTCATTACCTCTGCCTCCAGAAGGATAAGGAAGAAGAAGGAGATACATAGGAGCACTGACATCTGCAAGTTCCCCTCAAAGCACTCACCAATATCACTTGAAACAATATTGATCTTCTTTCACAGTCACTGGGTGAAAATCCCTGGAACTCTCTCCTGAAAAAGGATGCGAGTAGTTCCAGAAGGCACCTCGCCAACATTTTCTCACAGACAGTTACAGATAGGGTATAAATGCTGGGCAAGCTAGCGATAACCACATCCTATGACTGAATTTTTAAAAATCCTCTCATCCTGATCTAGTGAACCTTCACTGCCCTGCTTCCAAGGCAAGTATATCCTTCCTGAAGTCAAAGAATCCCTACAGTGTCAAAGCAGGCCATTTGGCCCATCGAGTCCACACCGACCCTCCAAACAGCATTCCACACAGATCCGATCCCTGTACCCCTGCATTTCCCATGGCTAATCCATCTAGCCTGCACACCCTTGGACATTATGGGCAATTTAGCATGGCCAATCCACCTACCCTGCACATCTTTGGACTGTGGAAGGAAACCAGAGCATCCGGAAGAAACACAAGCAGACACAGGGAGAATGCGCAAACTGCACACAGACAGTCACCCAAGGGTGCAATCAAACCTGGGTCCCTGGTGCTGTGAGACAGCACTGAGCCTCCGTCCCATGCATTGGTGATAAGGAGACTAAAACTGTGTTCAGTATTCAGGGATGGTCACATCAAAGACCCGAAAAACATAGCAAGACCGCAATCATCTTGTACTCCAGTCCCCTTATATTAAGACTAACAAGCTATTTACCTTCTTAATTGCTTTCCGTACCTGCATGCTCAGTTTCTATATCCTTTAAATAGAAACAACATGGTCTGTATGAATTTCAACATTTAAAAGCTGTCCTTTAAAGAATTCGCTGCTTTTCTATTTTTTTCTTCCAAAGTGATGTCCTGAAATAAAATCAGAAATGCTAGAAATACTCAAGCCAATTTGGCAGTATCTGAGAAGAGGTGACCAGAGTTAGAATTTCAGGTTGTGCCCCTTTACTTGCATTTTGCTTTGAGTAACCTGATAGTGTACAGAATGAGAGAAACCCAGTTGAGATCGTCAACAAGAATATGCAGATACTCATCCCATTCAACCTTAGCATGTACCAGTTACCTGTGAAGATAAGGAAATGAGGATGGAGATAAAAAACAACAGTTCCATAATAATGAGCAGGACTGTATCCATAGTGGTAGGGTTTGAATAAAGTTCAGGGTGAAGAAGAGGTCAGGGGGTTGGTGGTTGGAGTGTTGAAGGTATGGTGGAAGGGAATGTAGTTGAGGAGGAGGAAGATTGAAAGTGTAATGTGGCAGTCCGAGGGATTTCAATAGTTCGAGGATGGACGCTTTTGTATTTAAATAGGCTAAGGATTTAAAATGAAGAGGTCAGTGTGATGTGATTTCTTTTCAAATAGGATTCAGAACCAAATTATATGCCAAAGTTGCAAGAGCTTTCCTTCCCCAAAAAAGCAGACAGCCTTAGAGGATAAAAAGGCAAAAGAAAAATGAAACAAAAAGAAAAAAAACATACAAAAATATAAACAAGCCTGCAGCTACTCAAGAGTGAGAACAACATAAAAAAAACACTGAAGGCTGACAGAACAAACAGTAGAAGTTACAGTAAGAAATTATAAAAAGAAACTTGAAAGATCTCAAAATCAAATCAAATTTTAACCAGTATACAAGCAAACAAGACGGTCAGGTGTAATGTGGGCCACTTGCAAACTGTTCATCGTGATATTGTCAATGAAAATACAGAAATGTCAGAGATGTTGAATAATTATTTTGGATCAGCATTTACGTCTGAAAAAATCAATAAAATGGATATCCCAAAGGAACTGATATTGAAACTTGGAAAGTGAGTATAAGCAAAATAACAAAACCAAGGAAAATAGATCCTAGAATCATACAGTACAGAAGAGGCCTTTCAGCCCATCAAATCTGTACCACCAAAAATACACCACGACTGACTATAGTCCCACTTTGCCACACTAGGTTCATAGTGTTTTAAAGGAAGAGAATATAGCAGGTGACACAAGAACAGAAGAGATAGAAGCAGGAGTTGACCACACAGCCTGATGAGCCTGGTTCATTATTCAATACGAATAATGGCTGATCGTAAATTACAACTCCTATTTCACCATTCACCCCCCTTTATCCTTGATTTCCCGAGGGACCAAAAAGCTATGTATTCCAGTCTTTAATGCATTCAATGATGCAGCATCCACAACACTCTTGGGTAGAAGATTCCAAAGATTCATAATTGTTCATCTCAGCACTAAATGATCATATCCTTCTGCTGAAACAATGCCCCATGTTTTAGATCGCTCAGCAAGTGCTAACAACCTCTCATTATCTATGCTGTCAAGTCACTTGAAATTTTATATGTTTCAAATGATATCACCTTTCAGACATTTAAACTCGAGAGACTATCAATCCCAATTACTCACCTTTTCACAAAGTGTTCCTTTCCAGTGACGAATCTTGTGAAATTTCACTTTACTATCTCCAAAGGAAGTGTATCCTTCCTAAATATAGAACCCAAGTTGCACACAGTATTTTACGTGTGATATGACTAAAACCCTGCGTAAAGATAGCAAGACTTAGATCATAAGACATAGCATTAGAAGTTGGCTATTTTGCCCATTGAGCCATTCAGTGAGATCATGGCTGATCTGAATGTCCTCAATTCTACTTTTCCTCTTTTGCTCCATATTCCTTCACTGACTTAACATCTTTCTGTCTCAGCTTTGAATACAATTAATGACCCAGCCTTTTCAGCCCTCTGCAGTAAAGAATTCCACGGATTCACTCCCCTCTGAGAAAAGAAATTCCTCCTCATCTCTGTCTTAATTGGGTGACCCCCTATTCTGAGATTATGTTACTGGTCTTAGACTCCTCCACAAGGGGAAACAACCTCTCAGCTTTGATTCTGTCAAGCCCATTAAGAATCTTATATGTTTCAATAAGTTCACTTTTTATTCTTCTAAAACCTATAAAAAAAGCAATACAAGGCCCAACCTGCTGAACCTCTGCATATAAATAACTGATTTCAACCTAGTGAAATTTCTTTGGATTACCATAAATGCCAGTATATCTTTTCTTACGCAATAGGACCAAAACTGTTGACAGTATTCAAGTGCTGTCTATGTAGAGACATTTGGAGATGTGAGGGTCAAGTTTTTTACACAGAGAATGGTAGGAGCCTGGAACGCGCTGCCAGGGGTGGTGGTGGAGACAGATATGATAGGGGTGTTTAAGGGACTGTTAGATAAGTACATGAATATGCAAAGGAAGGAGGGATATGGACCAAGGGTGGGCAGGTAAGATTAGTTTAATTTGGTGTCATATTCGGCACAACATCGTGGGCTGAAGGGCCGGTTCCTGTGCTGTACAGTTCCATGTTCTATCTTCTATATTCTAAGTATGGCTTGTATAGTTTTAGCAAAAAGTCCCAAATTTTATACTCCATTTCTTTCAAAATAGAGAACAACATTCCATTTCCATTCCCTATTACCTGCTGTACTTGGATGCTAGCCTTTGTGATTTATGAATGATGGCCCTCAGACTCTCCCTGCATTGCAGCTTTCTGCAGTCTTTCTTCATTTAAATAATAATAAGCTCATCTATTCTTCCTGACAAAGTGCATAAACACATACCTTCCTTATTCTTGTAGTCCAATCCTCTTCTAATAAAAGCCAAAATGACATTTGACTTTCAAAATGCTTGCAGTACCTGTACATTAACTTACCGTGTTTTATTATCTTCCTACAAGAAACTGTGCTGTGAGTCAGTGATCCACATATTTATAATGACTTTCATAATGAGTTGGAGTGCAAGGTGCATACAATGTATGCTCCAATGGTGGGCTAATTGCTTCAAAAATCATATTTCTTCAGAGGGTTATTCATAATAGGAAGAGTACAGACCATATTCAACTAGCCTGCACTTTCAAAACACAAAACAAAATTTCTACTGCTAACAGTGATTCTATGATTGGTCCACATTTGCTGAACAATCTTGAGCATGTCAAAAGCAATACTACTACCAAATTAAGATAATCAGGCAAATTGGTAACATGTCACATTTATGCTTACTAGAAGGAGCATATATTCTCTGCAATAAAAATAATGGGTTCGAGCCTTGCACCTTTATGGATTGTGCAGGAGTTTAGAGAATCTACAGTGTTACAGATGTACATTTATATTAATACCTATGTTATAAAGAAAGCTAATCTGTCTTTTATATTTTACATTAAGGACAGAAATATGACATTTGGCCCTCTAACTCTGCTGTGGCAGTCAATTCACTGAAGGCTGATCTGGTTGGTTTTTTAAATTCCATATTCCCATCTATTCCCAATAAACTTTGGTTCCATTGCCAAACAAAAAAATTATGTACCCCATCTTAAAAGTATTCAATTACTCTGCCTCCACCATTATTTCTGAGGAAGAGAGTTCTGAATTTACACAACCCAGTAAGAATAAAGTTCACCTCATCTCTGTGCTAAAATGGAGAGTCTTCATTTTAAAACACTATCCCCTTGTTCTCAACTGACCACTCTCACATCCATCGTGTCAAGATCATTCAGGATCTCATTTACTGGGTTTTAAACAAGTCACCTCTCAGTCTTCTAAACACTCAGGAAAACTTGTCTCAAAAGACAAACTTCCAATTCCAGGTATCAATTGAGAAACTTCCTCTGAATCACATCCAATGTATTTACCTCCTTCCTTAAATCAGGAGACCAAAACAATACACAGGTGATCTCAGCAATTCCTTGTATAATTGAAGCATAATGTCTTACTTTTATAAAGGCAAAATATTGTGGATATCGGAAGTCTGAAACAAACACAGAATTCTGGACAAACTCTGCAACTCTGGCATCATCTATGGAGAGAGAAACAGATTTGAGAGAGGGAGACAATGGCCTAGTGGTATTATTATTAGACTATTAATCCAAAGACCTACATAACATTCTGGGGACCTGGGTTCAAATCCTGCTATAACAGATGATGGAAATTAAATTCAATACAATCTGTAGAATTAAGAATCTAATGATGACCATGAATCAATTGTTGGGGAAAAACCCATCTGGTTCACTAATGTTCTTTAGGGAAGGAAACTGCCATTCTTACCTGGTCTGGCCTGCATGTGACTCCAGACCCATAACAATGTGGTTGATTCTCAAGTGCTCTCTGGGCAATTAGAGATGGGCAATAAATGCTGCCTAGCCAGCAATGGCCTCGTCCCATTAATGAAGAAAGGGCAAAAAAAATTTAACATTTTAAGTCTGATGTGCTCATTTATAGAATTCTTTGTGCCCCTTTTTCTAGAATACAGTTGACAAGATGCCTCATAAAATATTAGTGTACAAAGTAGAAGTATATGGTGTGGGGGTTAATTGGCTAGCATGGGTAGAGGATTGGCTGACTGACACAAAACAAACAGTATGGATAAATGGCAGAATATGATGAGTAGGGCTCCTCAGGTGTTTGTGCTGGGGCCTCAATTTTTAACAATTCATGTCAATGACGTAGATGAGGGGAGCACAGGCATGGTATCTAAATTTGCAAATGACACAAAGATATGTATGCCGTGAGGACTACAGAATGAAGTTGCAGATGGATATGCAGATGAGTGAATAGGTAACAATCTGGCAAATGGAATATAATATGCAAAAATGTGAAATTGTTCACTTAGCTAGAAGAATTTAAAAATGAGAATCACCTAAATGGAGAATGACTTCAGAATTCTGAGATGCAGAGGAATCTGAGTGTTCTAGTGCATGAGTCACATAAATTGATGAATAAGGCCAACAAAATTCAACCCTTTATTACAGTAGGAACTGAATATAAAATTGGGGTGGAACAGATACTACTGGTTTCTAAAACATGAAACCATCTTAAGTCAGTGAAAGATTGCTTCACCCAGCTGGGTTCCATTCAAAGCAATTGTGAAACAATGTCTGGCTGACTGCATTTGACACTGCTGCAGTGTAGAATGGTGATGCTGTTGCTCCTTTTGATGAATGGCCTAATTCTCCGACTCAGTGCAATAGTGCAGTGCTCACAGGTCCTCATCGTCCATCACATACCCTTATTGTATCCTGCAGTTGTCCAGAGCAAAACATTTAAGGATCAAGCAGCATCCTCCATATTTTCTGTATTGCATTGAATGATAGAGATGGCAAGAATGGGAGTTTCATGTTGAGGAGATATCTTATGGCCTTCACTGTTCCCAGTTGAAAAAGTTTTTGTATGACCTATTACTTAGTGACATAGCATCTGATGACATCTCTATATAAAGTATAGCATCATTGACTCTCATTTACATGATGTTCCCTGGAAGATGATTAATTGTGGGTCTCCCACACTTTACTTCATTGAAAAGGCATAGAAACTTGGATGGAATGTCTGTATTGCTAGTCCTGGGTTGCTAGACACGTGCTCTTCGTAAATTTCTGTTGATGCTGTTTGTGCATCCACATCAGGGAAGACAACAGTGTCTCTGCCTGGATCCAAGGGAGATGGTCTCTATGAACCTGTTTTAGGAATATCAGAAACAAAGCAACTCCTCATTCGGTTGTTGCAGCACACATAAATCATATATAAACATTGTCCTCCTAATGTTGGGACATGGAGGCATCTGACAAGGAGGGTAATGGAAAATCTCTATGTGAAGTTTTGACATTGTAGACCTGATTCACATGTATGCTGCACAAGCTATTTGGCAAACATAGAGTAGGAGATTGTATTTGTGACAGCAATAATCTCTCCCCTATCCGCTCATATTACTCAAGAAAGGCATGTTAGAGAGTGCTGTACACGTTATGAAGTCCAAAATGTGTGGTTAGCAGCTACTGGACCTTGGACAGGCTAAAAGACCTTGGCATATATTTGTGAATTGTGGACATCAGGTTGAATATTATTTCTTCTTAACACCCATTATTAGTACTAATTTATGATGTTCAATGAATGGTCAAGATTGCTTGTAGCTATATTTAGTCAATGAATAAAGTTTGTAACCAGGATATATTTTCTTTAAAAATCAATTCTCACCCAAGACATTTTATTACATGCCTCTAGAGCACATGGGATTTGAACCTAGGCCTCCTGTTTCAGAGGAAAGGACACTACCAGTGTTGGACAAGAGAGCGCCTGACAATTCACAGCCAGGATTGCATGATAATTGGTGATTTTCACCTGTATTATCTGATTTAAATCCCGGATTAATCCCGTCCACTTCCTTTATTTAACACTTCTAATCCCCACTTTGCCCCCTGAGCCTAGGCATACACCTTTGTTATGCTAAACATAGTTATGCACTGTTGCCCAATCAAAGCCCCAGGGGTCATTACTGTTGATGACCCCCATATCCCCCCACACAGCACCCCCCCACATAGTGCCCTCTTTCTCCCTCAAACACTATCATTTCCTCCCTTATATGTTGAGTTTCCCCTTTACAATTATTATCCAATCTGCATGCTAGTATTCTGCCTCCAATCTACAAGTGATTTCCACAATTGCCCATGACAGCTGTACCTCCTGATATCCCCTTGACTTTCAGTAAACAGACCCCTTGACTGACCGTGGTCCATCTCCTCTGACTGACTTGGAATGACGGCATGACTGATGACTGAACATAACCCTGAATGATATTTGTACAGCTCCCCAACTGATTTACTGTTAATACCCTGACTACTTGGACTGAACTGCAGGACTGACTAAGGCCAACTGCCTGGACTAAATGAAATATACCCCTGACCCTGAACACTCCAAGCAGCCAACTGTGTTCAAGCCCATGCATGATGCCACATATTGACTGGAGCAGGACTCCCTGCCTGATGGCAATCTGCCTGGACTTCACTCGAGGACCACTCCCCTTCTGAAATTTTCTGAAGAAGGGTCCAGACCCGAAACGTCAGCTTTCCAGCTCCTCTGATGCTGCTTGGCATGCTGTATTCATCCAGCTCTACACCTTGTTACCTCAAATTATCTGGATTTGTCTCCTCTCTAAAAGGCAAGGCAAGTCAGAGATGACATAGTCATCCAAATAGGTGCAAAGTGAATGAGTGCTAAGAAAGCAAACTAAGAGCCTTGAGGTGCATCCTGTCCTGATGCATGAGATGGGCACATGTAACCATTCATAAGACAGCCTAGCAATAGGATTGCATTATAAGGTATCAGTGAGCTCCAAAGTGTAGTATTGAAGTGTTCAACAGCATGTTAAGCATGTCAACAGTGTGTGATGAAGATCTGGTGAGGCTGATACTTGTCCAATGCTCATCTCCTTTGAGGAAGGATGCAAGTGGTCACTGCCTATGGAGCATGCCCTGAAATTGTCTGGAATTGTGAGCATGGTGGAGGCCCAGAGCAGAGCCTGGCAATCTGCAGCTGTCAGACTTTCATGACAGGAATTGTCACTGGCTAGTTTTATTCCATTGCCTGGGAAAATAACAAATTGCACAGAAATAAGCTGAGATTGGATATATTAATAAATGCAAATAGACCACTCATTATTCACAAATTAGATTTTATCTGACAGTTAAAATGTTATGTGCAAAATCAGACTTCTCAGCGTCTCAAGATTTTCAATTCTCGCAATATCTTCCTAACTGATTGTCATTGCCCATGTCATTTAGGCCTGGAAAAATTCCACCCTAGATCAATGTTCCTTCACTGTTGCTGGGCTAAAATGCTGGAATCCCCTTCCTAACAGCCTTGATGGGTTCTTACTTATCAAGGACTACGGAGGTTCAAGAAGGCAGCTCACCATCACCCTCTCTTGAGTATTAAGGAATGAGGAAAAAATATTAGCTGAATTAGCAATTCCATTCCATGCATGAATAAAAACTCAACATTTTCTGCAACAAGACAGAACTAAGATTGCTGCAGAGGAGCAGTGCAGTGTCAGGGCTCCTGCCCAGAGCTCACCTGCTTTGTTTGTTTTTACTTTTTTATTCTTCTTTCACTGTTTTCTTTTCTTACTTTAATCTAATTACCTTCTGTGGAGAGAGCATTTGTGCAGTGTGGAGCAGATCAATGTGGAGGAGAGCAAAACCAGCATGAGGGAGATCGAGAGCTGTTCTCTGGTATCTGAGGCAGCATCAAGAGCAGGCAGCCCGAGGCAGCATTGAGAGCAGGCAGTCTAAAGGCAGCATTGAGAGCTGACAGCTCCAGACCTTCTGGCATCTGTAGCGGGGGCAAGCACAGGGTGGATCAAACTTATCTTCTGAAGAGAGCTTGGTCAAGGAGGCAGTGGCTGCAATGACATTGTGGCTTCATTGAGTCCAGAAGATGACAGAGTCACTATTCAGTGCATAGAAGTAAAAGAAAAAAAACCTTTTCTCACTCTCAGGACCTCTTCTACTCAATCCACCTATGGAAGCAACCTCCAAATATTCAACTACAGAAGCCATTGCCACTGCTGAATCTGACTTCAAGTTTTCAATCTCTTCACCTTAGAAAGAGAATCTTCAAACAAGCTGAGCTTACAACCACAGTAGGAATTGATCTCACCTCCATCTTCATGTACAACTTTATCCTTACTTTAAGTTTTTATATCTCTATTTTAGCCAATAACTATCACTTGTTTATTTAAATAACTTTCAGCAATGATTGTGTAGTAAACTAACCTTTTATCACATTTAAAACATAAAGCTGTGTTGCTGGTCATTTTTACATTGAAACATTCAGAAACTAACATTCGAGCTTATACACGTTCTTGGTTCCCTGATTCTCCAAGGACATGTCTCGCCTGTTGTAGTGATAATAGTTCCTTGTTGCTTTCTCTATAGCAATGTCTCTGTGAATTTTGCCAGCAAATCAACAACACTTTGCTCCTGTACTAAACATTATGATCGCTCAAAATTTAGCATTCTTGCATTTGTATTGATGTTTGCAAGGCTTTGTCAACTTGGCTCTCTTTTCAATTTTAACAAAATTTGCTCGTGACACAAGAAAAGTTAACATTGTAAGAGTAAATGTGAAAGATTTAAATTGCAGACATAAATATAGAATAAATGCATGGACCAAAATGTTGCAAATCGATTCCAATGTCAGAAAATGTGAAATCAACCAGTTTGACCTGTCATCTTTTAATTCCAAGATTCCAAAATGATGAAAAGCTATGAACAGTGAAGGTCTGAAGATATTCGGTGGTCCTGGTACATAGGATGGTAAATTGTCACAGGAGATATAGAGAATAAAAAGACTAATTGAATGCTAGTCTTTATAATTAGGTGAATAGAACACGATGAGGTCGAAAAACATTACAGCTATGCTAAGGGGTTAAAATTGTTTCAGAGATA
>NC_063334.1:59986862-60000653 GCF_021869965.1 Rhincodon typus
GAAGGCTGACGTTTTGGGCCTAGACCCTTCTTCAGAAAACTTTCTGATGAAGGGTCTAGGCCGGAAACGTCAGCTTTCCTGCTCCTCTGATGCTGCTTGGCCTGCTGTGTTCATCCAGCTCTACACCTTGTTATCACAGCCATGCTAAACCCTATTTAGACATATTTGAAGACCAGTGAGTACTTTTCCAGGCACCAAACCTTTGAAAGAATATATTGATCTTGTTGGGTGCAAAGCACAATTTATGGGAATAATACTTGGACTTCAAAGGTCTAAGTTGGAGGAGAGATTACACCAATTATTTCTTGGTATTTAGTAGGTGAAGGATTGTTTTAATTGAGGATTTCAAGACATTAAGGGAAACAAATAGGGTAAATAGAGAGAAACAATCTCCACTGATTGGGAAGTCTAGAATTAAGGAATAAATAGAACACAGAACTGCAGATGCTGAAGATCTGAAACAAACAAAAACAGATATTGCTGGAGAAACTCTGCAGGTCTGGCAGATTTGTGGAGAGAAAACAGAGTTAATATTTTCAGTCCTGTGACCCTTACAGGACTTATAACATTAACTATTTTTTCTCCAGAGATGCTGCGAGAATTAAGGAACACTGTTTAAAAATTACAGCCAATTTTTTCAGGAGGGAAATTAGAAGACATTTCTATACATAAATGAAGGTAGAAGTTAATATCTCTGTTCAATAAATGCAAATTGATGCTTTATCCATTGATTACTTTAAAACTAAATGATAGATTTTTGTTAATCAAAGGTAATTTAGTTAATTAAAGGATATGAGGAAATTATAGGTGTAAAGAGTTGATTTGATAATTAGTCATTATCTCATTGAAGGGCAGAATATGCTTGAAGAGCTAATGGCCTGATCCTCTTCATACATTCCTACAAGTTTCTGCATTACATATGGAAGCCAAATGTATTGCTGGCAGTGTTAGGAGTTGAATGGTGTGGATACTGAACCTGTAATAATTAAACAAATTGCTTTGTCTTCAATTATGTTGTACTTCCTGAGCATTGTTGAAGCTGTGCACATTCACTTGATTGGTACATAGTCCATCACACTTCCAAATTGATCACTGTAGATGGTGAGAGGTATAAGGAGAACCAATTGACAGCAAATCTAACCTCTGCCCAGCTCTCATGGCTATGTTATTGATATGCTCAGCTTTTAAACTTCTGATTAATGCATGTTTTTTGAATGGGGAATGCCTTCATCTTGTCTTGTTGTAATTACCAACCGCTACTGTGTTTGTCTTCATGTTAAATTTGGTAGCAATTGTTCCAATTGAGATTACATAATTTTGTTTCGTCTTACTTGCGAACAAGGTATTTTTTGTGGAATTTGTGATGGTACTCAGAATTCATGTCATGGGGCTCAAGAAAAGAAATACTGCTTATTTGCATTATCTTCTTAAATAGTTCTATCGAGCAGCTTTGTGTTTCTGCTTAAACAAGTAGGTACATATTTAATATAGTGATCAAAAGACCTGTCCAAATAAATAAGTAGATATTCATTTTAACTTATGTGAACCAGAAGCATGAATATATTCAGTTGGTTCAGTATCAATAGACTTGTTGTCATGTGTACATTTGTGTTTGAGAGTGGTGTCTCAAAAACAATTGTACAAGATTCAGAGGAATTACAAGGATTTTAAATGAATCGATACGGCAAATGCAATAAACAAATTTTTATGATTCAAATCTTTAAATACTCGTTAAATTAATTCTTATGTTTTAAAATGGAAAGATTAAATCAAAAACAGCTCAGCATAAAATAGCTTATGTAGAAAATATTACTTCAATCAAATCTGGTCTTGGAGCTCAATGTGTAAGGCCATCAGAGTGGATTTCAAACTCTTTGCTTTACTAGTATCTGGACAAATTCATTCTAGTTTGAAATGTACTTCAGCAAAGTTGAGACTGTTGGGGGTAGGGACTGGTGCACAAAAACACTGTGTGTGCTTGCATTGATATTTACAAAATTAAATGTATTTGAAGCAGTTGAATTCATTAGAGCTTCAGATGACGTTGCAGCTAAATACAATGGCATATAATATACCTTTCTATCAAGCTTGAGACTGTCAAACATCTAAAGCATTTCTATTGTGTCATGATCTGTAAATTCATGTTTGAAGAAGGCAAAAGGATAAAAATGATGACACCTGTATTAAGCAGTGAAAAGACAATCTACACAACAAAAGCTCACTGGGGATTTGTGCATTTGTTGTATTAAAGTGGGGGATCAGAGCAATGTGGTCACAGGCCATTTGTGTTCCATTCAGACTTTGTTATTCTCTGTGTGAAGTCTGATTGTGATTTCCTCTCTTTTGTGAAAAATGGCTGGTTTCCTTTTCCTGCTGCTAAGTGCATCATTTTCTTAACTTTCTCTACACTTGCCCTCTTGCTAAAGTGCTGGATAACTTACCATTCTTCCCTGACCTTCAGCATTTTCAATTTAGAATGTTTGTAGCTTTTTGTTAGACATTTGCCCCAATAGTTTCATTTATTATTGCTTTTGTAATTTACCCTTGACAATGTAACATGTTTGCATAAGTGGAGTATCTTGAGAAATTGTAAATGAATCGGCTATTTTTAAAAGCTAGATGTAACGTTGTCTAAAGATACATCATTGCTTTCTATCTAATTGTTTTACAATACTTCCCAGACTTATGGGATTGAAATTATCATTGGGAAATAGATACAGCAGTGCGGTGTGAAATAGAGTACTTACGATGTTTAAAAGTATGTTATTGAGCACGCTGGATCCAAACCAGTTTTCGTATTTGGCTGACTTCTTTTTTAAATTTGTCTGGAAATCTGTTAAGATGCCATTTGCAAATTTGGAAAAATACTATTAAATTTCCAAGTTAGTTCTAATCTTTTAGAAATGCTCTTATTTTGTAAGAGGTTTACACTATAACAGACCATGACTGGAATGTAATCTTAACATTTTAACTCTTGTTTTTTTTCAAAAAAATCTATATATCAATATATTAAATTTTTTTACAAATACTCACTTGAGAAGGGATGTAATTGCATTGGAGGTAGTTCAGAAGAGGTTCACTAGATTGATTCCAGAAATGAGAGGGTTTGACTTATGAACTGAGATTGAACTCTCTAAAGTTCAGAAGAATGCGAGGAAATCTAATTGAGGTACACAAGAGGCTAAACAGGATTGACAAAGTGGACGTAGAAAGAATGTTTCCCCATATGGAGCAATCTAGAATGAAAGTTCATAGTTTTAGGATAAGGGGTATCATTTTTAAAAACAGGGATGAGGAGAAATTGCTTCTCTCAAACAGTCATGAATCTGTTGAATTCGCGACCCCAAAGTGCAGTGGATTTCAGGAAATTGAGTAAATTTAAGGATATAGATTTTTAATTCGTAATAGTTTGAAAGATTATGGAGTGCGAGCAGGAAAGCAGAATTGAGGCCAAGATGAGATCAGCCATAATAACAAATGGCGGAAAAGGCTCGAGATGTTGAATTGCCTACTCCTGCTCTTAATTCTTATGTTCTTATATAATTCCAAATATAGAAGCCACAGTTGCAAAGAACAGAACATATAACATACACTTTTATAAACATATTTTTGCAGAAAACACAAGTCTTTTTCCTTACAGTCGTATAAAAATATTCTCCGTCTCTGGAACTGATTATGAGTTTCTCAGATTAATAATGGGAATCGGGCAGTTAAACATCAGGGAGAGGGATCTCAATTACCTATTCATGTATAAGACCCACACCCAATTTCCAGGTCATCCTTAGGGAATGGGTAAGTAACTTGCACACTCGAAGCAAATTAAAGACTGAAAGAACATATGCATACAGGGGTCATACATTGGTTGTCAGACATTAATTAAATTTTTCTGATAAAATTGGCACAGTCCTTCCATTTGTACCACATATTGAGCCATCTGATCAGCAGCTGCGAGAGAAAGAGACTTGGGAAGTCTTTCATTTCATGTGTAAACTAAAGATACAGATTACAGTCTCTTATTTTAAGGGGACGGAACCAATTAGTCCCACCCAAAAATTCCTGAGCACCAACATTAAACTTCCTAAATTCTTTACTGTGACTGCACTGGTTTCCCAACTAATGATTCAAGTGAGGACATATAAATTACAAGAGTGTGTTTTACCACAGTGGTAACAAAGGAACTCTGCCACCTCTGTCACAAAGACCTTTATCAACTTTCTGCACTGCTCTCTCTGTCCATGATGCTGTGACATGACTTCTCAAATTTTTTTCCTTGAAATCACAGGGTTCATACAAACAGCCTAATGCAAATCCATCTCTCCCCAAGTAAGGAGACCAAAATTGCATGCAATACTCCAGATGTGGTCTCACTAATGCAGGAGCTCTTAGCTACTTTTATACTCTATTCCTTTAGCCATAAAGGCCCGAAACATCAGCCTTCCTGCTCCTCTGATGCTGCTTGGCCTGCTGTGTTCATCCAGCTCTACACCTTGTTATCTCTAAAACCAAAATTCAGTTGCCTTCTTATTATTTTCTGTACGTGCACACTTGCCTTTTATTCCTCCAAATAAAATGGATAACCTTACACTTATCCATGTTAAACTTCATCTGCCAAATTTTGGCTTATTCATCTAACCTATCCGTATCCATTTGTAAATGTCTTATTTTTAATTTTCACCTTACTTTCCCACCTATTTTAGTGTCATCTGCAAATATTGCTATGGTACTTTCTATCTCTGCATCGAAGTCATTAAAGAAATTGTAAATAGTTGGGGCCCAAGGACCAAACCTTATGATACCTCACTAGTTATATTTCACCGACCAGAAAAAAGAGCCATTTATTCCAACTCTCTGCTTTCTGTTGGTTAGCCAATCCTCTATCCAAGCTAATAAATTGCTGATAACTCCATGTGACCTTACCTTGTGTATTAACCTTTTGTGTGGCTCTTGTCAAATGTCTTTTGTAAGTCCAGATATACACCACTTACAGGATCCCATTATTGACTTCACTTGTTACATCTACAAAGAACTATAGAAAATTCGTCAAATGTGATTTACCTTTCATAAAACCATGCTGACTCTAAATTGTATTATGACTTTCCAAATGTCATGTCATTACTTTCTTAATAATGGATTTTAACACTTTCCCAACCACACATGTTAAACTCACTGGTTTGTAGTTTCCTGCTTTCTGCATCCCTCACTTTTTAGATAAAGGTGTTACGTTAGCATTTTTCCAATCCACTGGAACCTTTCCTGCATCCAGCGAGTTTTGGACTGTTACGCTACCTAGTAAAATCATTTGATCAAGCCTATCTGTAAACATGAGGGAATTGGTTGCTCATGATTGATAACATGATACAAGCAGAGATTGAATGACTCTAAACTGAGTATCCACTGCAGCACTTATCTGTCAGATGGCTTCACAATGTTCTACAATGGCAGATGAGACATCAGCCAACAGATTTTTCAACACGGTTCGGTTCACAAGTGTCCTCGTCAACTTGGCTACGACGTTCTGTGAGGCATGTTCCAACAATACAAATACTTTAAAGGGTCAATGCGATGACTGTGATGACCAAGGTGGGATTCTAAATACCCCACCTCAGCACCCGTTAGCTCCTTTGGCTGGTTCTGAACTTTTTCCCGGGGTTGGCTGACCTGACTGCAGCCCAGCCAGGAGCTTAAAAAGATAAACAGAAAAGTTCAAACTCCTGTGTTCTTAATAGTTCATACCATGATTCAATTTATTGAAATATGAATTTAGCAATCATATATATCTGATGCCAGAATTTAATAAATGATATAAATTATATTAAACTTTGATAGAGATGATATAAGAAGTCAAAGCTTTTCACCTTACTCTCATCTGGAATGAAAGAAACAGATTTGTAAAAAAAGGCATACTAATTTATACAGCATGAAAATAGGTTCCTGATTAGCTGAGTAGTTGTTGGCATGGAGATGCAGAAGGAACGGTTAACTGTCAATCTTTGATTTCAGATCAGGCAGGTAGACTATAATTGGTCAGGAGGTTGCCATTAGAATGTAGCAGAGATTGGAAGTCTTTATGATTGCTTTTTGTTTGAAAAGGTGCAATGTATATACAAATTCCTTTTGCCTACATAAAATAGGTTTTGTGTGTGAAGATATGTAGCTTCTAGTATGTGGAAATCCATTGATGAAGCAGCTTAGGATGGTTGAGCCAAGAGCGCTGCCCTGAGGAAATCTGCCTTGGATTGTTTGCATTGGAACTGTAGGATTGACTATCGTCCACTCCCTGGACTGTAGATGTTTGGGTTCCCTGACCTTGACCACTCTAAGCAGTCAACTGACCCAAAGCATTGACTGGTATCAAAGGTTGCCCTTGACTTACTGGGCTGGTATGCCCCGATTGAAGAGTGTCTCCCTCAACTTGACTGAGGACTACTCTTCTTAGACTTTGAGAGATGGCCATTTGATTGAAGCACATGAAGTGTGATTGTTGCATAGCTGCTGGCACATTGTGCAGGCATGAGATTGACATTTCACAATGTCATACAGCAACACATCCACACCCTTGGCTGACCAGTACTGATATGCATAACTAGCTTTGTTCCATGGCATGTCTGTACTAAAAGGTACATCAAGTCACAAGTACTATCAGTATTTAAGCTCTGGCTGAGAGGGCAAAGCTTTAAAGGACAAGGTAGGTCAGTCAGGAATGCTGTGAGCATCCAAGCAGCTGCAAAGTCAGTTAGTGCTAACAGAGCAAATAAGGAACTGTGAGATGGACTGTGGTCAAATGCATGAGATGGGTGTCTGTCTCTATTCACAAAGTGTGCTGACAGCAGCATTGGAGCAGTGCAGCCTGGAAATGCAGAACCGTCATGCAAGTCAATCAGAAATGTGCCGCGAGGGTGAGGAGAGGCTGGTATGTGCCTAATGCCAACATTTATGGATTTGGTGTGCATGCAATGACTGATGCTAATAGAGTGTGCCCTGATATATTGGTGACCAGTGTCCAATATGGAAGGCCAGACACCAGGTGACCGCTCTGACTTCCAAGTCAGGAATTGTCACTGTTTAGTTTCCAATCAACAAGTGGGACAATGGGAAACTGCATATAAGGGAAGTGAGATTACCCAATAATGAGATGTTAATGTGTGGGTAACACATGCAATTGGCCTTTCACTGATCACTGGCAAAGATTTTGTCTCATTGTTCAACATTTCATTGGAACATGGGATTTTTTGCTCTCGAAGCACTCACCTGTCATGTCATGTGGCTCTTCTAATTTCTCACCATGTTGTTCAGCGCCCAATTTTCTCTCTCTGCAACTTTGAGTTTGAGCAACAACCTAAAAGTTCCCACAGAAGACTAAAGGGTCACTTTGAATTACTGCATGAAAATATTTAATATGGCCATGCATTTAAGCTAATTGCCCACACACACTCCACATCTTAGAGGAAATTAACCTTACTTAGCTTAACCTTACTGACTGGTGATGCTATCACAGATCCAAAACCTCTAACACTCAATTTTCTCTGAAACAAGAAATATTCCAGCTTTTTGAGTATACAATCATGTTTTATTATCTCATCCCCCTTTGCACTTTTTAACAACTTAGATACCTCCCTTCTGCAGTTTACTTTACAAAATCTGACATTTCTCGAGCTAACAACTGGTCGATGTTCAATACAATACCCAGAACAGTTCTTTCTACATTCCATTTTCCAAGTGGGTTTTTTTAAACAACATTTAAACATTAGTTTCATGTCTTGATAGACTTCCTGTTCTAACTTGGTATGTGTTTTCATTAATCCTGTCATCTCTCTATTTACCTTTTTTTCAGCTCTTAGTGTATAACATTATATTTATCTGTATAATACTGCATCTTCCAATTGACCGTTCAATTCTCTAAACAGGAAAAATCAAACTTGTTTGTGATTCCTACCATAACTACCTACCATTTCTGCTACAAATGTTTTTGGATTACACATAAAGACTACCAATTGAGGATCGGAATTTTTTTTATTTATTCACAGATGTGGATGTCACTGGGTGAACCAATATTTATCGCCCATCCTTATTTGCCCAGAGGGCAGTTGAGAGTCAGCCACATTGCTGTGGGTCTGAAGTCCCATCTCAGCCAGACTGGATAAGGATGGCAGATTTCCTTCCCTGAAGAACATTAGTGAACCAGATGGGCTTTTCCTGACAATCAGCAATGGTTTCGTGGTCATCATTAGACTCTCAATCCCAGATTTTTTTTATTTTTTGAATTCAAATTCCATCATCTGTTATGGCAAGATTTGAACCCAAGTCCCCAAAACATTACCTGGGTCTCTGCATTAACAGTCCAGTGATAATACCACTAGGCCACCATCTCCTCTATCATCAGATACTGATGAGCTGCTTCTATAGAATTAAAAAATGATACAGTACAAAGTACAGAAAACTGTTCTAACCATGCCAGCCATTTAAAAGAATGATGCATTTAGTTCCACTATCTAAATCTGATATCCCAAATAATGTTATCTCTCGAGGAGCAGGAAAGCCGACACTTCGGGTCGGGACCCTTCTTCAGAAAATTTTCTGAAGAAGGGTCCCGACCCGAAGTGTCGGCTTTCCTGCTCCTCTGATGCTGCCTGGCCTGATGTGTTCCTCCAGCTCCACACCTTGTTATCTCAGATTCCAGCATCAGCAGTTCCTACTATCTCTGAATGTTATCTCTCTTAAGTTTATTCAATTCCCATTTGAATCTCAAAGTGGATTCTTATCCACCACCATATCAGGTAGTGTACTCTGAATCTGAGCCAGACATGGTTTTATGGAAGTTTGATTTCATGATGCTTTTGTTTCTTTTGCCAATCATCTTAAATCTGTACCCTCTTGTTGTTGACTCTTCAACCATTTAAAACAATTTCTCATTACCTTCTCAACCTAAACTCTTCATGATTTTAAATACCTCTATTAATATTTTCTTTATATTGCCTGTTCCAAGTTTCACCTTCCTATTTAAATAACTATAACCCTGCATGCATGGAATTGTTCTAGTAAATGTCTTCTCTACTTTCTTCAAAACCTTGATGTCCTTCTAAATGGTGGCATCCCAATTTGGCACAACTCTGAGGGTGGGAGTGAACTAGCATTTTATTTAGGTTATTATAACATAGCACTTTTTGGCTTATATATTCTTTGCCTCTATTTATAAAATTCAGGATTCCTTGTGCTTTATTAGTTTCTTTGTTAAACTATATTGCCACCTTCAAAGTGCAGAAGCACCCTGAGGACTCCCTCTTTTTGCACAATCATTAAGATTGTATCATTTAGCAAACTTTGCGTCTGCACATGCCTCCTACCAAAATGTATCACCTCAAACTTATCACATTAAAATGTATTTGTTTTGTTTTTCCATTTCACCAGCCAGTCTGTATCCTCTTGAAGCCAATGTACACTGTTTTCTGTGTTTACTTCATTTCCATGCTTTGTGATATCTGCAGGTTTCAAAATTGTGTTTTGTACAAGTCATCTGGGATTTGGGAATAACTGGTTTTGTTGCATTTATTGTCCATCCCTAATTGCTCTGGAGAAGGTGGCAGTGACCTGCCTTTTGAAGCTCTGCTGTCTTTGGCATGTCAGGGCACCCGGAATGCTGCTAGGAAGGGAGTTCCTGGGATTTTCCCTGGTGACAGTGAAGAGGATCTGCTGGTGATTCCATGTATCTGGTGCCCTTGTCCTTCAGGTGCTAGAGGTCAGGGGTGCTGTTGGAGGAGCCTTGTTAAAGATCTATAATGTGTCTTGTAGGTAGTACACCTTGCTGCCACCTTGCATCAGTGATGAAGAGACTGAATGTTGAAGGTGTTAGTTGGGATGCTAATCAACTGGGCTGCTTTGTCCTCAATGTGTCACGCTTCTTGAGTATTATTGGGTTGCACTTATTTGGCAAATGTTAAGAATTCCATTACAATCCTAGCTTATGCCTTGTAGATGGTGCACAGGCATTGGAGAGACAGGAACTGAGTTATACACACAGAAGACTTAACCTCTGACCTGCTCTTGTCGCCACAGTATTTACACGGTTAGTCCAGTTCAGTTCTGGTCAATGGCAACATACAGGACGTTGATAGGTTGGGATTCAGCAATGACAATGTTATTGAATATCAGAAGTGATAGTTATATTCTTTCTTGTTGGAGATAGTCATGTCTGTGACCTACTTAACAGCCTAATGTTACTTACTACTTAATAGCCTAAGCCTGGATGTTGTCTGGGTTTTGCTGCATATGTACACAGACATCTTCAGTACTGAAGCTTCCAATAGTTCAGTATCATTGCGAACCATATGGAACTCCAATCTGTACCTCCCTCCAATCCAAAGTGTAGCTAGTCACCATAAATCCCATTTCCTATTCCTGAACCAATCTTGTTCCCATGCTCTTCTCTAATTTTAGTCCCATGGGTTTCAATTTTGCTACTAGATCTAATATCTGGTATTTTATTAACTGTTTTTTGAAAGTCTATATGTACAACACGATCTGCACTGTCTACATCCAACTTCTCTGTAACTCTTCAAAAGCCAAAGCAAACATTGCCTTCAGAGAAAAAGGGAAAAACCAGAAATAAGATGAAATAACATATTAAAGGTTGCATTAATGAATGTTGACTTTTATGCTTGTCAAAAAATTTCTGCAATAAAATATTTTGCCATTAAATTGTCCACAGTGACTCTTTCATCATCCTGTCTGTTTTATAATCTTAGAGTTGCACCACTTCATTAGCCCTGAGGTATGGACTAAATCTTCCAGATTGCTTGTAAAGATTTGCAAATATTTTGGTTTATTATTGCAACTTGGATACTGATAACAGGTGTGACTAGCTTGAAAGAAAAATCATCTCCTTGACACCTTTCATTGTGTCAGTAAACCACAAGTATTTCACCTGAGGTGGATTTCGTGTTGTTCTATTTAGTCCAGGTGTATAGGTTTTGCAGCTTAAAAACAGCAAAAATAAATGCGGTCGAAGGTAATGCTATGGTCATGTGTACAATTTCCTCACCATGTTAGTGTTAATGAAAAAGTAGATATGAGCTGAACAAAACCAGAGGTTTTATAAACAGTAACTAAATTGAGGAACAAATTTATTTGTTAAGATTTGCCAAGGCCTTATAGGAAGCCTCATCTAAGAAAGGAGAATGTAAGCAAAAAATGAATCCTGAACGACAATTTAAAATGAGGGTTAGTCATACAGAAATAATTCCAGGCAAAGGATGAATGTATAGGCCGGGTTACTTGAATTTTACCAACTATTCTTTGAATACCCAGAATAAATACTCAGAACATTTCTTCAGATGTAAAAAATAAGTTGGTAGAAACCTGTTTCCATCTAAATTTGGAAACAGGCCCTGCTGCATATTTCCCATTGTTTTCTTAACAAAAATTAAGACTGGAAGTGTACATGCATTATATTCACAATGTTAAACAACACATTTTTAAAAAAATACTGACTTTTATATAATTGGCTTTCCACGAGATGTTTCAAAGAACTTTACTGCCAGAATTATATTTGAAGAGTAATCACTGTTGTGATGTAGGAAATGTGACATTTAGTTTGTCAACAGGAATCTCCTACAAACAGAAATGAAATTGTGACCAGATACTCAGTCTTTTGTGATATGGATTGAGGGGCCAAGATTTTGGCCTAAACACCGGTGATAACTCCACTGCTCTTTTTCAAAATAGTGCGTTTAGCTATACCTGGAATCTTAACTAGGGCCTTGATATAATATCTCGACCAAAAGATATTTCTTTCGGCAATGCAGCATTTTGTGACCTCTGTAGTGGAGTATTAACATTGAAGTTTGGGTTATTTTGGGCCACAGTCTTCTGACTCTGAGACAACAATTCTACTAACTGAAACACAGCTGAAGATGGAATGCAAATGCCTTTCTGAAAATGATATTGCCATAAAAAGGAATGAAAGCATTTTGGAATTTTTACTGCTACTTGCATATTCTTTAGGTTTTGGTATATGGACTACTAATAGTTCTACCAGACCATTGGGAAATTCTCTCATTAGAAAGAAATGACTAGTGATGGTTTAACCTGAGGATCACCAGGGGAGACGTTAAGAAGACAAGACCTTCACAGTATCCTCAGCCAGCACGGGAATGGAGCTGCACCGTCAGCTTCACTCTGCATGACAAATTAGCTATCCAGTCAACTGACCTAACCAGGCCCCATGTTGAGCACCATGTTACCATTTGGGATAAGAGTATTTAGATGTGCCTGTCCTGTGAAATCTGTTTGGTGATGTGGAATAGTAAGTGAAAATAGTGTAAAATCTGGAAATAAGACATAGTATTGCCTTTTTGACTTCAATCTGCCATCCTTACCTGGTCTAGCGTACGTGTGACTCCTGACTAACAGCAAAATGGTTGACTCTTAACCGCCTTCTGAAATGGCTTACATTGTTTGAGGGAAGTTAAGAATAGGCAATAAATGATGGCCTTGCCAACAATGGCCAACCCCATTAAAGCATAAATAAAGAAATACACAATTGATGGAAATCTTATAACCACAGTTCATAGCTTGCACACACTTCACAATGGAAGCTACGTCACCAAACAGCACTCATTGACATACTTCCCTCTCCCTTGTCGCACAAAGTGGTGCACAAGCAGAGGCAGCAGCACCTAATGGGTGGGGGCAGGCATGGCTGAATGTTTTTACCCCAAAAGATGGCATGGTGCTCATCATCATTGGAGTGGCCATGACTGAGGCCATAACCAGTGGCAATGACAGTGTTCACATTCCTTTTCCTCACATCCCACTTTCCCATCAGCACACAACCTCTTCATATGTACTTACCGTGGATAATTTAACGATGCCCCTTGCAATTTGTATCATTCCAGTTCACCCCAACCCTGTAACTATGCCTTTCATTCTTTCAGATACCCAAAAAGTACAACCTGGCCAGGCAAGGTCCAGGAGCAAAGAGTGGGAAACAAAAAGAGAGACTGATAATGAAGAAACACCTTCACTTGCTTTCACAACTGGACACAAATGACCTAATTTAGAATTAGGATTTGCAAGTGCTGAATCACCAAATTTGAATGGCTGCAGCTGAGAGAAATGGGTAGTGCAGGTGCCAAGTGAAACAAAAAATGATAGATATGCCCACAGAAAGGGCTTGTTGATTGGTTAGCACATCATAAAGCATCTGGTAATTGATAACAACCATGGTGGAGTACAACACCAATTTTACACAGTACTTTTCCAGAAGTGCGGTTCAACACCAGAACACTTTCAGATTCAAGTGACAATGCAATATCTGCTGGTCATTTAATTTCATTAAAACGAAGAAGAAACTATGTAACAACTGAGTGCTGCAGTGGAACCTTTGACTGCAGTCATGGAAACTCAGCTTGTTGCTGAGCAAATGCAGCTAGTTGGCACAAAAGCTGAGACTGCTGCCATCAAAACTCCTGATGCCAGTTCTCAAGAGCTTGCAGAATCTCAAAGCCACAAAAATAATTTGCCCTCTAGCAGAATATCAAGATGGCTGAAGCACCACCACACTGAGAGAGTGGCAGTGACTCCATGGAGCATAAAGTTCTGCCTCTTTCTCAGGATCACAAGATTCACCTTGCAATAATACCAGTTTGCTGTTACATGTCAGTCATCCAGGATTGCTGCCAACCTTTAACACTGTGATCCAAAGCCAGGTCTTCAAGGAGATAGTAGGAACTGCAGATGCTGGAGAATCTGAGACAACAAGGTGCAGGGCTGGATGAACACAGCAGGCCAAGCAGC
>NC_063334.1:60001053-60036591 GCF_021869965.1 Rhincodon typus
ACGTCAGCCTCTCTGCTCCTATGATGCTGCTTGGCCTGCTGTGTTCATCCAGCCCTGCACCTTGTTGTCCAGGTCTTCAAGGGATGGTTCTGCATTAGGCCATGTGTTAAGGTTATCTGTAGTATTGCCCATAAGTATCAGCATTTTGCTGTCAGCCAAGCAGAGGCCACTGGTGTAAGATTGCACTAGAATCACTAAACCAGTCAAAGACACTCGGATGACATGCACTAACAGAATGCAAATGGTGATTTATTGAATTTTGTCGAGAATATTGGATAATTTCTTTGATAAAGTTGTCAAGGAATATTTGCAACAACATTTATTTCTGTATTTTGCCCTTCTCGAGCAGCCCAGGAAGGAGAACCATTGCTAAAGCATTCCAATGGTCCGCTTGATGACAACTTGTACCAGCAAAACTCTACACAAGGGTCCTGGCCCGAAACATCAACTTTCCTGCTCCTCTGATGCTGCCTGGCCTGCTGCATTCCTCACAAGCTTCACACATTGTTATCTCTGACTCCAGCATCTGCAGTTCTTGCTATCGCCCAACAAAACTGTTGTTAGATGCATGTTGCATAATGTACATGGGCTATGCATTCATGCGCTACAAGGCCAGCAATTAATCGATGTTATCCATTAGTCACCCTCTGGTCTCTCCAAACTACTTGCCATAGCTACATAATGTGCTGAATAGGATCACACACCACCTTCTTCATTTGTTCATGAGATGTGGCCTTCACTGTCTGGGCATCTCTAATTGCTCAATGAAGGGCAATGAAGAGTTAACCATATTGCTATGGTTCTGGAGTGACCTGTAGGCCAATCCAGGCATGGATGGAACATTTACTTCCCCCATGGGACATCAGAGAATGGGATTTTGTTTTATCAACCAATAATGGTTACTTGGTCACCTTTAGATTCTAAAGTTATTTTAGAATTTCTTTCACTGAATTCAAATTTCACCATCTGCTATGGTGGGATTCAAACCCATGTTCCCAGAACATAAACCTAGGGCTCTGAATGATGAATCCAGTGACTTTACTAGTATACCACCTCATCCCCCTAAGCTGCTGAACGGTGAAGGAATGGACATCTCTGAATGTAGATGAGGCACACACAAAGAATTGTCTGTGCAAGCTGAACCACTGGGGAGCCTGGTGTCCTGTCAAAGCCATGTAGAGTCAAAGTCATACAGCGCAGTTGTCTTTTCCTTAGGATGGGAGGACTTCAAGAATAGGGGCTACATTTTTAAGGTGAGAGAAGTGAGATTTAAAAACGACAGGAGGGGCAAATGTTTTACACAGAGGGTGGTCCACAGGTGGAATGAACTTCTTGAGGAAGTGGTGGATGTGGGTATAATTATGAGGTTTAAAAGACATTTGGATAAGTACATGAATAGGAAAGGTTTGGAGGGAATATGGGCCAGATGTAGGCAGGTGGACTAGTTTAGTTTGGGATTATGTTCGGCATGGACTGGTTGGACCGAAGGGTCTGTTTCCATTGCTCACATTACGTGATTTTCTCTAAAAATAAAGGTTCTATGATACTGCCCTTTCTTTCTGACAGAATGCTAGTCAGCTCTCTCATAGAACAGCAAACTGTGAGATTTCGGTGATAGCCCTTGCTCCTTTCTAGAAGGAACGTAACATGAAAAATTTTAAATGTCAAGACAGATTTCCAGACACTGACATGCCACTCTTGCCCTGCTCTGTGTCTGCAAGGTGGCCTGTAACAGGTAGCAGATTTCAGTGAGAACATTGTTTGCGGAATGCAGACACCACATATCTAATTCCTGGATTCGAATAAAGGTCATAGAATTTCTTTCTAAAGATCCTGGGCTCTGTATTGGTAGACCGTTGTTGAATCCTCTTTTCCCCTCTTTGAGCAGTTTGAACGCCCCTGAATCACTGCTACACATTCTCACAGTTAAAGTAGAACACGACATGAAAGCCAAGGATTTCACCAAATTCGGCACCACCCCATGTAGATTTTAATCACATTAAATAGTGTACAAACCTCAAGCCATTCTATGACCTCAAAAGATAGGAAGCAATCAGTAATTAATCTGAAAGTTGTTGATTGTCTTAGATGTGAATGGTGGTATGGCCCTTCTTGTTGCTTAGTGTTGTCAAGGCAGTGCATGAGCTGAGGCATTGAGTTTCAAATGGCACTGAAAGGCGTCAAAGCAATGTTATGGGTTGACTGATACCACAATCAACCAATCTGTATACTTTTGCCACCCATTTGCATCAACTGTGCTTACAACCTGCCCAAAAGGATTTCCTGCAGCAGAAATGTGCATCAACAACTTTGAACATGAAAAAGGCAACTGTAATGTCAGGAATACAGGCACTACATAACTCAGTACAGGAACCAGATAAAAATTTCAATTAATAGTCAAGCAGATTCAATGGAGCCTATTTTGCTGCCTTTGTGAAACATGTTGGTGTTGCTGCTGATTGAAGATTTATAAACCTTGGCCCAAAGCAGCTGATCTCATCCAACAAGGCAGAGCAGCATTTATTAATGCAGATAGTTTCTTACAGTAATTTGCTTAGAATCTCCTGCAAGAGTGCTGAGTTCATGAATTTCTTGGGAGAGTGTGACAGGATTTTACATTTAAAATTTTGCAAGAAGGCAGCAAAAGGGTAAAATTAAATGGGGACATGCTAGAAAGTCTGTATCATCATTCAAATAATGAGTCTGGAGAAATAAACATCCAGTTTTTCATTTAATTTTTTAATTCACTCTCACAATATGGACATCATTGGTGGGCCAGCATTTATTGCCCATCCCTAATTGTCCTTGAGAAAGTGGTGGTGTGCTGCAATTCATTTGGAATAGAGATAGGCCTACAATGCTGCTAGCGAGGGAGTTCCTGGATTTTGACACAGTGACAGTGAAGGAACAGCGATGTATTTCCAAGTCAGGATGGTAAGTGGTTTGAAGGAGAACTCCAATTATGTGGTGAGGGCAATATAAATTCCAATAAATTAGTCATTCAGGCAAGAAAACTATGACAAACCTGTTTGAGACCCTGGTTTGGCTTTAATTGCACAATTGTGTCCAGCTTTGTGTACCATACCTTAGAAAGAACGTAAAGACAATAGAGAGGTTGCAGAATAGATGAATGTAAATGGTTTTTGGGGCTAAACAGCTTCAGTTACCTGGATCGTTTGGAGAAGATTGGCTGGTCTTCTTGGAGAAAAGAAGATTAAGAGAATTGTTTGAGGCATTCAACATCATGAGGTTCTGGGCAGAGTAGAAAGGAGATACTGTTCCCATTGTTCGAAGGATCAGAAAACAATGATTTAAGGTGATCTCCCAAACTCAATCAAATTTATGAGACACGATTTTCCTCGCACCCAACCATGTGGACTATCCCTAATCAATTTTTGCCCCTGTAAATGTCCATAAATCCTATCTTTTAAAATCACCTCCAACAATTTACCTGCAACTGAAGTCAGACATACAGGTCTATAGTTCCCCAGTTTCTGCTTACAACCTTTCTTAAACAAAGGTACAACATTAGCCACCCTCCAGTCATCAGGCACCTCACCCATAATTATAGATGATGCAAATATTTCTGCAAGGGGTCTCACAATTTTCTCCTTTACTTCCCACAATGTGGAGATGCCAGTGTTGGACTGGGGTGAATAAAGTCAGAAGTCACATGACATCAGGTTATTGTCCAACAGGTTTATTTGAAATCACCAGCTTTCAGGGTGCTGCTCCTTCATCAGGTGAAGTGGAGGGAGCACACAGGCACAGAATTTAGAGGCAGAGAGATAATGGCAGGATAATTCCAGGTAATTAGGCATGTCAACAGATAAAACCAAATAGTGTGAGTGGAGTGTCAATAGACTGAATAACAAGTCCTTGCAGGTGAATGAAAGTGTCAAACCATGTGAGTAAAGTGTCAACAGTTGAATAACGAGTGAAGAGATAACCTATGAACTGATTAATTAAGGCAGAGATATAATTACAAATAATCAAAAATAAGGTGGTGCTGGAGACAAAACAAGTGGTTGGATTAGAGTCACATAACAAGGGTCTAACCAAAGTAACAAGTAATCAAAAATTGTACAAACTAATTAAGGTAGAGAGAAAATAACAATAATCAAGGAAATGGTGTCAAAACAGAATAGTAAGGAAGATTTTACAAATACAGAACAGTATGGTTGGGTTACATGAAGCGCAACATGGACCCAAGATCATGGCTGAGGCCATCCTCATGAGTATGGTAGTTGGCTATCAGTTTCTGCTCAGCGATTCTGCATTGTTGTGTATCTTGAAGGCTGCCTTGGAAGATGCTTACTGAAAACTGGAGGCTTAATGTCTTAAAGTGTTCCATCACCAGGAGGAAACACTCCTGATTGGCAATTGTTGCGTGGTGCCCATTCATTCATTCTCATAGCATCTGCATGGCCTTGCTGATATATCATATCTCTAGGCATCCTTTCCTGCAGCATATGAGCATTGGCCGAGTCGCATGAGTATTTACCGTATACCTAGTGGGTAGTGTTCTCATGTGTGATGGTTGTATCCATGTCGATGATCTTACATATCTTGCAGAGTTTGCTGTGGCAGGGCTGTGTGGTGTTGTGGTCGCTGTTCTCCTGAAGGAAGCTCCCACAGTGCTCTGAGATACATTGGATCAGGTCTTTTATATTCACTAGGGCCTCCAGAACTTGCTCCTCTGTAATGTGAACTGTTTCTAAAACATCAAAATTTATTTCTTTGCATTCTCTAGTCTCCATTTCTTTCTCCATAGTAAAAATGGATGCAAAATATTCATTAAGTGTCTCTCCCATCTCCTGGGGTTCAACACAAAGACAACCTCCCTGACCTTTAAGGGGCCCTACCCTCTGTCTAGTTACCCTTTTACGCTTAATGTATTTGTACAATCTCTTTGGATTATCTTTAGCCTTATTTGCCAAGACTATCTCATATCCCCTTTTTGCCTTCCTGATTTCCCTCTTAAGAATGCCCCTAAACTCTTTATATTGATTAACAGATTCATTTGAACCTAATTTATATCTAATACGAGATTGTCTTTTATGCTTGACTAGGACCTCATCTATTGTTCCTTAATCTTACCAGCCTTACCCTTCACTCTAACAGGAACATAATGCCTCTGAAAACATTTGATAAATTCTTCATCATCCAGACTTTTAACACTGATGGTAGGGCCTTGGGTAGTGTTGTAGGGACCTAGGGATTCAGATACATAACTCTTTGAAGTTTGTGTCACATATAGACAGGGTGGTTAAAAAGGTATTTGGCACACTTGCCTTCATTGCTCAGTCTTTGAGTACTGGAGTTGAGAAGTCATATTGAGGTTGTACAAGACATTGGTGAGGCCTCTTCTGGAATACTGTGGCCACTTCTGGTCACCCAATTATAGGAAGGATATTATTAAGCTGGAGAGGGTTCAGAAGAGAATTACCAGGATGTTGCTGGGTATGGAAGGTTTGAGTTATAAAGAAAGGCAGGATAGGTTGGAACTTTTTTCACTGAAGTGTAGGAGATTGAGAGGCGACTTTCTGGAGGTTTACAAAATAATGAGGGGTACAGATAGAGTTAATGGTAGCTATCTTTTCCCTTAGGATGGAGCAGTTCAAGATGAGGGGGCTACATTTTTAACGTGAGAAGCGTGAAATTTAAAAAAGACATGAAGGGCAAATTTTTTACACAATAGGTGGTTCGCATGTGGAATTAACTTCCTGAGGAAGTGGTGGATGTGGGTACAATTACAATGTTTAAAAGACATTTGTTTAAGTACGTGAACAGGAAAGGTTTGGAGGGATATAGGCCAGGAGCAGGCAGGTGGGACTAATTTAGTTTGGGATTATGTTCGGCATGGACTGGTTGGACCGAAGGGTCTGTTTCAGTCCTGTATAACTATGAGTCTAAGTAACAATGACATGAGAAAAAACTTTTTTATGTAACAACTGGTTAGGATATGGAATGTGTCGCTGAGAGTTCAGTGGAGGCAGATTTACTTCCAGCTTTCAAAAGGGTAATAGATAATTGTCTGGAAAAATCAAATGAGTAGGCCTATGTTGAAAAGGTTGGGAGTCAAATGAAGGAAATTGCTCTTGCTGAGAAATGGCATGACATGACAGATCAAATGACCTCCTTCTTTCCTGCGTCCATTCCATGACTCTACATTGGTACTGGTAACTGTGATTGATAATTTTATCTGAGTAGTTGCATATTGTCTCAATTATATTAAGTGGAAAGTAGAGTTCAGACTACAACCAGATCAGCCATAATCCTCTTGAATGGTGGAGCAGACTCAAAGGGCTGAATGGCCTCCTCCTGCTCATAAGTCCTATGTTTCAATGTTCCTTTGTATACCTCATCCTCTAATTTTGTCCCACACTATTTTGAAGTTATAACCAAAAGCAAGTCTTCATCACTAATGGTCCCATACCATGCACTCCTTCAGCAACAGTCCAGAAAATGGCCTGTCCACTATTCCTGTTGATGGATCTACCCTACTGGCCCTAATTTCTACCAAAGACCCAGCTCATTCTTTCCTGCTAAGTTAATTAAAACTCCTAAATCTTTTTCAATCTCATCCTTATATATTTAAAAACCAATTACACAGTACACTTGTGTTCTATTTGCCTTTAACATGCTACATTTATCTGCATTAATTTTCATCTGTTCTTGTTTGTCCCACTTACATAAATTGAGCAATTCATTCTATAACATTTGTGCTGCCTCTTCCATTTCTGCAATCCCTCCTAATTTGCTTTTAGCTTCAAATATGACCATCCCACATTGAGCTTTGAATCCAGGTAATTTATGTCAGTTAGGATTGTAAGATAAAAACATTACTTTGCTATGATGGGGATGTAGGCATTGTACATAAATATTCATATAAATAAAATTCTATATTACTGTAATAACAGTGACAAAACCTTGCAACTGCTCTTCTCCTGCTTGTGTAATTTTCATCCAGGCACTGTGATCATCATCTGTTTCCAAAATGCTGGGTTTCTTTTTTATTCATTGTGACCCACCTACCCAACACCCGTTTGCATCCCTAAACCTTTGATTCAATAACCATTTTTGGCTGGTAACTATTATTCTTCTCTGAAGCAGCTTGGATTTGTTTTTCTCTGAGAAATGCTGTATAAATGCAAATTGTTGTTGTTAGTGATGGAAAGCTGATTCAAAAGCTTACAGTGGTAGGAATCCAATTGTAAATCCTAGAAATAAATAAGAAATTGGCAGGAGAATAAGGAAGTAGTGGTATTGAGCAAGAATTAAATAAATGCCATCCATACCATTTCTGATTTACTTCCCAATTGGAGTGGAAAAATTGTGCCTGATAAAACAACTAATGGTTTACAAAATGACATCAAAGCAATTGGGAAATGAGAGAATCAATGGTAGAGGAAGTTGAAAACAGATTAACATAAATTATTGCAAATTAGAAGAATTAGCAAAATATGAACTTTATGAATGGAGTCAAATTGTTAAGCACACAGTTGAAAGTGATTGAAGAAGATTAATAATAATTCTGTTGTGAATACTTGATGGAAGTAATCAACACCTGATCTGTCCAGTCATACTGCACAGCAATTGACACACTAAATGTAATGATCATGTGGTATTATTGTCAGCTGCTCCCATTCCAAAATTATACAGGGCTCTGGTCAGACCAACTTTGACATTGTTTCAAATTTAGCTCAAGAGTCACAAGCACAAGAGACAGTACAAAGATCCAACCGGCCAATGCCTTGTGGAAAAGAACTGCAGAATGGAAGAAATATGAATAATTTAAATTTTCATCATTGAAAGGAATCAATTAAGAAGTGACTACATTGATAAGATAGCAAATGATAAAGGTAAATCCAAATTATTATGTCAATTTAAACTATGATAGGATAAATTGCACTGGTGGTATTGATGAAAAGCAGATTTAGGGTGATAAGATATATTCCTTCACACAATAGATGATGAACAGCTTTAATGGACTTCTGAGAAGGGTGCAAGAAACAAATTTCTGAAAGGGTTTTAAGACAGGTGGAATTGTGACAGTATGCTTGTTTCATTTACCTTGTGACATGTGATTCTGTTTAACTAGTGATAAAAGTCCAAGTAGATACACAAGTTTCCATTTTGAACAATATATTCACTGTTCCCCTAATAGTTATATTTTCTTGAAGTTGGTTTGTACTTCCAAAAAAATCCACCCTAGCCTGTTAACTTCAGTTTAAATTGGTTAACGTCTCAAAAAGTCTTCTAAATTTATTGTGAAATGAATCTCATTGTTTGTTTTCAATCTGTAGGCAGTTTAATTTACATTACAAGTAACTCCAGAGCAGCAGGGAATTTCAACTGTTTTTTTTTGTAGACTGACTGATGGGAAGAATTGTTTTTAAAAGTACATCCTTAATTTAGACAAGGGGTGGATCTGTATCTCATTGATGATTCAATTCATTGGTGGAGAAGTTGGAAATTTTGAGACAATTAGAAGAAATGTGATTTTTCCCAGCAGTTTTTTGGTATAAGTAACAACGGTGAAACCTTTTCAGTTACATGAAGTTATTTCACCATTGTTAATTAAATAGAATTTTGTTTCCAAAGTGATGTCAACAGATAATATGTAGAAGCTTATGTACCTCTATTGATACTAAAATATATAACATTCACTATTAGTATGGAAATAGCAAAATTAACTTTACAGTTGATGTAGTTATTGAAAAGGTGCTAGTTTTATAATTCTTTTGCCTTAAAATTCAGACATGAAATAATCAACTTAGTTGTTGCATTATCTCGTGGTGCCTAATGATATAAGGCAGCTTTGCTAAGTCCATTGGTATGGTTATTTAATGGAGTCAATATGAAGCAAGGATTGCCCTTACCTACATTGAAAGATGTTGGTGCGTAGCAAACATTTGAGGGCAATCAACACCAACAATGCAAAAGACAAATATTTATTTGCATCTAATTTTCTTTGTTTATTGTCATATTGCAACATATAACCATTTTATTGAATTTCTTACAATTTTTGTATATTTATGTTTTTAATGATTGTTGCACAGTCAATGACTTAAGGGTTATCTTGTTTTTATAAATTAGAATCTCTGTCACAGTGTAACTGATTAGCATCAACCTTCAATTGGGTCAGGTGAATTGATACATTTGTTTGAATATTTAGACAATATTAGATAAAGAAAGACACATTTGCTTTCCTCCTTCACTCTCTTGACCTGGGCTTTTAACCTAACTGTAGTCATTACCTTCTGCCTCTCCAATTCATCTTTTTTTGCTCTCAGCTTAACACATTTCATGAAGCTCATAGTCATGAGACAATGGCGAACAAGTATGCAATCACAACACTGCTATTTCTTTCTCTCTAATAAATGCACAGATATAATCACACAGCCTCTTTGTTAAAAATATTATTAATTTTGACTCAATTATACTTTTAAAGATCATGTTTTTCAATATTATTTGAACAAAATTTAATTGAGCCATTCACTTCCTTGATCCTACTCTGCCATTCAATTAGATTATTTCTGCCTCAGCTCCATTTATCTGCCATTGTCACATATCTTTGTATACACTGTACTGACCCAATAAAAGTCGACCAATTTTAGTCTTGAAGATTTTAATTGACTCAGCATCATCAGCCTTTTGGAAGATTCTGTTTCATATCTCCATTTGGGTTTGTGTGAAAATGTGTTACCTTCATTCTAGGTCTAATTTTAAACCTATATTTTCTTGTTCTAAACCTGCCCCTTGGAGTAAATAATCTCTCTGCATCTATCCATTAATTATTTTAAACATGTTGATTTTTATTATACTGAATTCATGGCAATACATACCTTTATATAATGTATCCTCCCAACTTAACCCTTTAAGCTGTGATATTATTCTGGTTAATCTGTGCTGTAAACCTTCCAAAGCTAATACATTTTGCTAAACATTTGTGTCCAAAACTGAATGCAGAATTCCAAATGGGATCTGACCAAAGCTCTGTACAGCTGAAGTATCACTTCCTTCCTTTGGTAATAGGCATTGCAGATGCTAATAGTGAGCTTTCAATGAAAGACTCCCTTGCATGAAATGTATTACATTTGAGGGAATAAGTGTTGGTCGAATAAATAAAAGCTAAATCCTATGGATGCTGGTAATCTGAAATGAAACCAAAATGCTGGAAATACTGAGCATGTCTTACAGCATCTGTGGAGGGAGAAATAGTCAACTTTCCAGTTCCATATGACTTCTTCAGAGCTGAGATTGTAATTGGTGCCATTTTGAGAGGAAAGGGAATATTTCCTAATTATCTAGTTACGTGGAAAATAGTTTACATTAGTTATTGAGCTGAAGTTAGGGTCATATTGATAACACCAATACGGAAATGCCATTTGTCACAAATATTAATTACAAGAATATAAAAAGCCACTCTATTAGTAGAACATTTGTAAGTGATTATCAGTTGCTGCGGAACGGGGACTTTGTGACAAATTGCATGTATTCTGACAAGCGTATGGTCAATGAAAAAAAAACACATCATTTAACACCTTTATCCTGTGTGCAGAACATCAACATATTTTCAATTTGCTAGTTGGGTCGGACAAGCAAGCTCCTTCCGACAGATGATCAATTAATTTCCTTAGGTATGCTATCTTTTTGCTTAATATGAAGGGCCAGTCACAAAGTTCGTTATTAACTAAAAGACGAATAGTTAATAATGTATTAATATTTATTAAAATCTTGTCTACCGAATCAGGTATTTCAATTTCACAAATGAATAGTTCAGAAACGTTATCACATCAGTTCCAGGCAGCACGCGTCTACAGCTGGTTAATAATGTAAGCAGGTGAATTATTAACTGATCCGTGCACTTTACTTACACTTCTGTATAGATTTCCCTCCTAATTGCTCGTTACCGAGAAAGAATGAGCCGCGTCAATATTCAGGTTACTTTAGCTTTCAAATGGATAATTCATCGCGATTGTACAGTGCGGTGATGTATAACTTTCAGAATGTGACCACTTGCCTGTGATACAGGTGTGCTTGCTGTTTTAAAATCCTGATCACCTTTTGACGACTAATCGTCTCGCCATGAGGGCAGAGCCGCTTTTACCATTAGACTGGAACAGTGGTCCTTTTAGCCAGATACATGAGGTCGATAGTTCATTTTAGCTATGTGTTTGCTTCTCAGAGAAATGCAAAGTTCTATTCCTTTTTTGTAATGTATATTGAAATTGTAGTTACCATTAATATTCATAAATTGGGTACGTTTCTACTGACAGCCCCGTGTAATGCAAGTAACACTAATCATGTGCCTGTGACTGAGATCCTATAGTTTTATTTCTAAACTCAAACGGGAAGTATGCGTGTGACAATTTAGCAAATCAGTAACATGCGCATGCATATTTCAGCTCTCATGGCACCTTTGATACAGAATGCGAATTTGGCTCAAAGCTATAGTTGAAAATGAATATTTTCTCACAGGTCATTCTGGGTGTAAGGAAAATGAGAATGACAGCGTTGTAAATATTGCTAATATCACTGCAGACGGATTAAATCCATGTGAACTTCTACCGATATTGCAGGATGGTATCCAACCCATTTCAAACTGTACTCTACGTTTTAATGTTAGCGTTAAAAAAAAAGTTGGAAGGCTGACAAGTCCTATCAACTTCAACTACATTCATGGAATGTATGTATACTGTACAAGCAGGTTATGTTTTTAATGTTTTAGCGAATTGTTCACGGGGTTCGTTAATCAACACACCGTTAACATCGAAAACAAAACCCCAGAATCCTTTCAGTATAATTGATGATGCTTGCGTTATTGACTTTAATTGTTATTGTATGCAACGCTCATTTTCACTAATTGTACGAATAAATTCGTGCCTTTTCAATTCGTGATCTGGATTTGTACAAGTTAATACATAGTGTTAACATTATTGTGTTTTGCCAAACAGAACAAAAAAAAATCAAAAATATTTAAATTGACTTTGCATTTCTTTAATATTAACATCATTAAGTGATTGAACAGTTTGGGCAAGGGATTTTAAATAAATTTTGACGTTATATACATTCAAATTCCATTGAATTACCATACCTCAAGAATTGTTTGTCAGAGAATAGAAGAGTGAAAAGGACTTGTACTACCTTAGTCAATATGGACCATGTCTGAACAGGTCAAGATATTTTCGGTTGTAAGCAGAAAACTTTTTCTGGATTATTGAAATGCTGCGTTTTTACTTTAAAAGTAAAACTTACAATTAAAGAACAGATTTAGAGCAAAGTAGCAGCTGCATTTACACAAAATGCTTACATGGAAGGTGTAAGCTGCTAATAGGCAAGTGAGCTCAACGAGTCTAATATACCTTGCATATATTCTTCATACCATTCATGCCCCAAAAGTCTGTCTTCCCTTTATCTACTAATCCAACATAATTTTGAACATTGCAGCGCCTTGTTACGTGTCGCAGAGCTCTAACTATAGAGCTATTCCTACTTTTTGTTCCAAATCTCCAATATTTCATCGTTTGTGTTTTCTGTAATTCGACTCCATGACCACTGGAAACAATCTGTTTCTGCAAATCCTGTCTGATCCTTGCAAGGTGTGAAACATTTTGTCCAGCAGTCTAAGCAATTCTAACAACCCAATTCTACCTACTATTTTCAAGTTTTTGTTTTTGTATTCTTTCATTGTAGGTAATGAATCTGCGTTGTACTTTCACTAAAGCCTCAGTATTCCTACCAAAGTGTTGAAGCCATTACTGGAAAAAGGACCACAGAGAACTCTTAGTTTCTATAAACATTTTTAAACCATAATACGTGGTAGCAAGACCCGCATTTGTTATTGTTCCATAATTGTCCTTGAGAAGGTGATGGTGAGCCACTTTCTTGATATTGAAATGGATCTTAGGTCACTTCAGAAGGCAATTTAGAGTTAACCACATTGCTGTGGGACTGCATTCACGTACAACCATACAGCATGGAAACAAACCCTTCGGTGCAATCAGCCTATGCCGAACATAATCTCGAACTAAACCACTCCCACCCTCCTGTTCCTGGCCCATATCCGTTCAAACCTTTCCTATTCATGACGTATAGGTCAGACCGGGCAAGAACAGCAGATTTCCATCTGTAAAGGGCAATGGGAAATATCAGTAAGTTATTGAAGGGATTTAACCCACAGTTCAGTCGTTACTACGTGACCACTATTAGCTCATTTAGTCCAGAAAAAGTGAATTAAATACATTTAACTTCTCAAGTGCCAGAGTGAGATTTAAATTCTTCTATCCGCGTCATTTGCTCGGGTGTCGGAATTGTTTGCCAATTAACATCACCACGATGCTGTGGCTCCCTAATTGTTATCGGACTTGCCATGCAAATTATTGCTTTTGTTGCATGTGTTAAATAATACCTTAAAAAGAGACCAACAACATCCATGTTTCAATGGGTTTTAAGAATATCAGAACATTTATCAATGTTTACACTGGAGCCTTTTAAATATCTTTTAAGAAAATAAGTTTCCAACTGGATCAGTTAGTTATTTGAAAAATCAATATTTGATCAATGTGCCCTCCTACCGTCGACAATTTCTTTAATTATTGGAAAAGAATAAGCTACAAACCAGAACATTTTAGAGTTTTCGGTTGTTCAGGCATAATTATTCAGAGAAAAGCCAGGTCAATAATAACGTGACAGCTTAAGGGAAATTGTTTGCAAACAGTGATACCGGCTCATTCCCACCGGTTTGTATTAGCTGGCTGGAGCCAAATTTTAAAATTAGAGAGGCTTGAAAGCGAATTACTTTTGATGTCGCTATGCAGAAAAAAATCCGTTTAATATGACAGTTACATTATGATCTAATTGTCCACAATAAATCTCTTATTAGATGCTGCTTGTGTTCAATGTGTTACCATTGAAGGTTAAAGTACATGGTCTAGCAATTCTTAGAGGTACTTAAATCACGAAAATTAAAGCAATTAATTAATTTCAAGTGTTGATATCTTCACGACTTTATTACTTATCCTATTTTGTTTGGTTTGAAAATTGAATTCTGTTATACTGTATGTTCCCACAGCAGTTCGATGTTCGAAGGCTGAATATGATTCCAGTTTTACGCTACTCCAGCTGTGCACCAAAAATCAATAGAGTTTTAGAGTTTTGAACATCACGGGAAAAGGCCATTTGGCCCATCGTGTCCACGCCGGTCATTAAGCGTCTATCTAATTCTAATTTCACGTTCCAGCACTTAGCCTGCAGCCTTGTATGCTATGGCATTTCAAGTGCTCATCTAAAGACTTCCTGAACGTCAATCTGTTGTAAATCGCAGGAATGTGATTAAAAGTAAGAAAATTGCTTTAAATGTTGGAGATGTCAGTCTTCAGGGTCGTCAGAGATTTTGTTTCCCTTTATGGTCTGCAAACTGAGTAATGGTTTGGTATATCACGGTTTTTGATTACCGATGTCAGTGTATTGCACAATTGTATTTCCAAAATAAATGCAATTGCAGCAATATAGCACAACTGGTGAATCATGTTCCCGTCAGTTCAGTGAACGTTCACATCTCTTTGAGAAATGAAGCAAAAATGATACATGTGGGACCACCAGCAATGGCAACAGGTTAACGACACAGGCCTTTTTGTACGGTTTGGGGGAGGGGTGGGTGGATTCGCGTTCCTGTACGACACTCTTTTTGACTCTGGCTCGAAATAAAGAAAAAAAACAAACTCATCTAATTGAGCCGCCGCACGTTACCGAGTTTAATTTCGAAATGAACTAGTCACTATCCCTCCCGTCATCTCTCCAAAGAGTCTTTGGTTTACCCACTCCATCAGTTATTTTCCATGTTCTAAAACAAGAATGAGAAAATTGAAATAAAAGCAAAATAAATGTGAAAAATATCAGCTGCGTTTAAAATCCTGCGAATGTAAACAAGTAGGGAAGTTTGAAACTTCTGTCTAAACGGGAAAAGCTCCTCAAATCACTTTTTTTTACCAACAAAGGGTTAAATTTATATCAATTTTCGATCCCGTTACTCCCAATCCTTTCATAATAAAAGCGAACTCACCTCTTGTTCGCGGTTAAAGGTATCCCATTCAACGCATAATATTTCAAATGGAATCGTTTTAAAATAATTTGACCTTGTGCCCAATAGCACTTTCATCTGTTGAATTCGAAAACCGAAGAAAATACTCATATAAATTGCTGGAAGGCTGATGGTATTCCTCGGAGGCATCAGCTGCTGAAGCATTAGATGCTGTCATATAAATTATTGGACCGAGACCCGGATAGAACAAATACTTTAGCGATGGAAGAGAGGGCAACTCAAGCTCGGAAAGAAGGCACTAGTGTTCGGGAACACTTAGCTGGCCAGAAGTGTTCGACGAGTTTAGCAGAAGTGCAATTCTGGGCTTTTTCAGTCGCAGGCACAGTTTAAACCATAGTTCCATTAAAAATAAAGATAGTAAACACGTACTGGACGGGAAATATTTAATAACCTTTGTTTTCGATAAAAGCTCCTGTGTACAATATACACAACATATTCTGAACAATTATTCACAGATGAAATATTCCATACGAGTATATACAAAACGAACGAAAGTTAGAACCACCTTTCACGACAAATGTACTATACATCTATATTCACAATTCAGCAATTCCATTCACTTTGTTTGTTGCTCGTAAAGTGCTATGACATTGTCTGCTCGGTTTTGATCACACCATATTTAACATCACAATGAAACCAAACTACGTGCCAAAATAAAAGGCAAGAAGAAAATAAAGGACAAAACCTGAAAATTCTATCCATTACAAAGACAATGTGAAAAGCATTTCTCTCTCCCTCGCCAACTAAACTTGTGTAACTCTCAGGAGATATTGTCGCTCTTTTACCGCGCCTTGTGTTGTAAGCTAACTTGCGTTTGCCACGGAAACTATGAACAATTTCAGCTGCACTATGCACTCCAAATGATCGTAAGCCTAAAAGTCGCAGGAAGCAGGATTTTGATAAAGACACCCGCTTCTAATTTTGTCGGAATTCAAATGTGCATTCTGTTAAAATCTGAGCCCAGACATAACTTTCAAAATAACGATTATGAGATTTTTCTGTCAAAGATTTTTTTTTTGTTTTCCATCGATGTGTGTAAAGTAAATGTTACATAGTAATTAGGTCGAACAGTGAGCTCGAGTATTTAACAAATTCTGCGGCGTAATTCGGATTTTGTTTGAACGACGTTCAAAATCAGTCAGAATGCAGGTATCTAAAACTGAAGCAACTTATAGGAACTTGGTCACTGTCCTCATGTACTGTATGACGCGTTGAGAACATCTGTGTTAAAGCAAATTTAGAATATACTTAGAATCCTTAGAATATACTCAGATGTTTCTAGACCGCAAAATAGATCCACCAGCCCTTACTTGAGCGACTTGTGGAAGTCATAAAAAAGAAATCGTCGTGCTCTAAAAATGTTATCTGAGCTGTGAGACTGAGTTTTAAAGCTGCACTCCGTGCGGCCCTTCTGAAACTTCGTCGACTTACATAGTGCCACTTATTCCAGTTTCCAATAGTTCTTCTCATCTCAAACCTCATCAAATTCCCGCTGGAAGCTTTTATCCCCCCTCAACTCTTTAATCGCGAGCAAGTTTAGAAATCATTCTTTTGTTCCTGCTCGGGGGACCCATTCGATATTCAGGAATCCGCTTGTTTATTTTAAGCGCAGCTGCTGCTTAACAACATCTCGGGTTGGAAATCACCTGAAACTGCTGACCATCGCTATTATCTGATGAATTCTGAATATTACAAACCTACAAACACACAGAAGGATAAGGTGCACCTTTAATTACTCACAAATGATGTTTCTGCAATAATGATAAAATATATTTTTTTTCATATCCAGGCATTTTATTCCAGAAACATTCAACTTTCCATTTTAATTAGTATTTAGGTCACTGGTGACTTGTCTGCCGGAAGTAAACCCTCTTACCTATAAATGCTCTATTAAAACTTTTCCCTGATATCATGTTTAAATGAGAACAATTTATGAATCTTTAACGAGCCAAAACATTTTCTGCATAATTAACTTTTCACATTATCTTTAATCAATTCTTTCCCTGTTAAAACTGATGACCCTCAGGAATGGACGAGCACCGAGTGTAATGAGTTAGTTTTGCCCTCACTGGGGGCTGACCGAGTCTGATCTAGATGTAGGGAGGTTGAAGATGAAGACGGACAGATCTGAGTGGGACTGCCCGGCAGGGCTCCTGGCACAGGCATTGTGGAGATAGACGCCAGTGACACTGTAGGTTTGATGGGCACGGGGACGGCTGGCATAGTCTGCGTGCCCGGGTGACAGATTGTCTTCATGGGCACACCAAATGGGTTGTAATCTGGAGAAACTGGCATGGGGGCCATCGAGTCTATGACACCAACATGAGGCCACATGGATCCTACCATGTTGCTGAGTTGGCTGGGCACTGAGTAACCAAGGTGATGCATTACAGAGGCTAAAGGAAGTCCACTGGCCATCATGTTCTTATAGTCCCTTCCAATGATGTTCTCGATGGCGAACGGATGCTTAAATCCAGTTGACTGGGGCCCGTTGACTCCATAGGGCTGGAAATGGGGTATGCGTCCCATACCTGGGGCCGTCTCCGATGTGGCCAATCCCAACTTGGCTTGTTGTTGCTGTTGGTGGTGGTGGTGTTGTTGGAAATAATGGATCATTTGTGAGTTTTTGGCGGACAAGTGTTCAGACCGGTGCACCTTGAACCTCTTGCGGCGGCGGAGGAAGCTCCCATTCTCAAACATATCGCCACAGTCCGGGTGAAGAGCCCAGAAACTGCCTTTGCCGGGCTGGTCTGGTCTGCGGGGGATCTTGATGAAGCAGTCGTTAAAGGAGAGATTGTGGCGGAGAGAATTCTGCCAGCGCTGAGTGTTCTCTCGGTAATAGGGGAACCTGTCCATGATAAATTTGTAAATATCACTCAATGGCAGCATCTTCTCGGCAGAACTCTGGATAGCCATGGCAGTCAGCGAGATATACGAGTAAGGAGGCTTTTGATCACTGTAGGAATTTTTCCCCGGACGAGGCATTTTGTTAGGCTGCGAAAACCGAGAGGACAGCACCAAATTCACCGAAGCAGCTCGCCCGGAAAGCTAAGCAATAACTGTCGACGATCGAGCTGAATTGCCTGCCCAAGATTCCATAAAATCTCGGAATGCCAAGGCGCTGAACGAATTCCTGTGCTGCTAAACTGTGCTGTTGTAAATGCCAGAGTTGTAGATGCGGCTTTTTTTCCACCCCCCCAAAAAAAAGCTCCTTGCTGTCTTGCTCCGAGATAAAGAGGCCGGGCAGTGCACACTTGTGTTGTGTGAGCTAACGAGGCTTGTTGTGATCGCAGATGCAGGAGAGCCCTGCAGTTCCCTTCAGCGCTTTGTTGCTCTTCATTATCACATGACAATCGCTCAGGGACAAGAGGAGGGAGAGGCAGAGAGAGGGGGAAAAACTACACGATTCTAGTTCACTTACACCTATTTCGGAGGAGTGCTCGGCCAATAGAATATGCTTGTGTTCTGAACGCAGTGTGCGGTCCTGCTGAAATGTAGTGAAGCAGTGCAGAAACGAACGAGCAGGCAGCAGCGAGATCTGCTCCAGTCATTCAAGCTTAAACTTAAGGTTTAAAACTGACGGTTCTAAAAACTATCGCGTTGCAGCCGAAGAAAGGTTACACCAATATTAGCTCATAGTTCTTCTTAAAAGTGAGAAAAGGTCGTCTCCGGCTTCTTCAGTATCTACACTTCACCTGCTCAGCTCCCCGAGGGCAGGCTGCAGTTCGAACTGTTTGCAACTTAATTTGATCGGAGCCTGCAAATTCCATTCATGAACCCTGCACAGTTCGTACCACAGCTCATTTTTGCTGTGCCACGGATCGCCAGTTCCTCCCCAAATGAAGCTTAGATTCAAAGATCGACATTAAGTCCTTAAGTGTCATTAGTATCTGTCCATTCCGTGACCCATGTGAAAATGAGAATTTTTCGCTATGTTTAGGTTAGTTGCGATAACATGTATAAATTCTGCTGCCTGTACTTCGGGACGTTCTGTTTGATGATAGACATGTTTTTTTAAAAAAAGCTCTACTTCAACATTTTACTTTTTATTTGGATTTTCTGCACATAAGCCAGTTTAAAAACTAGCAGGATTGTACTCAGGTCTTCCACAATCAATAAACACAGAAAGAACAGGAATGAGAGAAACTGACCGAAAGAAGGAAATATATATGTGGGGAGATAGAAACGTGAAAGAGAATACAAAACAGATTTTCATTCAGGCTGGGAATTCAGAGATCTGCAGTATTTACTTTTGAAGTTTGTTTGAAATTCAAATAAGTCTCCGGCAGTATAACGCAGGAAGGAGGGCCAGGCAGCAGCTATCTCTGCTATAAAGAGGTCACAGATAATTATACTCCTCAAATAACCCATCTCGACTAATATGTCAAGATTTGAGTAATGTCATGTTGAAAGGTTTGTCTGTTTCTGTTACTCGTCCAGCGTGACGGCTTTCTTCAATGGACATGTTAACAATCCATCGAGCACAGACTGACGGACCAAATCAGAGGAAGCAATTGAGGCGGCTTCTCTTCAGTTGCATTTCCGCTCAGTTAGTGGTAAACGATATTGTCATACTAAACGACCACAGACATTTTAGATCCATATTAAACATGTTCAGCTGCAAAGTGAATTAATGCAAAAAAAAGCTCCAACTTTTCTTTTTGAAGTTGATCGTGTTAAAATCGACAACTGAAAGTACATTTGTTTGTCGCGCGTCATTTTAAAATAACAGGATATGGAGGCTAGAAATCTGTTCGCCAGGATTCTGACACTAGGGCAGTTAAATGAGCCGTACAGGTCCAGCCATGAAATCCGTTCAAACGTTATAATCTTCCACGGAATCGTTTTGTAACTTTGGGTGAGGAGGAAATATTAAACAAGTGACGCCGGAGTAGGTTTTTTTTTACTGCCTGTTTGAATAAGGGTCAGCAGTAGGTAACAGAGACAGCGACGTGAAACATTGATCTAAATAAAACCTCGAGGCGATAGATCCCAGAGAGACGGGGGGAGAGAGAGAGAGAGAGAGAGAGTTCCTGGAGTGGTTTTTCACATATAGTCTTATTCCTGCTAAATCGCGGGACTGAATCACGAAGCTCTAAGGAATCCCAATTCCCAGGTTCTGAGCTGTAGCTGTGCCGCACGTAAACTAGACTGGAACAACAGTGTGTGTGTTACACTGCAGTGAGGGGAAAGTGATCAAGAAACAGCAAGTTGGATCAGAACAGTTGCATCTACTAAACAAGAAATATAGAGATCGTTATCATTAGCTGGAATCGGGAAGTAAATCAGTTTTCGAGGTCAGGAGCTCAATCTGGTTTGCGAATTTTTCATAGATAATTCACAATTTAACGCGGTGTAACTGTCCCCCGACGCCTGCTAAACTGTTCGCGCTACATTTCTCGGTGAAATTCAGCTGGCCGTCCTATTAGCCGCAAAAAGGTTTGGGATATGGAAAGGTGGTATTTTGGCAAATCCAAACTCACCAATGGTCGAAGTTTATATAAACAGCAGGGCTCACTGCGGTTCCCTCCCGCTTCACCAGCAATACCCAAAACGAAATCCATTCTGAGCTGTTGGCTATGCAGGAAACGCACCCATCAGCCCAGGACTGTAAAACCAATGCAGCCTGAGTCCCAGAACATTCATAACCTGTAAACAGAAATTAAAAGCTGTAAAAAAATACATTCAAATCGCCGCAGCAGTTTAACAAAGAACCGCAAAATCAAACTAAAGGTCGAGATAGAAAGATACTGTAGTTCTGGATTCTGTGAGAGATATTAACCAATCGCACACCAGTCATTTCTCTTTTCAGTTACTACAGCGGTGAAACGTATGTTTCCAACATTTTCTGTTTTATTTCATGTTGATGTCTATTTTCCTGTAACCACAACAACAAAGGTGGCCGGGATCGAACGTGCCCTAACATTTATCAGTGCTACCTAAATGTCTCTCGATTATTGGTTGGCTTTGACATTTTACCAAGCAATCGGGAAAATATGTGTCTTGCAATCAGTCACTCAACCCTATACCCGGTCACATACAGATCCCTACAACCATACTTTCTTTGCTGGTAACTCCCCTGTCCTTTTTCACATTGTATTGTGTGCAGGTTGCTGTCTAGTTTTGGCTTGTCTTGCTCTCCACAGGTGGCACCTACTCTATTTCCTTTCACGAATATCTTGAGGCAATCATTAGTTGCCCTCCACACACCTCAAAACAATAAATATTCCATATGTAAGTCAGTCAGCTACAATAACCGGATGTCCCAAGGAATTTTACAAATTGCAAAATGGATTTTAAGAGATAATAAATCGAAACTGAGTGAAAGGGCCCGGGTTTGGGATTGGAGTCCGAGGACTGAAATATCACGATGAGATGTGTAGCTGGAAGATATAGATTTTAAAGTTAATACTGCAAGTATGAAAGCCATTGCCGAACTATATTTACGCAGTAATCTCTGGCCCTCCAGCTGATGGCCGGAATTGATTTACATTTCAAAGTTGTTGTCTCAAGTTCTGCACTGCAAGCAGAGTTCGATCTCAGATGAAAATGTAGACTGGACAGCAGTCTTACATTGCATTGTGAACCATTAACAGTACCACCAAGAGACAGTTACTGACCATTATCCTGCTTTCTACTACTTACTTTGGGTTCCAGAAACTTTGTCCCACACTTCATTACAACCTGATTTAAACATATGATACAATAGCTGTGTGTCTGAGTAGTTGTCTTTGACATAAAGTATTGGAGGGCATCAATATTTGTTACAGTCCTTCTCGGTTTTGACTGCTCCCCTCCCCCTCACACCAGTTTGGTGTCAGTCACAAATTTAGGAATCTTTTAAATTCCAAAATCAAAATCATGAATTTAATCTGTGAATAGCCATGGTGCCATTGCTGTGTCTTGTGGAAAACCACTTTCCTCTTCTGTTGCTCTGAATACTTAACCTTAAATCCCACTCTCAGCTTTAACCTTACAAGCAGCTAACAATTCATTCTACTACTTGCCCTGTCATTCCATATTCTCAAGCTTAATTCATTAATCCAATATGAGGCACCATGTTGAAGATTTCTTGAAAATCGAGGTAAATTACATCTAATGCCTTACTCTCTTTACTGCCTGTTTTTAATTAACTTGTGGGCATCATTGGCTGGCCACAATTCGTTGCCTGTCCCTAGCTACCCTTGAGCTGAGTGGCTTGCTAGGCCATTTCAGAGAGTAGTTGAGAGTCAGCCTCATTGCTGTGGTCACATGTAGGTCAGACCAGGTAAGGATGGCAGATTTTCATCCCTGAAAGACATTAGTGGGCCAGATGGGTTTTCCCAACAATTGACAATGGTTTCATGGTCGTCAGTGATTTTTTTTCCTTTTTGAATTCAAATTTCACCATCTGCTGTGGCAGGATTTGAACCTGCATCCCCAGGACATTCGTTGAGTTTCTGGATTAATAGCGTAGTGATAATACCACCAGGACATTGCAGCCTGAAAAGTAAGTTTAAATAAAATTCTGTTCTTTTGGCCTCCCTGCCAAAATGAACAACCTCACATTTTTCTACATTACACTCCATTTGCCTATTTATATATCCTTCCTGTAATTCATTTTCATGTTTCTAGATGTTCTCTGTTGTCTCATTTAGTGAGGATTTCATTATTTTTTGTACCACTGATGTTAAGCTGACTGGTTGATAATTTCCAAGAAATTTTACAATTAGACAATAGACCATAAGAAATAAAAATGAGAGGAGGCCATTTGGCCCCTCAAGCCTGCTCTATAATTCAATAGGATCATGACTCCAACATTCCTCATTTACACTTTGCTGTGTTTTCCCTGTAACCCTTGATTCACCTACTGATTAAGAAGCTATCTACCTCAGCCGTAGATATACACAAGGATTGTGCACCTAAAGCTCTCTGTGGCAAGAAGTACCAAAATCTCATAACCTTCTGTGAGAAGAAATCCCTTCTCATCTCAGTCTTAAATTGGTCCCTTTATTCTGAGACTATGCCCTCTGGTCCTAGACTCTCTCATGAGGGGAAATACCATGTCAACATTTACCTTGTCAAGCTCCTTAAGAAGCCTCTTCGTTTCAGTGGGATCACTGCTCATTCTTCTAAACCACAGCGAGGAGAGATCCAACCTGTTTAGCCTTTGCTCATAAGACAATCCCTCTATACCAGTCATGATACTAGTGAACATTCTCTGATCTGCCTCCAATGAAATAATATCCTTCTTTAGATAAGGGGATCAAACCTGCTCACAATACTCCAGATGTGGTCTCACCAGCACCTTGTACAGTTTCAGCAAGACTTACCTACTCTTATACCCTAATCCCCTTGAAATAAGCGCCAACACTGCATTAGCCTCACAAACAAAAAAAACAGAAATTGCTGGAACAACTCAGCAGCTCTGCCAGCATCTGTGGAGAGAATACGTTTCTGTTCTGAAGTACTCTTAAGAAGGGTCACTGGACCCAAAACGTTAACTCTGATTTCTCTCCTCAGATGCTGCCAGTTTTTCCAGCAATTTTTGTTTTTGTTTCTGATATCCAGCATTTAAATAATATTCTGTTCTTTTGGCCTCCCTGCCAAAATGAACAACCTCACATTTTTCTACATTATACTCCATTTGCCAACCTTTTGTCTATTTACATATCCTTCCTGTAAACTGTTTGTATCCCTCTTGCGACCCGCTTTTCTACCTATTTTGTATTGTCTGCAAATTTGGCTACAGTACATTCACTTCCTTCTTTGTTAATATATATTCTAAACAATTGTCGCTCCAGCACTGATCCCTGTGCAGCCCCATTGGTCATGGATCATCAACCTGAAAAAGGCCTCTTCATCCCCACTTGGTGTTTCCTCCCTTTTTGTATAGGAGTGTCACATTAGCAATTTTACAATCCTCTGGTACTGTTCCAGAATCCAAAGAATTTTGAAATATTACAGCCAATGCATCCACTATTTCTGTAGCTTCATCTTTTAGGATCCTAGGATGCAAGCCATCAGGGTTAGGGGACTTACCTGTCTATAGCTCTATTGGTTTGTCTATTACTACTTCTTTAGCCATGGTGATAGTACTTTATTCCTCTCCCACTTTCTTTGGTATTAATTAGGTGTTCAAAGTATTTATCATCACAAAGAATGACTCAAAGTGGCTGTTTAACTCCTCTGCCATTTACTTGTTCCCCATAACCGTTTCTCCAGATTCATTTTCTAAGGGATCTATGTTCACTTTGACCCCTGTCTCGCTTCTTTTTATATATTTCAAGAGCTGTACTTGTTAATTTTTATATTCTCGCTAATTTCCCAATGTTGTTTATTTGATCTCTTTTTTTTTGTCTTCCTTTGCTCTATTCTGAAAATATCCCAGTCTTCAGGGCATCGCTGACTTTAGCCTCCTTATACGCTTTTTCTTTCAACTTTATACTGTCCTTAACCTCCTTCGTTAGTCATGGTTGGTGTATCCCTCTCTTAAAATCCTTCCTCCTCATTGGGATGTATTTTTGCTGCGAGTCATGAATTACCTCCTTAAATGTCTGCCACTGCTTGCTTATCGTCATTCCTACTAATCTATCCGCCTCGTTCACTTTAGCCAACTCTATCCTCATTTCACTGTAATTCCCTGTATTTAAGTTAAACACAATTGTTTCGGACCTGAGCTTCTTACTATTGAACTGAATATTAAATTTCATCATGTTAAGATCACTACTTCGGAGGAGATCTTTTACTCTGAGGTCATTTATTAAACCTGCATCATTACCCATTACCAGGTCCAAGATAGCCTGAAGCCTGGTTGGCTCCATGACATATTGCTTTAGGAAACTATCCCTAAGGCATTCTATGAATTCATTGTCATAGCTACCCTTTATACTTTGATTAGTCCGATAGACGTTAAGATTAAAGTTACCCATAATTATTGGTCTGCTCCTATCATTTATTGATTTATAACCTTTTCTACAGAGTGGCTATTGTTTTGTGGTCTTTACTCCACTCCTACCAATGTCTTCTTTCCCTTGCTGTTTATTACCTCTGCCCAAATGGATTCTACATCTTCTGAGCCTAGATCGTCTCTCAGAGCTGCCCTCATTTCATCTCTTAATAATTGTACTATCTCACCACCTTTCCCATCCCTCGTGCCTTTCCAAAAGATCAAATATCCCTGAATGTTAACTTTCAGTTGTGGTATCCTTGTAACAATTTTTCTATAATGGCTTTGAGATCATATTCATTTTCCTCGATTTACACTGTCAGTTCATCTACCTTATCCTGAATTCTTGGTGCATTAAGATACAAAGCCTTCAAGTTTATTCTATCAGCGAATTTTCTTATGCTTTTATGGTTCATTGGTACAATATGACATTCACACATTCTGTCCCTTCTTTTTATTTTCTGGTAACAATCAACCCCTTCACTAATCTGCAATCATACCTTCTCCTTTAACTTTGATTGGCTAATTTTCTGTGCAACTAAATTCACGCCCACCACCCCCCACTACTTATTTTAAAGCCTTTTTTACAAACCTAGTTATGCAATTCATCAGGATTCTGGTCCCAACATGATTCAGGTGAAGGCTGCCCTATTGGAACAGCTCCCTCCTTCCCCAGGTGCCAATAGCCCATGGATTCAGACCTGCTTCTTCTACACCAACCTTTGAGCCGTGGATTTACCTCTTTAATCTTCTTGAGCTCATGCCAAGGTTTGTAATCTCGAGATCATTACCTTTATGGTTCTACTTTTCAATTCAGACCTAGCTGCTTATATTCCCTCATCAGAACCTCCTTCCACTTTCTACCTATACCATTGGCACCTACGTGGACCACGACATCTTAGCCATCCCACTCCAAGTTTCTCTGCAGCCCAGATGAGATATCCTGAACAAAGGCACTAGGCAGGCAGATAGCCTTCAGGACTCTTTATCCTGATCACAGAGAACAGTGTCCATATTCATGACTATACTGTCCCCGATTACACCTACATTTCTCTTTCTGCCCCCTCTTGAATAGACTACGGTGCTATGGTCAGCTTGTTCATCCTCCCTACAGGCCCCACTCTCATCCACAAAGAGAGCAAGAATCTCAAACTTGTTAGACAAGCTCAAGGGCTGAGACTCCTTCAGCACTACCCCATGGATCCCTCTGGCTGCCTTTTTCATATTCACACCCTCCTATCCCTGACTACTGACCAAATTCAAGATAGTTAATCTAAGGCGTGTGACTGCCTACTGAAACACAGCATCCACGTAACTCTCCCCATCCCCAATGTGTTGCAGTGTTCAAAATTTGGACTCCAGCTCATCAATTCAGCCAGAGTTCCTCAAGCAACCAACACTTGCTACAGGTGTGGTCACTATGAATCATAATGGGGTCCACCAGCTCTCACATTATGCAGGTACAACACATCACCTGGCTCTGTATCACTATTCTGTTTATTTAGTTCTTAATTCCTTCTTTTAAAAATGTCCCACTGATACTTTAGTTTTTAATCTGTAAAATATTGCTCCTATTTGCCTTTAATTTGAAAATAACCTATAATAGATAGCCAAATTAGCAACTATTACCAACCAGTTAACTTATGGTTTTCATGTGATATCACCCTCAGTTTAGTGCTGGGCCCCTGCTCCTGGGCTTTAATTTGCCCTGTTAAAATGAACTTACAAACTAAACCAAAAAGCAAGCAAAAAAGAATCACTTCCCCTCAGCACCTAATTCCCACACTGCTCAAAATTCCTAGAAGTATGTTCTCACTCGGGCTTTGCCTCACTCAGGATGTGATCTCTCCTTCCTGTTCATGCAAAGCTTACTGGTATTGTGTCCTTTTTCTTAAAAAATAGGAAGTAAATTAGTTGTTCATCAGTCCTTTGACCTTAAGCCTTTTATTTTATTTCATTATTAAATATACATGATAATACCTCCATTATGTCTTCCACAGATTCTTGTAAAATCCACAGATTCTTGTCCAGATTGGACAAGGTACTTGGGTTGACAAATAGCAATTAACATTCACACCACATAAACCCCAAATTATGAGCTTCCACACAAGAAGTTCCAAACTCTTTGACCTTTAGCAATATCACAACTTTTGAATTCTCTCTCCATGATCATCCTGACGTTTCATGCTGATCAGGAACTTAACTTAACAAAGCATAACAACATGAATACAAGGGGGCAGAGATAAGGTCCTCTGGGATGAATGGATAACCTCCAGACACCTCAAAATTCTGTTCCATCTATCAAGCCAAGAATGTGATCAAATATTCCTGTTTCCATGAAGGGTACAGATACATTCAAGAAGTTGAAAATTAACCTGGACAAGAAAATTCAATCTGTCACTACCCTTGCAATTGATGCCTACATCGCCTTCTCCTATGTTGGTCCAACTGTGTCTGCTTATTTCACTGAATCTTAACTAATTCTAGTCTAACGTCTCTATCTCAGGTCCTAACCCCAACCCCCTTAAATTGCAAGTGCTGGGTAATTGTTTTAAGGATCTCATTTTTACATGATCCTGCTTTATTTAGAATTACAAAAACCCTACAGTGCAGAAAGAGGCCATTCAGCCTATTGAGTCCACATTGGCCCTCCAAAGAGCATCCCACCCAGACCAATACCCCCACCCTACCCCTGTAAACCCTGCATTTAATGGCTAATTCACCTAATCTGCAGATTGTGAACACTATGGGGAAATTTAGCATGGCCAATTCACCTAATGTGTACGTCTTTGAACTGTGGGAGGAAACCAGAACACCCAATGGAAACACACGCAGACTTGGGGAGAACATGCAAATTCCACACAGACAGTTAACCAAATCTGGAATGGAACCCAGATCACTGGCACTGTGATGCAACAGTGTTAACCACTGAGCCATCATGCCAGCCCTTCAACCTTCAACCTTTTACCTTTCTACCCTCAATTTATCAGTTTACTCTCCCAAAGATGAGTCAAAGATTACAAACAATTCACAATTATGTTTTTTACTCTCAGATGAATTTAAGCAGCATTCAGTCATTTTGAAAGTCCACCCAGGTTATACAATTCCCAACAACTCCCTTCTTTATATCTAGTCACCTATATACTCCTTCCTTTGAAAGATTCTCAGATCCTTCAAAAATTCAACAGAATTCTATTCCACCAATAGTCCCAAATTTGTTGTAATCTGTGTGGGAGAATTAGATCCCAGAGTTAGATCTTCCTTGATAGATCATGATTTTAATTTTGAAACTGGTGAAAATTACAAAACATATTTACACAAGGCCACCAATGTTCTTTAACAAAAGAACACAAGATTATTCCATAAAAGGTGAAGAAAATACAAGATTATAATATTATAAAGTTTAGGTTAGCTATGTCAAAGGACAAAAAGCAAATGTATTAAAGATAATACATTGGAGAAAGATTAATTTCAGTTGGGTGGGAACACATCTATCAGATAAATTGGTATCAAAGGTTGGCAGGTAAAATTGTTCTAGAATAATGGACAGTTTTTAAAGAGGAGATAGTAAGGTACAGTCAAGACACAATCTCAACAGGAGAAAGATAGAACAAACAAAGCTAGAGTTGCCTAGGTGATGAAAGAGATAGACAGAGAGATGAAACAGAATAGGCATGTATATAACTGAGGGTAGATTGATAATATAAGTGAGAACCAGGATCTATTTGGAAAGTTCAGAAAGGGAAGGTAAGAAATAGAAGAATTAAAGCAGGAGTATGTAAAGAGAATGGTGGCTGAAATGAAAGGGAATCCTGAAGTCTTCTGCAAGCACGTAAATAATAAAAGCATATTAAAAAGAAGGATAGTGATGATTAGAGACCTGAAATGCAATTACATGTGGGAACGGAGGGCTTGGCTGAGTTAGTAAATTAGTATTTTGTCTTTTTCAAGGTAGAAGATGCTATCAACATCAAATTGAAAAAGGAACTCATTGAGACATTGGATAGACTAACAATTGAAAAGAAGAGGCATTTAAAGACTGATTATTTAAAACTGATAAATTACCAGGTCTGGATGAGATATATCTGAGTAAGGGTGGAAATTGCAGTGGCACTGAACTTAAACTTCTTTAGGTACAGATATGGATGGTGCCAGAGAATTGTATAGCAGTAAATATGACATGCTTGATCAAAAAAGAATGTAACACCCAGAAATAACAGACTAGTTGGGACAACAAATAGTCACTTGAACAAATGTGGATTCATCAAGGAATACCAGTACTGAGATGTTAAATTGTATTTAATCAATTCATGTGACTTTTTTGATGATGTAATACTGAGGATTCATAATGGTAGTACAACAGATATGATATACATTTTTTAAAAAGTCAGCCTGCTCAGCTATGTTATGACACACCTCTCAAACTGCTGGGACTTGAACCCCAGCTTTCAAGCTCTGAGGTAGAGGCACTAACATTGTGCCAAAAGATAGCCTGTGGAGATCTTGACAAAGTCACTAAGATGTGAATGACCGTTCTGGCCATATCTTTGAAAATCTGTTAAAATACAAATAAGCCTTCCTATGCTTAATGGCTACACTTCTCCAGCTGATTTAAAAACTTGGTTTCACAATTAATTTTTGCAGATTCTTCAACTGCAAGCTGAAATTCTGGTAAACGGGTGTAAAATGCTGTACCTTATCAAGATGGTAAGTGAAGTAGAGCCACACAAGACACATTGCCTAACAATGGTCCACTGATCTGAAATTCATTTATGAGGAAAGTGGGAAAAATGTCCTGGACACAGAACCAAAATGAACTTTCTGATAAGGAGATATAATAAGGCCCATTTTTGGAACAGGCATGGAGAAACGTCTAGATCAGTGAATGAAAAAGAGCCTGTTCAAGAAACATCAACAGGCAAAGATTCAGATCGGCTGACCTCTTTCCCTGAGGAACTGTATCTGCGTTTCTCTATTGTACCTTGATTGGAGCACACCAAGAGAAATTTGCTACTGTGCACATAAAACTCCAGACTTGTTCCTCAGCAAACCAAAACACAATTAAAGGCTTGCATCATTTCAATTATTCACTTGACAAAGAAGTGTGACAAAGAACTCTTGAATCATTAACACCTAAACCCACACTAATTTCCTTGAATTTGTGTGTTTTGCAGGAGTGTGAGAGTGGGTGCAGTCAAACATATATTTGTGTGTTGAATAATAAACATTTATTTTCTTTGCTATTTAACTTACTTTTAAAACTTACATCAAAACCTGTAAATTATATATTCCTGACAATTATAGCAAGCAGGGATTAAAATATTATTTAAAAAAAACACAGTTTGTGGTCAGCCGAGAGGTAGAGAGAAAGGGACCCATCCTTATTATTTCTCCTCTGCTTGTAAAAGTTGCCTACGTTGACATTCATTTTCAGGTTTTTATCATTCATCTAATTCATCAACATTTTCTGAAACTTTACTCTTCCATCTACACCGTTTCCGTTACCATTTGTATTTGGGTCATAGAGTCATAGAGTTATAGAGATGTACAGCACAGAAACAGATCCTTCAGTCCAACTCGTCCGTGCTGACCAGATATCCTCAATTAATCTGGTCCTATTTGCCAGCATTTGGCCCATATCCCACTAAACCCTTCCAATTAAAGTACCCATCCAGATGCCTTTTAAATGTTGTAATTGTACCAGTCTTCACCACTTCCTCTGGCAGCTCATTCCATACATGCACCACCCTCTATGTGAAAAGGTTGCCCCTTAGGTCCCTTTTAAATCTTTACCCTCTCATTGTAAACCCATGAACTTTAGTTTTGGACTCCCCACTTGGGAAAGATCTTACCTATTTACCCTATACATGCCCCTCATGAATTTATGAACATCTATAAGGTCAACCCTCAGCCTCTGACGGTCCAGGGAAAATAGATTCAGCCCATTCAGCCTCTCCCTATAGCTCAAACCCTTCAACCCTGGCAACATCCTCGTAAATATTTTCTGAACCGTTTCTAGTTTCACAGCATCCTTCCTTTAGCAGGGAGATAAGAAATGAATGCAGTATTCCAAAAGCGGTCTAACCAATGTCCTGTATAGCTGCAACTTGACCTCCCAACTCTCACACTGGAAGCACTGACCAATAAAGGCAAGCGTACCAAACACCTTCTTCACCAAACTGTCTACCGGCAACTCCGCTTTCAAGGAACTATGTAGCTGGACCCAAGGTCTCGCTGTTCGGTAACTCTCCCCAGGACCTTACCATTAAGTGCATAAGTTCTGACCTGATTTGCCTTTCCAAACTGCAGCACCTCATATTTATCTAATTTAATTTATCTAAGTTAAACTCCATCTGCCACTCCTTGGCCCAATGGCCCATCTGATCAAGATTCCATTGTACTCTGAGGTAGCCTTCTTTGTTGTCCACTACACCTCCAATTTTGGTGTCATCGGCAAACTTACTAACCATACCTCCTAGATTCAATCCAAATAATTTTATCTGTTTATATAAATTTTAATCCATTTATATAAATTACAAAAAGCAGTGGATCTAGCACTGATCCTCGCTGCACACTGCTGACCACAGGCCTTCAGGCTGAAAAGCAACCCTCCACCACCACCCTCTGTCTCCTACCTTTGAGTCAATTTTGTATCCAAATGGTTATCCCTGTATTCCATGCGATCTAACCTTGCCAAGAAGTCTAACATGTAGAACCTTGATGAATGCTTTACTGGAGGTGCACATAGACAACGTCTGGAAGTCTGCCTTCATTAATCTTCTTCGTCTCTTCTTCAAAAAACTCAATGAATTTGGTGAGACATGGCTTCCCACGCACAAATCATGTTGATTATCCCTAATCAGTCCTTGCCTTTCCAAAGACATGAAAATCCTGTTCCTCAGAATCCTCTCCAACAACTTACCCACCACTGACATCAGGCTCACCAGTCTATAGTTCCCTGGCTTTTCCTTACCACATATTTTAAATAATGGCATCACATTAGCCAACCCCCAGTTTTCCAGCACCTCACCCATGGCTATCAATGATACAAATATCTCCACAAGGGATCCAGCAATCATGTCCCTAGATTTCCACAAGGTTCTAGGGTAGCTGAAGGTCAAAGATGGTATTGCTGCCAGGAATCCAGTGAATACTTCCGCCTATGGTGAGTGGTATCCTAGTTAATGCAAGCTCATTAAAACCTATTAGTTTTTGTGGAGAGAAACCATCCATGAAACTTGCAAAAATTGACACTTGGCTGATTTCTGGTCAGATTCAGCCCATCCTTCCAGAAATCACCTTGTTAAATCCTCAGGATCTTGTATCTTTCAATACAATCATCACTTATTCTTCCAAACTCTAATGGATACAGGCTCAGCCTGACCTAAACTTTCACAGGACGGATCCCTGTCTGAATTATCAGTTAAATAAACCTTTGGATTACTTGTATGGTATTTGTAGTCTCTCTTAAATGAGGCCAAAACAGTACACAGTGCTCCAGAGGCGGTATTAATAGTGTCTATACAATTGTGTTAAACATCCTGACTTTTACATTCCATTCCACTTGCAAATAAACAACATTTCATTTGTTTTCCTAATTACTTTCCGTATGTGGATACTAACTTTATGTGATTCATGCACAGGATACTGAAAGAGGGATGATATTATATTAATAAGGCTAAATTATAGCACATTATAGTCTCGATATAAGTGCTGTAGCTATGCTCAATTTCTTCCATGTGGTAAGATTAACAGTTCATATTAGCATATTATTCACTGCTACACAAAGCCAGGAGATAAGGGGAACTAAGAGTCCAGACATAGCAGTGGAGTTACTGTGAAAATTAGCACAGCTAAGGAAAATAGGAATAGGTTATTTGGTCCTTCAAGCCTGCTCTGCCATTCATTATGATCATGACAGATTACCTTACTTGTTACCCTGCTCCTGCTTTAAATACATATTCTTTGATTCACTTAGCCCCAAGAATTATACCCATCTTCTTCTCAAAAGCATTAAATGCTTTGACCTTGACTGCTTTCTGTGGCAGAGAATTCCACAGGCTCACCACCGACTGGGTGAAGAAATTTCTCCTCATCTAACTCTTAAATGGCCTACCCTGTATCTTTCGACTACTGGTTCTGCACTCCCCTATCATCAAGAGCATCTCTTCTGTATTAGTATGGTTTTCAGCAAAGTTTTTGATAAGGTCCCACATGGGAAACCGATAAAGAAGTAAAAGTACATGGAATCAAGGATAACTTGACAAGTAGGATCCAAAATTGGCTTAGTGGCAGGAGGCAGAGGGTGGTGGTAGATAGTTGTTCGTGTGGCTGGAGGTTGTGTCCAGTGGCGTACCACAGGGATCTATGTTGGTCCCTTGTTGTTCATGATATATATAAACAATGTTGACAAGCATGTTGGGGTGTAGGGTTAGGGAGAAGAAAAGTAAGTTTGTGACGATGTGAAGATTGGCTGGTTGACAGTGAGGAAGAAGGTCTTGGATTACAGGTGAATATAAACAGATTGGTCAGATGGACAGATCAGTGGCAGATGGAATTTAACCCCGATAGGTTTGAAGTGATGCACTTTGGAAGAAGTAACAAGACAAGGAAGTCCTCAATGAATGGCAGGACACTAGGAAGCTCAGAGGACAAGAGGGATGTTGAAAAGCTTGTCCACACATCCATGAAGGTGGCAGGTTAGATTAATAAGGTTGTTAAAAAAACTTATGGGACATTTACTTTTATCAGTTGAAGTATAGATTATGAGAGCAGGGAAGTTACGTTGGAGCTGTACAGAACTTCGGTTAGGTCACACCTAGAGTATTGTGTTCAGCTCTGGTCACTACACTACAGGAAGGATGTTTTTATTTCTGTTTTGGCTACAGACAATAATGTAAAAACCTGAACAGGAATTATCCTATGATTATTTTGATCACCCTGCTCAGATGTATTATAACACATCTCACAAGACCGCTAAAGTATTCATGTTGTATATATCACAACTTAGTTGCTTTAGACTTCTATTATCTGATTCAGTTATTTGTCATTTGCTGATCTTAAGTAAGGGCTGGTACTTCCCTTTGGATCCTATTTCCTCACTGCTGTGGCAAACATGGTATTGATCTCCTTTATTATTACTTGAACAGATAATTAGATTCTTTGTTTACAAGCTATTTGAGACAACTGACCCCGCTATCAGAGCACATATGATCTTTAATAGATTCCTCCCATCTGATCTTTGCTCCTAATTTATAACATTCCCGGGAATTTTTTCACATCTATATACTTTGACTGTTATTACTGGTTTTGACCAGTTCTATGCAGTTAAAAGCAAATATACGAGCTAATGTTACAACAGTTTACTAAGCTATAGGACTTGAGCTTACACACGCATGTATTAAAGTTGCAGGGTTTTAAGACATGGTCATGATTTTCTTCCAACCTCGACATCTTTTAGCATTGATGTCAGTGCCCATAATTTAAACTGAAATTTTATTAAAGAAACAGCTGTTCAAAATGGACTGAAGTATCTTGAATCAGATGGCCCTCCAAGGATGTTAGGAATTTGTTTCAAAATAACAAGTATAAACCTTAATATAACAACTTTTTTGACATTTTGGTTGCTTTTGTTTCCTAAAGTAAGATTAATTTAACAAAATTTTGTAAAGTTCATTCAGTTTTATGCACAATTTTCAGACAAAACTGGGGTGGGGGCATTGGAAATAGAAGGTGAATGTATGGCTTAGAAAAAAAAAGTTTTCATTATCAGCTCTATAATCTCTGTCCATTTTAATATCAATTCTACATCCAGTTTTGAAATGTTAACCATGATCCTTCATGATGTAATATTCTGTTATCCGTTAAAAACTACTGGTCCATTAGATCCTACTATCGCGGCAATATTTATGCAGATTTATCATCATTGTTATATCTAAAGGTACATGTTGCGTTTCAATATTAGAATGATGAATCATTTGAATTGCTGTGGCACTGTGACATTCTCAGCATTCGCTCCTATATTCTATGTCATCTAAATGCTCACTGGATCATAGACTGTGCTTACTATACCAGTATTCTTATAGCACAGGTTTAATAATATCTTAAAATTCAACACAAATATCAATGACTTTAAATTGAGGGATGTTCAGAACTGGAGGATTGCAGAGACTTTAGAAGATTGTATGGCTGGAGACAATTACGGAAATAGGAAAAGATGAGACATCAAGCATTTTAAGACTGAGATGCAAGCAGATTGAGCACCAATGGAGATCAGTGAGCCAAGACTGATAATTAAACACAATGTACTGTGAATTAGGATAGAGGTAGCAGAGTGTTTACAGAAATATTTGATAATGTGAATCAACAACGAAAATTTATTTTTCTGCAAAACAAACTGCTTCAGAAATTCAGAGATAGTAGGAACTGCAGATGCTGGAGAATCCGAGACAACGAGGTGCAGGGCTGGATGAACACAGCAGGCCAAGCAGCATCATAGGAG
>NC_063334.1:60036991-60060347 GCF_021869965.1 Rhincodon typus
GTGGAGTTCAGTCATTTTAATCATTCCATTTCAGTCATTTGTTGAAAATGAATAATTAACTAAAATTTTTGGAGTCTTTTCATCCATTTTCCTGTGTGCCACTAAATGGCGACCTGTGAAATCTTCCTATCAATGTCCCCTCAGTACTTCTCTCATTTGTATGGTTATGATTAAGAACTTAGCAATAATGTGATATGGAAGAATATGAATTCAGAGCTGTCACTTTCATTCATGTATTATGCGTTCAGGAGCTAGAAACATTGGCTTAGTTGGCAGAGCCCATATATTCTGAATAATAATGAAAGTGATGGCTGTGAAATCATATTCTTCCACATCATGTTATTGCTGGTTTACACAAAAATATTTTGGTTCCTTTTTGTGGCTTACATCTTTTGCATATGCATACATTAGTGGACTGGAATGATTCGAAGTAAACAATTCAGAAAGGCTTTTAATAGATGTTTTCAAAATCAGGAAGGGTCTGGACAGAGTAGAGAGGGAGACATTGTTACCACTCCTACAAGGATCAAGAACGACAGGGCATGGATTTTAAGTAACTTGCAGAAAATGTAATTGTAATGTGAGAAAAGAGTTATGTTCATACAGTGAGTAGTTAGGAATGCACTGTTTGGAAGTATTCAAGAGGGCATTAGATGTCTATCTTATTGAAAATACTATGCAGGCATATGGTGACAAGGCTGGAGAAAGGCATTCAGTTACCAGAGAGCCAATGCAGACATGAACAGCTGAATGGCTTCTTTCTGTACCGTGACAATTCTGCGAATGTGTAAACTGAACTGCAAAATGGAAACAGGTTTTTCAGTCAAAGCACCTTGGTGTTTATTCTTCGTCTGACCAATAGTCTTAATCCAAGTACCCATGCCTTTTCCAGATTCCGTCCTCTCCATCTTTCCTCACCTATTTTCTAATCTATTCTTTAATATTAAAGTGACCTCTACTTCAATATTTTACTCTAAGTAGTAGATTCCACAATACCATTATCTTCTGTGTGATAAATGTTTGCTTTTTGTCCCTTGTCCCCTTCATTCAATTTTGCATCTATTTTTCTTCCTTTCAGACCATGCAATCATGAGAAACAGTCAGTTTGTATCGTTTATTAAGATCCCAGATAGCACTGCCACATTTATGTCATGATCTGATTAGGAACCAGTAATGGTTTTGTCTCAAGTAGACATAGTTTAAAATCCCAGGTGTTTACTAAGAGAATAAAGCTACAGGATTCTACTGGTTTCAACAAACAAATAAAACTTTACCACATAAGGTTAGAAAAGTAAAACCATCTGCAGTATGTGATAAGGAAGGCCTTCATAGTGAGAGGATTTGAGTACAAGAGTAGGGATGTCTTGCTGAATTGTACAGGGCCTGGTGAGACCACACCTGCAGTACTGTGCGCAAATTTGGTCTAATTACCTGAGAAAGGATGCCCTGGCTATGGAGGGAGCGCAAAATGGTTTACCAGACTAATTCCTGGGATGGCAGGACTGACACACGAGGAGAGATTGGATTGGCAAGGACTATATTCAGAGAGTATGAAGAACCAGGGGCACATCTCGTAAAAACTTATAAAATTCTAACTGGACTAGACATTGTAAATGTTGGAAGGATGTTCCCACTGGACTCCAGAACCAGGGGTCACAGTCTAAGGATATGGGGTAGGTTGTTTAGGACTGAGATGATGAGAAATGTCTTCACCCACAGTGTGGTAAGCCTGTAGAATTCCCTGCCACAGGAAGCAGCTCAGGCAATTTAATGTTTTCTAGAAGGAGATAGATGGTTCTTAGTGGTAAAAGAGAACAAAAGTTCTGAAGAGAAATCAGAAACAGGATACAGAGTTGAACGATCGCCACGATCATATCAAAAGCTGGAGCAGGCTTGAAGGGTCAAATGTCCTACACCTACTCCTATTTTCTATATTTCTATGTTTACTTTGTCTATACTGAATTTATACCCTCATGTTCAGAATTAACATAAGGTAAGTGTGAGTTATCAGACAAACTGTGGTCAAAACAGCACACAGAACACTGCAACTAGCACATGTGGTCAATACAGTTTCCAGGGAATTCTCAACACCTACCCAGATACTAATGACACCGTCACAATATCATTAAGACTTTACCTCTTACACAAGGTATTCAAATTCTTCACTTTTGAGATCTAGCCTTAAAATTCCATCAAACCTGCTCCACCATGGACTGCCTCAATGACTGCTCCTTTTCCAGTATTTAATTATTGGATTTCAGAGAAATCCGATCTTAACAGAATGTCCTTGCAAATCTCTTTGATCTTCCTAATTATTTTTGATATCTCCTATTTAATGTCATCTGTAAAGTTTAAACATGTTTCTGTCGAGCCCTATGCCTAAAGTGTTGATTTACAGAGACAAGAGAAGTGATCCTAGGAAAGAACACCATGGGACACAACAAGGTCTGGATGTTACATGCCTACTGTGTGTGCTTAGAATGGGAAGTGGAGGCATATAAATTAAGACAAGTGTTCAGCCTACCACTTTCCCACCCAACTCTGAGCTTAGCCTAAATTAGCAGCCCACCCATCATATGTCAATAGATATTTAAGGATTTTTCCATCTTATCAAAGTTCAGTTGACCCTAGTATTGCCTTACCTACAGCATGACAGAAGGTTCTTATAGTGCAGTGGTAGTGTCCCTACCACTGGGCCAGGAGGAATGGGTTCAAGTCCCACTTGTTCCAGAGGTTCGGTAACATTTTAAACAGGTTGATTAAAAAGTCTACAGCATAATAATAGTTGGGGTGGGGGGTATTTTCCTTTGTATTTACAAGTTTTTTAAAAATGTGGGAATGAAGCAGGTTACTATCTCTAGAGCATGCTCTGTTCACATAGCAGCACCAGCCCAGAAGATAATTACCTCCACTTCCTTCCTCCCTGCATGGACTTGTGAAAAATAGTCTCCACCTCTGATTTCTTCCCCTGGGATCCACCCTGTCCAATCTTCCAGTCCAGGTATCTAAGGAACCTTCATCCTGGGACTGTGGAGTCCCATAGTGGAGATCCGGCATTGCTCGGTGCCCTGGAGCTGAATGGCCAGCAGCTCCAGAGGATAGGACAGCCTCCCACTGAGGAATGCAAGTCCAATTACTTCACTACTTTGGATGCAGCCTATTATGGCTTTTTCAGTGTCTATCAGCTGACCACTTACTTGTTTCCAAACAAAATTATAATCATATCTGAAGTCTGAGTTTTTACTTAACTGACATTTTCCCTTCCTTGAACTGTACAGACAATTTTAAGATTTTTCTTAGAGCCTGATGTGATGAATCTCATAATTCTTACAGGCTAAACTTTTTCAACTCTAACAACCTGAAGATTTCTATTCCAATCTCTCCTGGCTTGGAAATTTCTCAAAGGGAAATATACTGCTGCTGCACTGACCGGTTTCCTGTGAACTAAACTGAAATAAAATCTGCGAGGCAAGAAAATAAAAATTGTTCCTGAACTCAACTCTTGATTCTTCTCAACTTAAAGTCTGCTGTTTTCTGAACTGAACTGAAAATAAAATTAATGGCTTAGCATGTTTACACTGCCTGCCATAAACCCCAAAATACCAACATCTTATTCTATTAACACTCCAGGTGTTCTTCCAAGCTGTAATGACAGTCGTAGCGATTTTAGGGCTAATACTTTAGTTCGCTATTTCTAAATGACTTTGAAACTTAAGAAAAACCTTCACAGCACTAACCTACATTTACATTCCCTCTTTGGAAAACAATATAAATTCCCAAAATAGAAAGAATATATTTTTGCACTGGTCATTACACATGAAAAGAAAAATTGAAAGTTATCCTTAGCACATACTTTCATTTTCAATTATAAAGACTGTATCTTTCTATTTTCTATATTTTTGATTGTGACTGAAAGGGGAAAAGAACTTGTTGTATAAAACCGAGGAATGTAGAAAGGATTATTGCGTTTTTAAAAACAAGACACTCAATGTAAGTGCTGTTTACACTGCTGTTAATTCAAGCAGTGGGGAAGGTTACTATAGATGAGGTACAGCCAGGGGATGTGTACGAAGGCAGATACAACTGGCAACAAACAGCTGATTGGTCTGTGGAATAATGATCGGTTGTCAATGATGAAGGTGTTCTGCCTGCCATCAACTGTGTGATTGGCTCCCAGGTAGCTGGATGGTTTGTGGGTGTGAATGTTTGGTCAGAAGCCATTGGATCTCCATAAAGGAAGGTACTGGCCTTTTCTTAGCTGTAAAAAAAACAAGTCAAGCCTGAAGATAGCCAGTTATTTCCACTCACCAGTTGTAGTACACTGTGGCTTTTAGCCGATAAGTCATATAAAAGAGTGAAGCAGTTGGTCTGTGCCACCTGCAAGTAAGTAAAGGTACCAGAGGAAGGAAGATTGAAGATCAATCTTCAATAGGTCCTGACAAATAAACTCATCTCTTTGAACCCTGTGGATAGGGACCATCGATCTGCCTTCCCAGTCTTTTCCTTAGCTCATTAGACCCCTTTTTCGTGCCTGTCAGTGTCTTTATGTGGGTATAGGGTGAATGTTATAAGGATTAGAGTTTTAACTTTTAGAGTAACATGTTATAATTGCTTACAATTGTTTAGTTGTAGCTGGAATATATTTATTTGTAATGAATAGCAAATAGTAATTACAGTTAAATACAGAAACCTGATCTGTGCTGTCAACCTGAATGTAAAACACAGATAAATTGGAGAACTTTGCTTACTTTTATAAAATATTTTAAACCTTTGTGATGACTCTGGGAATAGCATTACCTGAGTGATTCAGAATACTATCCAAAAGTTCTTCTTAACACTATTTCAATGCCATATAAACAGTAATCAGATTAAACACACAATGAGTTTCATATCAACCATATTTTACACAAGTCCATTTTGATCACATTTGTCATAGTGAGAAATATGGCAGAATCATGTGGGAGGTCCATGAGACCTACCTTGATGTTCAGAAAGACTTGCTGCAGCTTTTATCCAGTTTCTGGGTGCCAAGGCAAGATTCTTTCCAGTGGTATGTTGTCTAATTCCGGTATATTATTGCTTGTTAATGACCTTATTAACGACACACTTTGCTTCATTGATATGCTGCTTTCTATCCTACAACCTGCCATGAGCAAACTGGATGCCAAGAACTCTTGACATGGATGTCAAAGTAGGTATTTGGCACCTTCAGCTCGCTGCTTGCTGCAAAGAGCCTCCATGTTGATCACTACACAATGGCATCTCATGGCACAATCCATGGCTGCCAGCCACATAACCTCTCAAGGTCCTGATGGCACCTCATTAATTCACTTGCTGAATGTTTAGGAAGTTAAGACTTGCATTTTAAGGTGTACTAGCAACCAGCACTAAAACACCAATGCAAGGGCACTTTGGGTACAGCGACAGGCACCCAGCACAAGAATTGGACCAGGCTGCATCTCAGGGCTGCTCACTTTCTCTCTTAGGGCTCACTCACTTAGTGTCTACCTGCATGTTTGCAGCATCCATGCCTCATCTTGCCTTTCCACGCCTGTGTCAGCCAGAGCCTAAAGGCTGTCGGTATTGACATAGTCTTTTGCACAGACAAACTGGTTGCCTTTCATGCTTGTCCACAGGAGCAATCCATGGGGAATCAACTCACTGTGCAAAACACTAAAACATCACTCTAACACCTACAGCTAGTTGCATGGCAAACTAGCTGCAGGTTCTTTCAACCAAACAGCCATTTTGGAAAAGGTTGGGGGATTATTTACAGTGACCACAATTACGACTTCTACAGGGAGGGTGCAAATGGGGGTCAGTTAGCTCAAGTGGCTGGATAGTTGATTTGCCAAGCCGACAGTGTGGGCTCAATTCCTCTACTGGCTAGGGTTACCGTGAAGGACTGTCATTCTCAGTCTTTCACCCCTTTTGAGATGTGATGGCCCTCAGGTTAAAATCACCACCACCGTGGGTGTCAGTAAGATGTATTGTTCGGACTTGGGGGCAGGGAGGAGGTTAGAGACAAAGTTAAATGTGGTGGGTTGCCACATGGGTGTAGAGGAATGGATGAAAATGGGCTGTCGGGGTATTGCACAGTAAAGGAGTCATGGACATTGGGAAGAAGGGTATGCCTGGTGACCAGGCAGAGCCCAGTGCTGACATATCCGCTGTGATCTGCAATCCCTGTCATCACTTGCTGTTTACTAGATACTTACTGTGACTGGAAAATGGCTGGGACAAAGTCCAAGGTGGGCAGAGTCAGTGTCAGTTTGATAAGCAAAAGCACAGGATCCACAGGGTTCAAATGCTGATCAAATTTGATTTGCCCTATGCCATTTGTCTTTCCAATTGAATATTAGCACCCCAAAGAAGCAGCTATTAGTGGCAAGACTTAAAGAAAATAGAATGAAAGCCAAAAGTAACCTGGAATTTTTAACACTTGCAAGAGTGGTACAGGAGGCAGAGCCAATTGCTTCATAATTTATCTTGTATTATGGTGGACTCTGCTGAATGCAATGAGAGGTTTCATGGTTGTTGTGAGTCTGGGATGGGAGGGATTCAGGACACAGCAGGTACTCCCATTTTGTTGGTATGTTACTCAGCGGGCACAGGACCTCGGTTGGTGCACATACTGAGGCTGAAGCTGAATGGAACACTATTTCTAAATCCGTTCATAATCAAAATGTCTCTTAGATTCTCAAAATATTCCTCTAAACTCAGTGATTGACAGCACTGATCCAACAGTGTTTTCTTTTCTAATCTTGCAAATTCCACAAGCATTATTTAACAGTAACAACTAGGACTGAATCTCACCAGAAATTTGCTGAGTGTCATTTTCATAGAGGGTTTCCCACAGCAATTCTCACATGATCATCCCACACTCACCTCATTGACTACATACCACAGCCCAGTGGTGCCCCTCTTGTCTGATGTTTGCCCAATCCTTGCACTCACCGCTGGCAAAAGTACTCACCTCTAATAAGGTATCCCAGGATCCCTGATGCCAACACCATTTTAAAAAGGCTGTTGTGGGCACGTTACGAGCTGCCGAAAAGAGCTGCTACAGTTGAAGCTATTTGTGCAGTCACAGATAAACTGGCATTCCACCTTCTGGATAGGGCCCCAGAGGTCCTGGTGCTTTGCCCAGGACTGGCAATAAATCCATTACACAGACCCTGCCTGCCTGGTCTGAGGTTGCTAACAGGTTAGTGGGATGTCCACAGTTCAAGGAAATGCCCAGGAATTCTGCAAGAATGTCAAAGCTCTTCTCTGCTTGGCCATGTACGTGTCACCATCTTCTCTTTGTTACCTCACTGTCACTCTTCCTCTGTGACTCCACACAGCTCATCAGCTTTCCCCTCACTTACTCCAGTACTAATAGCTGGGCCAGACACCTCCACCCCAATCAAAGGAACCAGCAGCAAGGCTCCCTCTTGCACCCTTACCAGCTCAGATACTGACACCCGACTGGGTATTTCATCTAGATTGAGGAGTACCTGCTGGTGAACACAGCACTGCTAAGTCTCCACAGCTGGTGAAGTAAAAAGATCACCCCAGGTCACTGGCATTTGGTGGATTTCAAGGGACCAAGCACCTGCTCAGCTCCAGGCAGGAGAGGACCCTGTGGTGTTGACAGTTAGGGATGCCACACAAATGCAGAAGCAGTCACAGGAGCAGTAGGCAGGTTAGTTGAGGGCACCTGACAACCATACACAAATGTTGCAGGACTGCAGTAACGCAGTTGGGACACTGCTGCCTCTGGTACAAGTATTTGGCTGCCTCCATCGCCAGGGTGGCTATAACCATGGAGAGCCAGGTCTAGCAATCTCAGGGCCTGTTCACTATGCACAAAGATCTGCACTCTATTGCATCAGCTGCAGATGCTCAGTACCAACAGCAAAGTGACAAGGCAATGAGGGACCTTGAGCTTGTTCCAGGCACTCCATCCTCATAAGTAGACAGGACAATGCCATGAGGTACACAGTCAGAGGAGACCACACACACACAGGCCCCAGAATTCTCTTCTCAGGATAATCTGTAGATGGCTGGGGCCTTCCACCTCCATCCTATCTGCCATCCTCAGCCATGTGGGAGTTCAAGCTAAGGAGACCTCGATAGGGTTAGGGTTAGGTTTAGGCCTCTTCACAGTACACACTCAACATGACTGGGCTCTCTCACCACAAGCCTCTCTGAGATCACCTGATCAAACTCCAAGGTCAAAGGGCTCGACTACAGGCCAGGCTCCCTCCAATTAGCTGCAGAGCCCAGAACTGTTTTGAGACATGTGGAAAGTGGGGGAAAGACCTTCTGAGGACGTACATGTGTTATGAGTCACATGTCAATGTAAGTAAGTGATCACATTTGTAAATATATGTTCAAATTTTCTTCATCAGCTGTATGTGTGAATTTCTGTCTAGTTGCGACCGAACTATTGAAGGTTTACAGCCTAACCATCCTGAGCACTACATAATGTTTGATGGTAAAAGTGTGAAGTAAGCAGCACCTGAACTACGTGAAGGCTCTGTGTACAGGGCAGGTGTTTGCTACTTTAGCAAGAAAGGTCAATCTATCCAGGTAGCCAAACATTGCTATTGCATCGCAGCCATTAGAGGGACTGATACAAATATTGTATGAAATGGTCAGGTGTGTTTGGAGCAAGGATTTAGACTGCACACAGTAGGGTGATGTGAAGATTCACAGAACATGTTGTGCCTACAGCTGTGTTTCAGCTTAAGTGTGTCTAATGCTGTTACCCTTTGAAGGGCTTCATTTGCCTGAAATGGAAGACCGCTCCTTCACGGAACAAAACACTTAAACCGCCCACTCTAGGTGTGCGGGCTGCCTTTTTCACCTTCATTGTACATCTGTGACATACATCAACAGTGGTCACTCCTTCAGCTTCCTCTTATTATTGGTGAACTCATATTTGTAGACATTCCCTTCCTGGTAGCCCACCCTGTTAGCCCTATAGGCTTTGAATTTTCCTCATTTTCACCCAATATGTCTATCTAAATTTTCATCTGCCCACTTTCGCATTTCACCCCCCACCCCCAGGCATATTAAATAAACATGCCAGATCTCATAGTCCTCTATCCCACCCCCTCCCCCCCACTTCCCTCCCCCCCCCCGCCCGCTCCCCCCCCGCCCCGCATTGAAGCTAGGGAGCTGTTTACAGTCAATGACCTCTCCCTGCATTACCATTTACCTTCCCATACCCTGTTGTCTCCCTAATACATCCTGAGTTGCACCCCCTTTACTGTTACAATCCTCTCTGCATCCCAGCATTAAGATCGCAACCTCCTTACTGCAGCAGTGGGCTCTAATAATGCCCCTTTAATTGTTAGCCCACGTACCCTCCCCAGTACTGAGCATGACCCACCTCCTTGCATAACTTAGCCGGACAACACTGAATGATGCTCCCTGACTGATTTCCCACTATGCCCTAGACTAGATGCACTGTACATTCACAGTGGCCCTGGAGTGTAGAGGTACAGACCACTGACCCTGACCACCCCAACCAACTGGCTGAATGTTACCAAGACTCTTAATATCGGAGGCTGCTACTGACTTACTGGGAGAGATAGTGGGAACCGCTGATGTTGGAGAATCTGAGATAACAAGGTGTAGAAATGAATGAACACAGCAGGCCAAGCGGCATCAGAGGAGCAGGAAAGCTGACGTTTCAGGTCTGGACCCTTCCTCAGAAATGGGGGAGGGGAAGGGGGTTCTGAAATAAATAGGGGGAGAGGGGGATGCAGATAGAAGATGGATAAAGGAGAAGATAGGTGGAGACGAGACAAACCAGGTCAAAGAGGCGGGGATGGTGCCAGTAAAGGTGAGTGTAGATGGGGAGTTACGGAGAGGATAGGTCAGTCCAGGGAGGACGGACAGGTCAAGGAGGCGGGATGAGGCTGGTAGGTACGAGATGACTTACTGTGCTGGGACACCTTTGACTGAAGGGTGTCTCCCTGGATTAGACAGAGCACCAGTCCCTTTATACTTTTGAGACATTGTCATTTGATTGAAGCACATGCAGTGTCTTTGGCACATACACACCTGGCACATGGCATTGATGTAGCATGGTGCCATACATGTCTACCCTCTTGACAGCCATGACAATCTGCCTGACATTATGTCTGTGCTAAACCGCAATGCAATACAATGTGTTTTAAGCCTTTAAGATCAGTCTAAGGGGCCAAAGCGCAAAAAGGAAAGATAGTGATGCTGAGAGGATCCAGGGAGGTGCAAAGTGAATGAATGCTGTGTACGAGCTAGCAGCTCCAAGATGCAGCCTGGTCCAATCCTGAACTGGTTGTCTGTCCCTGCACACAGTGTCCTTGCAGAAACATTCCAATAAGAGGTGTCAGTGTGCTGAAAACTGCAACATTGAAGTGCGGAAGCATAGCTTATGTGAATTGGAGATGTGCCGAGTTGAGGTAGTCAGGCTGGCACATATTGTATGCCAAAGTCCATGGATGTAATGTGCGTGTGGTCACTGCCCAAGACTGTGCCCTGAAACACTGGTGCCAGGTGTCCAAGTTGGTGGCCTGCAGGAGCAAGCAGCTGGGGTAACTAGGTACTTACTCCGATTTTCATGTCAGGAATTGTCACAGTCTGGATTCTATCTGGTGGGTGGAAAAATGAGAAAGTGCATAATAATGAGTTGATATCAAGTAAAAATGAGCAATAATCCCTGCTAATATGCCTCTGAGAACCTCATCTCAAAGTTCAGGACTTGGCAGGAAAATGCAATGAGGTCAATCCCAACCGATTTTCCCAAATTTCTTACCATAGCACACATTGTTCAGGGTCTGGGAAGATTTCACCCATCACCTACAGTGAAGCTTTTCACTGTATTTTACTGTATTGTTCACTGTGAAATGCAAGTGACGATAAATAAGTAAATCATACAGATTGGTCTTTTGACAAACTGGTATACATATTCATAGCGTTACCTGTCAAAACACTCTGTAACATTAAGGTTCAAACATCTTTTGGTCAGTTTGTCTCCCTTGTTAGCTTTTCAAAGTAGGTGAAGTATCTTTCAACTTCGTCCTCTGTGAATTTAGGTACTAAACACAGAATTCTAGTTAAATAAAATCATAAATAATATGTGGGATAGAGTCATAGAGTCATACAGCATGGAAACAGCCCCTTCAGTCCAATAAATCTAGGCTAAACATAACCCCAAACTAAACCAGTCCCACCTACCTGCTCCAGGCCCATATCCCTCCAAACCTATCCTATTCATATATCCATTCAAATGTCTTCTAAACATTGCAATTGAACCCCCATCTATCACTTCATCAGTAAGTTCATTCCACATACGAACCAAACTCTATGTAAAAAATTTGCCTCATGTCTCTTTAAAATCTGTCCCCCTCACCTTAAATTATGCCCTCAGTCTTGAAATCCTCCACCTTAGATATAGAACTTTTTTTCCTTATTCTAAGCTTCTCTCTACAAGTCTTGTTGTTTGATTTCTATCTTTGAAGATAAAACTTTCATAGAATCAGACAGTACAGAAGAGTCCCTTTGGCCTGTCAAAGTCTGCACCACCAAAGTTACTCTAAATCGACATTAGTTCCACCTTCTGGCTTTAGACCCATAGCCTTGAATGTTATCACATTTCAAGTGCTCAGTGAAGTACTTTTTACATGTTGTGAGGTTACCTCTTCAATTACCCTCCTAGGCAGTGTGTGCTAAACCCCCACCACCTTCTGGTGGAAACAAATTTCCTTAAATCCCCTCTAAACCTCTTACGTTTCACCTTAAAATAATGTCCCCTTTCGTAATTCTATTTCCATTCTCATTGCCAATTTCCTTTCATTTTCTTCTCTAAGTCACATGTTTCTGTTTATAAATGGATATTAATTAACTTTAGCTATGACCGGATCATGCCATGATTTCTGCCTCCATTTTTTCTGCTAGCTTTCTCAGTATAGCTTTAGTTGAAGATTTCAAATAATCCTCAACTATGTATCCATTCCCAGAAAAGTCTTAGCAATATTCAAAACCATTTTGACAATCCAATCCATGCGACAAACTTCACCACAACACTCATGTTTTATGTCCAGTAACTCTGCATATCTGTTTCTTTAAAAAAGTCTCAAATCCCTTTTAAATTCAATGAAAGCTTCTCTTGGAAAGATTTGTTCTGATCTCAGCTGATAGTACCACCTGACTAGTCAGGCACCAAAATCAAATCTGGCTTGATAATTCATATTTTTTTAGTTAATATGGTCTATTGTCACTGAAATATATCCAGTTAAGGCTTCAGAATTCTTTAACGTCAAAACATAATTTTATTATATAAAAGAAATAAAAATAACAAACCAACCACATATTAGATTTGAAAGGTATTAGTTCAATCACTAATACAACATTTCACCATCCATTGCAGAAATTTGGATCCACAGAAATTATATTTCTATCTCAACTTCATTAATTTCTACTTAACTAACTCCTTCAAGTTTCTCATTTTGAGCTGTAGGGATGATTTTATGAATCCTCTCCAGATCTCATGGCATGAACCTTTCAGCATTCTGATGGCCTAAACTTTTCAATTCTAATGACTTAATTCTATCACAAGGTCTCCTTCATAAAGTAGAAACACTCCAGTGACTAGTTTCTTCTGAACTAAACTGAATTAAAATCTGCCAGGGGAGAAAGTAAAACTCAAGTCTTCATTCTTCTCAACTGAAACTCTATTATTTACTGAAATGAACTGACAACAAAAATAAAGACTTAACAAGTTTATGCTGCTTGTTTTACACCCAAGGTTAAAATGATTTTATTCCATTAACACTCCAGGTGTTCTCCCAAGATGTTGGTGGCAGTCTCATGTCTTCTTGCAACTGGTACATTTTGGTAACTACTTAGAAAAGACTTCCTGTTCTTTATAACAATGTCCACAACAATAACATACATCTTTATGCCTCTATTTTCAATAGAATCAAAATTCCAAAAATGATAATAATACACTTTCAAAAATTCCAGAGGAAGACCTTCTAAGAAATTTTAAAGGAAACAAAGTGTCTACAAGTTCTGAAATGCTGGCTAATCAATCAATCATCCTCACAAAGGAATTCCAGACAGCTAACTCAAGCTTTGTACGTTATTAGACACTATCTCAAAAGTAAGAACATTGATATACTGGTTTTCCTCATTGGGTTTTTCCCCAAGTTGTTGATAATCATTTGCTATAAATTTCAATTCAGCATGTTTGTCAGCATGCCTGTGTTGCATGTGTCCAACCCTAACTCCACCTCCACCCCGCCTCGCAACCTAGAGTGTGTGAAATAAATTCTAATTCTGCTTTATTTTTAAAACAGTGTTATTGCAGTTCTTACAAAATCAGAGTCCATAAACTGAGGGATTGGAAAAAAATACCACCACTGTTTAAGAAGGGCAAGAAGTTAAATTACAATCTTCTTATGGACAGGCAGTAAGAATAAGGAGATAGATTTCTTTTAAAATTTGCAAATCCATCTGTAATGCCAGAAACAGCTCTAATCTACCTTCTACCGAAGATTCCTAAATAAGACTCCCTTATCTTTTCAGCTTGTTCCTGCTCTGTCCATCTTCTCAGTGGTGACTCTTCTGGTATGCTCTCCTCCACATTAAATAGTTCCAATACGCTGAATGTAACCATGTTCTCTTTACGATTGATGTCCAATCCTTCTATGCCTTCATCTTCCACCGGGATGATCTGGTGGCTCTCGCTCTTGTCCTGGGTTGGCGTCAATCCTGCACCACACTTGACTGTATTTTCTCTCTCACTGACCAATTTCTCCTTTAAGTCATTTCACTTCCTACAAAAAGAAAGTGTTGCTAAGGGTACCTGCATGAGTCTAGTCATGTCTGCTTTTAAGTAGGCTATATTGAACATATATTGCTCTAGTCCTACTTGGACTCCCTGCACAAACTCTTTTCCCAGGTAAATTCCAACATAATTTTCCATTCTGTAACTTAGCTCAAGGAACTTCAGTTGAAGATTTCATGTCTCCACTGCAAGAACACACTATTCCAAGGAAATTCAATGCAGTCACAAAGAATACCATCTTCCAGTCCTGCATTTCACAATCTTCTAGACTCCATATTTAATTCAGTAACTTCAGGTCCTAAACTATACTTCCATTTTTTTCAATGCCAGATGTATGTGATTATGCTGTTCCTCATTTATGCCTTGTCTTAACCAGTCTTTTGTTTCTATACTTAATACTATTTGTTTTGCTTTGGACCAATGTTCCTTTTGTCAACAATCTATCCTGCTTTCCTTTTCTTCCTTCCTCCTTTGTCCTCTCTTCTGCCACATCCCTAACATTTTCCAGCTCTGATAAAATGTCGTCAACCAGAAATATTCCCAGCAGAGGAACCAGAGGTAGGATGGCTGGAAAATTGGTATCAGTCTGCCTGTTGCAAGCATGCTCTCTCCTATGGGCCATTTTTCTTTCAGGAAGAACAATAGGGTATGGGCAAGGTGACATCACAAGAGAAGCAGTATCCCCACACCAGCCTTGGTTGAAAGCCACTGTTGAAACCATTAGCCTTTCAGTGAAGTGGAAGTCCCCTGTGATAAAAGCATAATAGCTGCAGTGTTTGCAAACTGATGTTTTTTTAACGTCGCCTTCAGAGAGCATGACTGCTGAGAGGTTCTGTCTTTCACGAAGATCAACAGCTCCCAACTTGGATGGCGGGATAATTATGCTTTGTTGCTGCGAGGCATCCTATTTTTTCGCCAAACTTGGGAGATTTAACTCAATTGGATTTCAGTATGTTACCTGACAAGTAGTTGACCATCCTTTAAAAAATTGCATTGGGTATCTAATGCAAGCAAATGGGGTTGGGACTCTGAAATTCAGGGATCATCAGGGTTCAGACTCCAGAGAAATAATACATGCCTGTTCATTCAGTTTCTCTTTATACAGACACTTGTTAACTTGCGGAGCATTTCCAGCATTTTCAGCTCGTATGTGAGCTTGCAAGATGGATAAAATAACTGGCTTGGTCATAGAAGACAGAGGGTAGCAGTGGAAGGGTGTGTTTCTGAATGGAGGGCTGTGACAAGTGGCGTTCTTCAGGGATCAGTGTTGGGACCTTTGCTGTTTGTAATATATATAAATGATTTGGAGAAAAATGTAACTGGTCTGATGAGTAAGTTTGCCGATGACACAAAGGTTGGTGGAATTGCTGATAGCGATGAGGAACGTCTAAGGATACAGCAAGATATAGATCAGTTGGTGACTTGGGCAGAGAGATGGCAGATGGAGTTTAATCCGGAAAAATGTGAGGTAATGCATTTTGGAAGGTCTAATCCAGATGGAAAATATACAGTAAATGGCAGAACCCTATCAGTACTGATAGGCAGAGGGATCTGGATGGACAGGTACACAGGTCACTGAAAGTGGCAACGCAGGTGGAAAAGGTAGTCAACAAGGTATATGGCATGCTTGCCTTCATCGGCTGGGGCATTGAGTTTAAAAATTGGCAGGTAATGTTGCAGCTTTATAGAACCTTAGTTCGGCCGCATTTGTAATATTGTGTTCAATTCTGGTTGCCACACTACCAGAGGATGTGGTGGCTTTGGAGAGGGGACAGAAAATATTTACCAGGATGTTGCCTGGTATGGAGGGCATTAGTTATGAGGAGAGCTTGGAGAAACTTGGGTTGTTCTCACTGGAACAACAGAGGTTGAGGGGCAACCTGATAGAGGTCTACAAGATTATGAAGGGCATGGACAGACTGGACTCTCAGAAGCTTTTTCCCAGGGTGGAAGAGTCAGTTACCAGGGGCCAAGGGTTTATGGTGGAAGAGGCAAGGTTTAAAGGTGACGGATGAGGCAAGTGGGTGGTGGGTGCCTGGAACTCGCTGCCGGGGGAGGTAGTGGAAGCAGATACTATAGTGACTTTTAAAGGGTGTCTTGACAAATATATAAATAGGATGGGAATAGATGGATATGGTCCCCGGAAGGGTAGGGGGTTTTAGTTGTGACAGGCAGCATGTCAGTGCAGGCTTGGAGGGCCAAAGGGCCTGTTCCCGTGCTGTAATTTTCTTTGTTCTTTGTTCTTTGCTCTTTGTTCTTTTAAATCAACTTTTCAGAGATGTTATCAAACACCTCTGGAGCAACTGTGACTTGAACACAGATCATCTAGCCCGGAGGTAGAGACATTACCATGGCACCACAAGAGCCCCATTTTCAGCTTGTGTCTTGGTTGGAGACATGTTCTTCATTTGTTTGCAAAAGTGAGTATTGGCCACTCAGAAATTCCACATCCTGCAGGAACTGTCTTCCATAGTCAATTCCTGTGCTACTATTCTTACTTTACATCTTAATTATATTAATTTTTAAAAGCGTCCTTTCTGTCTTATTATTTCAATCAAACTACTTTTTCCTCCTTCCTTATTTCCTGATCCTGCTCTATTCAATTTGTTATTTTTGAAATATCATTCATGCTCTTCTCTAACCTTGGTCACTCTGAATGTAAGAAGCACTTCTGATACAAATTGCAAATTAACAAATATACTACAAAAAAAATTATTCCCAACTCATTATCTTGAACATTGAACTACGTCATTTCCACCAGATAACATTTAACAAATTCACTGCTTATAAAGCACAAGACAAAAGTTATCAAGTGATTTACTCTTACTGAGCAGTTCTTTGAAATTCTATTGTAAGCAGTGGTACATCAGTGAGTTCAAAATGGTCAATATGTTGAAATCTGAAATGCATGACTATTACATAATATTTGCTGATGTGTAATTGCAGGTTTAATTTATACTGGTAATCAAATATATATTTGGTCAAATTTTGCTGCACGTCCATGGTATCTGCTGACATTTGTCTGCTTGCACTTTTAGAAGCTTGACACAATTAACGTAAAAAAAGAACTTAAACATGCCAGGGCAAATCCAATTAATGACATGTTACTTGATGATTTTCATGGGATTGTAGCACCAAGATGTATTTATTCCTTTGATTTTATGTTGATTTGCCCATCTTAATTATGCAATAAACTATTTAATGTATTTCTTTTTAGTATAATATTCCAAATAACTTAAATGTCTGCGGCTTCACTGTTGCCACAGAATTGTGCTGGTGGATGCATTCAACTGCTAATGGGGTGAAATTGCAACATTAATATACAAACACATTAACACACCCATATGAAATTCCTCTCGCTGCTATTTTAACAAAGCCATTAATGAATTTGTACACTAATATTGCATAATACTTCACTGTGCAAGATGAAGAGGCAGCATCATGTTTGGCTGCCCCTTCCCTTTTACAGATCGTACAAAACTGCGTGAATTTGTTGTTGCTGAAAAGAGAATGGCTAACAAATTATGCAAAATTACTACTCAATCGAACTAAATATCCAGGGCCATTAAATATAACACTTGCATCTGAACATAATCTTGTCAATATGCAATGCCATAATAGAAGGAGGCCCAGAATAATGACAGTCATGATAGATTGTAAAAACTAGCTGATACAAGCAGTCGTACTGGTGATATGAATGAAGCAGTTGCAGGAAAGTAGTAACAATGATAAAAAGGTGCTGATGATCATGACTGTGGCAGTGATGGTGATGATGACAGTGCTGTGATTAATTGCCACTGTGTGTGTTTTGGGATGTTAAAGCCAAAAATAAAATACAGAATACTCTTGTGACAAAAAATGAACTCCATTATCTAACACAGAATCACATTAACATGGAAAACACACTCATGTTCCACTGATACAGCCAAAGTCTCTTCAAAATTACACAGTAGCAACACTTTTGTAAGAAATTAATCATGTTCAAATTTTAGTACCTCGCAGCATTTTCAAGAATCTTCTAAGGAGATAGTAATTTTTGTTACCCCATGCCATTGAAACATCAATACTATTTTCCATAAACATTGAATGTGAATACATCTTAATTTCTAATTGCAGAAAAACTTAAATTGCACATAATCTTTAGTACTCAAGGGCATTTGAGAAATAATTCTGATTGTCTTTACTTTAAAAAACATTTTGTCAGTGTTGAAATGTAATTTCAATCTACAATCTTAAAACAGTTCATCCTGAAAACCCAACCGATCAATGCAGAGAATTGAATTGAAATTCTGAAACAATGGATTGATTACAAGATTTTGGTACATTATTCAATAATAGTTTTCGACCATGTTTATTAAGGAGATAGGACATCTAATAAAGGTTAACAATTATATGGAAACAATGCAAAATTTCTTGTTTGGATAAAAGCATTGAATGGATAAACGCGTATCAGAGATAGTAGGAACTGCAGATGCTGGAGAATCTGAGATAACAAGGTGTAGAGCTGGATGAATACAGCAGGCCAAGCAGCATCATAGGAGCAGGAAGGCTGACGTTTCCTATGATGCTGCTTGGCCTACTGTGTTCATCCAGCTCTACACCTTGTTATCTCTGAATGGATAAACGTAGTTGCTCTGTTTAAAAACAAATCTGGGTTAGATCAGCCTCAAGGTACTTACATTTCAATAAACACTAGGTGATCAATGTTATTTTAAACCTAATTATTTAAAACTATGCATTGCTTGACAGAAGTTTGAGAGTTTCTTTCAAGTTAGTGTATCGGAATATTAGTCAAAGCTAGATATTGGTACTGCTAGTTCTGTCTCTGCTGAACCTTACAGTGGAATCAATGATGGGGAGTATGATCCTGCAGAAACACTTTGCACCAGGCTTGCTCCAGGAGGGGACAGGGCTCAATTTTACCAACTGCAGGTTCGAAAGCGGGAGCTTTCCTTCCACCAGGAGCTGGGATGGTTTCCCTTCCATCAGATGTGGTTGCTGTAAAATCGTCTACTTGCAGATGGCTGCAGCCTACCATGCTCGGTCAGCAGTAGCTTTCTTGGTGATGCTACTGCAGCTGCAGCACTTGGGGTCAGGTGGGAGTCCGGAGGGCAGTCTGTCTGTGCTTGTTGCTGCCATTTCCTGCTGGGCTCTCAGGGAAACATCTCCCAAGGAACTAAATAAAAAAAACTCAAAGAACTGTGGATGCAGAAATCAGAACTGATGAAGGGTCACTGGACCCTAAACACTATATCGGATATCTCTCCACAGTTTTCTTTATTCTTTATTCATTCATGGGATGAGGGCGTCGCTGGCCAGGCAGCATTTATTACCCATCCCTAATTGCTCAGAGGGCAGTTAAGTGTCAACCACATTGCTGTGGGTCTGGAGTCACATGTAGGCCAGACCAGGTAAGGATGGAAGTTTCCTTCCCTGAAGGACATTAGTGAACCAAATGGGTTTTTCCTGACAATTGACACTGGATTCATGGTCATCATTAGACTCTTAATTCCAGATATTTATTGAATTCAAATTCCACCATTTGACATGGCAGGATTTGAACCCAGGTCCCCAGAACATTATCTGCGTCTCCGGGTTAACACTCCTGTGACAGGACCACTAGGCCATTGCCTCTCCACTGAGATTTTCTTGCAATTTCTGTTTTTGTCCCGAGGAACTAAATTTTGGCTAAGAAGCGATCTAACATTTATATTGCTCGCTGGTTGTTTTGTATAAGAAGTACCCATTTGAGGGTGCCTTCTCTCAGGAAAAATCCAAAAAAAGGGGCCACTGGAGGAAATGGATACATCAGAAGGTCATGACAGCGTACTTTCACTTCTCAGATCTGTGTTTATGTTAATGTCAGGGTTCAACATACACTGGACTCAGTTGGCACAAAGTTAGTGATCTCACTAAAAGAAAGGGCTGCTCTGAAAATGCAAGAATCAACCTGATGTAATGCAACATCGTCTTTTGACAATTCAGTAATACTCTATATTTTGCTACCTCTTTCTGAACATGCTGATATTTGGTAGCAGCAATTGCAAATATTCCATTCTCTACTCCCAAAAACCCTCACAAGAACACAAAATTTCACAAAGCAAAACTCACTTTAAAATATAATTACTACAGAGATGTACAACATCATTTTTTTTTGGGCAAGACTCAAATCTTTCCATGAATAATACATTTATGAATAGAATTGGCACCCATCCAACAATGCTAGTGTAACCAGTGGCTGTAAAGTGTTCGGCACAGATTATTTCATTTTGTAATAATGGAACACTTCTCTGATTTTAATTTCTTAAAATCCTAAACTATAAAAGTTGAATGTCAAAAAACTTAGAATCCGAGCACAAAACAGTTTGCACTGTATATCATTTAAACTACTGTAAACGTATGGAAATGGTAAACATTTAATTAAATATCATTATAATGCATTAAAGCAAAACTGGCCCATGTCTTACTAACATTTATTCATACTATTAAAAGTCACTTAGTAATTTTTATACCAAACATGTACATGCTAATTTGATAACCTTCATACAGAAGGTTAACTGCATCTAAAACATATTTGGATAAAAAATGTAATATTACATAGAGTTCCTAATTTATATTTTGATATATGGATTATACATAAAATCTATCACAGGCTAACAGTGAAACTGTTGTCCCCCACATTTTCCATTTGCATTGAGAAGCTAAATTGCATTTTGTTCTCATCGCTGGCTGACTGACATGTTCCAGAGAAACATAGATTTTTACTCTAAAGGCATGTTGCATTTGTTGCTGACGATAAACAAAGTATTTGATTTCAAGGAGATCATCAGTATCTGGAAACATGTTATTTTTGAAAGGAACATTGAAATAAAAGGGTATCCTGAAGTTTGTGTTCATGGCGGATGAATTATATGGAAGACTTGTTGTAATGACAAGTCAAAATCTTAATAAAACCTTATTTGGGTAGTGTTGAGTAAGATAAATTAAAAGCTGCAAAGGAATAATTTCAATTTATCCAGATCTTCCTTTCTCCTGAAGAAACAGCATACAGTAACTCCTATTATTGTTGTGGTAGGGTTCAGGTTACAGGGCCACACTAATACACTGCATCATGTATCCCAGAAATAAGAAAAGCTTCCTCTGAAACATAGAGAGCTAGAACCAAACAGTAATGAAGCTGCAAACATTGGAATGAAATGCCTTTATGTTAATTAAAACTCCCTTGTTCATTACATGTTGGTGTCAGATTAAAATAATCCACAATATTTCACAAATGACAAGTGGAAAAGAGAAAAAAGAAAGAGACTAGGGTATATGCAAAACCAGTTAAAAAAAGAACAGAACCTCATGTGAAATGTAGCTGGGGCAATGTCTGGCAAGTTACAGAAATAAAAAGACAAATCAGGAATAAAAAGCAGCATTGCAATTAAAAGTATCCCAGAAATTTTAACTTTAAAAGAGGCATGGTTAAATTAAAGACTTGAAATTGTATTTAATGAAAACAAAAAGGATATTCAGACCCGCTCACTAATGTATGTGATGAGAGTTAAAGTAGAAGTTCCCCTTATTTAAAACCATACGGCAAGAGGAGTTATAAGCTGAAAACAAAAAGTCAGAGATCGTTTGCAAAGCATATAATTTTTAAGAGAGATATTTTAACAAAAGCCACTAAAAAGGGGAAATCAGTAGACCCTCTTGTCACATCATTTGAACACTCAGCAAAGCCCTGAAAGCAGTTCATGAGCAATAGTGTGAAAATAGTGCATAAAGAGATAATGTTGGAATTACAATTTAATCCTGGTATTAGATTGTGGAAAACAAAATAAGGCACTCAAAATGAAAAGAGGCCAGATAATTTCTAGAGCCAGGTGGGAAAGCAAGTGCAAATCAGCGGAAGAAAAGGATGGAACCTTAGCAACCCTCAGGAACTTCCCAGCTAACCATCCTCTGAAACATGAGAGTAACAAAGAAAGAAGGTTAGATGTAAACAGAAAGCGGATTATAGGAGTGGACAAGTGCATGAGGCGTGAATGTTAGAAAAGAGATAGTTACAGACAACAGAAAATCATGAGTATTTTAGTAGTGTTGAGAGAAATGTACATTCCTTAGTAAAATGCAACTAAAGAACTGACACTCATGAACAATAGAATTGGTTCTTAATTTTTTTAAAAATACATTGACACAAAAATGACATAATAGTAAGCCTCAATCCCAATATCTGGAAAAATAAGAGACTGCATGATGGAAACTGATTAAATCCAGAATGGATTTCAATAATCTATTAAACATACTTTGACCATATATTCGTGAACTTGCAAAGACAAATGTTCAGAAGAGATATCCAAGACTAGGGTGCAGAATTAGGAATTGGGAAGATTGAAAAGTTTGTGAAACTGCAGTTATAAATCAATCAACTGGTTATCTCTAAAGGGAATGACAGACTAAATGGAAATTCACTCTAAAAATCTATCCAACTCTATTCCCCAATATATATTCCTTATAATTTCTCAGGGAGAAGTTCATGTTATCATAGTCTATTAGGTTCTCCCTTGGAAACTCCTCCCTACTCTATCCCATCGACCCACAGTAGCTGGACTTCACAGTGGAAGTACTTGTCAAATAATGTGAGGCAGAGAAAGATGTGTAATCTATAATTAATTTACTCATCAGGCTGAAACATTCACATTAACATGACATACCATACTTTTAGCAAATGGTAACAGCCAAGCAGATTAATTAAGAAATGTTTCTTTTTAAATTTGTTCATTGGATTTGGACATCAGTAACCAGGCTGGCATTTATTACTCATCCCTAATTGCCTTGAAAAGGAGATAGTTACCTGCCTTCTTGAACCACTGTAGGTTTTGAAGTTAGCACCCTCATAGAGTTGCCAGATAGAAATTTCCAGCATTTGTTCCAACAATAATGAAGACATGGCAGTACATCTCCAAAGTAGGTGGAGGAGAATTTGCTGCTGGTGTTTCAACCTATCTTGCCCTTGTCCTTCTAAGCAGTAGAATTTGTGGTTTTGGAAAGTATAGTTAAAGAAATCGTGATGAGTTGCTGCACTGAATCTTGTAAATGGTAAGCATTGTAGCCATGGTTCACCAGTGGTGAATAGCGCAAATGCTCAAGATAGTAGCATGGTTTGAATCAAGTGGACTGCTTTGTTCGGATAGTGTTAAATTTCTTAAATGCTGTCAAAGCTACACTCAGGCAGTCAAGTGGCGAATATTCCTTTCTGGCTTGTGACTTGTAGATGGCATACAAACACTGAGGAAACATGGGGTAAGTTGCTCACTACAGAATTTCCATCCTTTGATCTGGAATTGTAGCCGCAATATTTATGTGGCTTGTCCATTTACATTTCTGGTCAATGCAACAGAACAATGCAAATATTATTAACCATTTATCAGCCAGGTTTGAATGATGAGTAGAGATAACAAGGTGTAGGGCTGGATGAACACAGCAGGCCAAGCAGCATCAGAGGAGCAGGAAGGCTGACGTTTTGGGCCTAGACCCTTTTTT
>NC_063334.1:60060747-60063247 GCF_021869965.1 Rhincodon typus
TTCTATCCGCCTCCCCGTCTCTCCCTATTTATTTCAGAACCTCCTTCACCTCCCCCATTTCTAAAGAAGGGTCTAGGCCCGAAACGTCAACCTTCCTGCTCCTCTGATGCTGCTTGGCCTGCTGTGTTCATCCAGCCCTACACCTTGTTATCTCAGATTCTCCAGCATCTGCAGTTCCTACTATCTTTGAGTGATGAGTAGTTGTTGCTTCATGAATCCACTATGTAATTCCCTCAGGATCGAGTATATTTTGATCATTTTAGTTTCTAATGAGAGGTTTGACAGCTTGGGTTATAAGGGCCCATCAACGCTTGGATTTTTAAGGCTGCAGCAATCAAAGGAATGGAGAGGAGACCTGGGAAGATCACTTCCCTAGTTTCCTACTTCTACTCAAAGGTCCTGCAGAAGGATCTGAGGGGCTGCAATAAGGTCATCTCTTCCAAGATCAAGGGAATCGAGCTGCATATTTTAAGGCTGGCTTGTATTGATAAGGCCGGTAGTAGGACTGTTGTCACTTTAAACAGTGATAATGCATCAACAGGATCCAGGATGTTAAGCGACTGGGAAAGGTGGTAAGTAGCTTTGAGCTCCATCCATTCCTCACATCCCCATGTGAGCAGAAACACACACGTTTAGTCTTTTTCAGTTTTCTCTCACATCCATGTCAAACAATCATCTTCCACAAAAAATTTCCTTCCCTACTCTTTACACGAGCCATACGAATGCTCACTCCTCTTGTATTTCTCTCCTAACAGAGGAGAGTACATAATCTGATGAGAGGTGGACAGTATTAGGTTTTTAGGGAGAACTATTGCCCCTACAGTAAAAGGCACTTTATCTGCCCCTGGCAATGCATTGCCTATCTGCTCGACCAGGATGGTGGTCTTGTTTGAGGAGGCTATAGATGTCACCAGCAATCTGCCATGAGGTCATGAATTTCCTGAACCACTGGTGCCAGACCTTTTAAGATAAGAACTGCAGGCAGAAGATAACCTATGTCAGAAATTCACTTTCTTCCAGTGGATCCTATTGTCCAGTCCCTCTGTTGGTGGAGGGGCAGATAGCTATGGAGAAGAATATCAATGCCGTTGCTGGTGTTGCTCCTGCTTTTGCTGGTGCCGTTAGTAATGGTATGTCTCCCGCACTTGCCCGTCATGGATGCAAGGTGCAGCTGCCTGAGCTGTTTCTATGGAATCTTGAATATTGACAGTGTAGTTCATAGTGCTAGACAGATGAAGTGCCTAGCAACAATTTGTCAAGTACTTGTGAATCACTGTCTGAGAGGTGGCCATGCCTGGAGCTCTTCGGTGTAACTGATTAAAGTCTTCCGGCTTATTAGTTTCAATGAAACATAGGAACATAGAAACTGGGAGCAGGAGCAGACTATTTGGCCCTTCAAACCTGCTCCGCCATTCAACAGAATCATGGCTGTTCTTCTAGTTCCATGATATATTCCTGCTTTCTCCCCATACCCTTTGATACCTTTAAAATCTAGAATTTATCTATCTCTTTCTTGAATACATTCAGTGACTTGTCCAGTGAGAATTATACAGTTACACTACCCTTTGAGTGATAAAGCTTTCCTCATCTCAGTCCTAAATGTTCTAACTCATATCCTGAGACTGTGTCCTTCTGGTTCTAGAATCCCCAACCAGGGCGAAATGTCCTCCCTGCACTTAGTCTGTCCAGCTGTTCAAATTTTATATGTTTTAATCAGATCCCCTCTCATCCTTCCACATTTTAATGAATACAGGTCCAGTTGAACCAAACTCTCCCGCTAGGACACTCCTGCCTTTCCCCATATCAGCCTCAAGAACCTCCCCTGAACTCTCTCTATGGCAAGTATATCCTTTTATAGGTGGCAAGAACAAAACTACATGCTGTACTCCAGGTGTGATCTCACCAAGGCTCTGTATAACTGCAGACATCCCTACTACTGTACTCAAATCCTCTTACAATGAAGGCCAACATACCAGTTACCTTCCTAATTGCTTGCTGCACCTACAAACTTTCACCATCTGTTATACAATGACACCCAGATGCCTTTGTATATCCACACTTCCCAATATATCACTACTTAAATAATACTCTTTCTTCCTGTTTTACACACCAAAGTGTATAACTCCACAGTTAACTGTGTTTCATGTGCCATGTGTTTACCCATTAAACTTGCCTAAAATATTTTAAAGCCTCCTTATGAATAAGAACCCTGCCGAGTTTTGTGTCATCAGCAAATCTGGAAATGTTGCATTTAGTTCCCTCATCCAGGTCACTTATATCTTGAATAGCTTGAGCCTAAGCACTGATCCTTGTGGTACCCCACTAATCATTGCCTGCCACACCTGAAAAAGACCCATTTATTCTCACTCTGTTTCCTGTCTGTCATCCAGTTCTTGATCCATGCTATTATATTACTGCCCACTAACATCTTGTGAGGGATGTTATGAAGGCCTTTTGAAAATCCAAATACACCACATCCACTAGTTCTTCCTTACCAATT
>NC_063334.1:60068247-60077848 GCF_021869965.1 Rhincodon typus
ACTGCAGAGACTTATGGAGCATCCTTCTCAAATTAGGCTACCCTCAGAAATTTGTCCCCATCCTCTGTATAATCCATAGTGATATGCAATCCACAATCTTCAGAAAAGGAACCATCACAAATCCTACCCCAGTGAAGACTGGGATAACACAATGTTGTGTCATTATGCCAAAAGATTCCCTTTTCCACACTGCAATAATGCAACTCAACTCCAACAAACCACCCACAGCATGGAGATAATCTATGGATGGAGAAACTGTTCAAATTAAGCCACCTTCAATCCAAAACCAAAATCACTCCAACTTCAGTCATTGAGCTTCTTCAGTATGCAGGTGACGCTTGTATGTGCCCTCATTCAGAACCTGAGCTCCAGTTCATTGTCCATTCCTTTTACAAAGAATATCAAAAGATGGACCTTTTATTAAACACCCAGATGGTCAACTTGCTATTTGCCTTCCTAATTACTAATGTGGCTAGATGCAAAGTTTTTTGTGATTCATGTACAAGAATACCCAGATTCTTCTGGATCATAGGCATTTGGAATTCTCTCATTTTAATTTTTAAAAAAATTTTCTATTTTTTGCATTAAAAGGGAAAACTCACATTTTCCACCTGCCAAATTTTTGCCTACTCACTTAATCCAACCATATTTCTTTGCATCCTTACAACTTGTTTTGCTACATGTCCTATTTTATTACTCAGCTTCTAATCATAGAACAACCCTCTCATCAGAAGAATCAATAGAGTGAACCTTTAGTTTACTGCTTCCAATGCAAATAAATTAGTTCTTAAATGTGGAAATCAAAATTACACACAGCCTACACAATTGTGGTAAAATTTCACTATCCTTGCACTCTAATCCTATTGCTTACATTTTTTTGCTTTCCGAGTAACTTGCTGCTCTTGCATGCTAACTTTCTGCTTTCCTTGTATGAATTCAATCTTTAGAGATGGCATGGTTTTTAAAAAGTACTCTGTTTCTCTATTCTTGCTACTGAGGAGAATAACTTCACAGTTTCCCATACTATGCTCTATATGCTATTTTGTTGCTTGTAATTTGCCTGTATTTCTTTACAGCCACTTTATGCCCTTCTCATAGCTTACATATCCACTCAGGTTTGCATGGTCATCATATTTTAATACAGTATCCTCCATCACTTCACTTAAGTCAAGAATGTAGGCTGCAAATAGCTCCAACACCGACCGTTGCAGCTTTGTTGAGTCAAGACTGCCAACTTGTATATGCCTACTTATCTCAACTCTTTGCTTCATTTCTGTTAACCAAACAATTAATGTGTTGTGCCTCAATCCATGAACCCTTATTTGGGCATTAACCATTTGCGTGGTTTCTTACCAAATCCTTTTTTTTAAATTCAAGTGTACAATAACCACTGGTTTTCCTTTATCTATTTTGCTAGCTAACATCCTTAAATACAGTGATGAATTTTTAAGACATGATTTTCCTTTTATAAAGCCATACTGACTTTTTCTGAGTATGCCATGATTTTCTAAGTGCAGTGTTACCATTTCCTACACAACAGATGCCAGCATTTTTCTGATAATTAATGTCAGGCTAACATGTTTCTCTTTTCTTTCTGCCTCCTTTCTTGAATGATTTTCTCTTCATGAAGTCATGCTGACTCTATTTGATTATGTTATGTGTTTAGAAATGATTTGCTATTACATTCTTTATAATGGACTCTACCATTTTCCCAATGCCAAGCTAACTGGCTAATGGCTACATTTTTCTGCCTGTCTCCTTTTTTGAATAATGGTGTTACATCGACAGTTTTTCAATCCTCTGGGACATTTCCAGAATCCTAATGCTCAGTTGTTTATTCCATAAAGTATTCTATACAAATATAACCTGTTCTCGTCATATAGATGCATCCAGTTCCCTGTGCATTCTAGGTGCCTCCATATGCATCAGGTTCTGCCCTCCAAATTAACTCAATGAGTAAGCAGAACATTGTGTGCAGACAAAAGTATATATTTTTATGTTTATGATAGCTTAATGCAAACTGTTGGAATGTAGATAATGTTTCACCCTACATTACATGTTGAATAAAAGACAGTGTTGTGAATAGAATGTAAGTATATGAAATAGGTATCGACTCATATGCCTCGTTCATTGAGTGATTTGTTTATTTTGTTTAAGATCTGGTTTCATTGGTAAAACATAATTGTCAATATGATATGGTCAAAATACTTCATTGTATGTTAGCACACATAACATATACCACTAAAACTGGGTTCTTGCTGACACAGATGTCTTGAAGTTTATTAATGACACTATTTACACTGTTATGATGTCTTGGACTTATATCTTAGACAAAGTCTGCATTCTGTGCTTGCTATTACTTTTACATTAGGTGTAAATAACTGACTGACTGAACACAATAAACTGACTCAATTACACTGAGCAAGAATTGATGAAAGCAATTGGATATATTTTGGATATGCCACATGTTATGATGATACATAACCATCTTAGAGGTATGTTGCTTATTCAGTCAAGAATCTTTGCGATAGTCTCACAGTGAATTTAACTGAAGAATAGTAAACAAACTTAATAATGGACTGGTTGAGTTCAAAATGTACACAAATCCGTTGGATATGATTTATATCTGAGGTTTGACTCATAACTCAGAACAATATAAGCTACTAATCATATTCCATCGGTGTACATAATTTGAGATAACAAGGTGTAGAGCTGGATGAACACAGCAGACCAGGCAGCATCAGAGGAGCAGGAAAGCTGATGTTTCGGGTCTAGACCCTTCTTCAGAAATGGGGGAGGGGAAGGGATTCTGAAATAAATAGGGAGAGAGGGGGAGGCGGATAGAAGATGGATAAAGGAGGTGAGAGGAGACAGACAGGTCAAAGAGGCAGGGGTGGAGCCAGTAAAGGTGAGTGTAGGTGGGGAGTTAGTGGGGGATAGGTCAGTCGAGGGAGGATGGACAGGTCAAGGGGGTGGGATGAGGCTAGTAGGAAGGAGATGGGGGTGGGTCTTGAGGTGGGAGGAGGGAATAGGTGGGAGGAAGGACAGGTTAAGGAGGCAGGGACAAGCTGGGCTGGTTTTGGGATGTGGTCAGGGGAGGGGAGATTTTGAAGCTTGTGAAGTCCACATTGATACCATTGGGCTGCAGGATTCCCAAGCGAAATATGAGTTGCTGTTCCTGCAACCTTCGGGTGACATCGTTGTGGCACTGCAGGAGACCCAGGATGGACATGTCGTCCAAGGAGTGGGAGGGGGAGTTGAAATGGTTCGGGACTGGGAGGTGCAGTTGTTTGTTGCAAACTGAGCATAGGTGTTCCACAAAGCGGTCGCCAAGCCTCTGCTTGGTTTCCCCGATGTAGAGGAAGGCACATGGCTCTACACCTTGTTATCTCAGATTCTCCAGCATCTGCAGTTGCTACTATCTCGGTGTGCATAATTTAATCTTTTTCCAAATCTTTTCTAAAAACTAAAACAAAGTGTGTTTAAATAGGTGTTACAAGTAATCATGCATTTTGGATGGTTTCAATGGGAACTGAGCATTTGAAAAATATAGTTACAGCTGTTAGTTCCATGCAACCTGAGTATTAATTTTTGTGGCTTTTGAGAATATTAATTATGTGGACATTCATTCACGACCAATTTTCAAAGGAAATCATAGATCCAGCAATTAGAATGTGATGACACTGGGGACTATGCTCTGTAAAGGGTTAAACATTAAATACACAAGTTGAGCTTGCATTCAACTCTGGTCCTGACTTGTAGCATGAAGCTCTCTGTTTGTTTGTTCTAAGAACAATATGTTCAATGTATTTGGGCAGTTTCAAATCATTCCTCATAATTTTGTATCCATGTAGTATGGAACAACACAAGTTCACAAATGACTGGGGAGAATCAAGAATTACTTAGGGAGGCTACCAGATGGCAAATGTGGAAAATGAAAAGCAATGTCAGACTATTGCATTGAAGGCACTCTTCTGAAAATTGGAACAGAGGTTTTTTTTGATCATTGATCAATATTAATGGTGCCATACATGATCTTTGCTTGCAACTCTTTCTTTTCAAACATGCTCATTTCAAATTTTGCACAAAGACATTAAATGAATACAGAGAAATATGAGGTAATACATTTTTGGAGAAAGTCTAAGAAAAAAAAGATAATTTCTTTAGTTCATTTGTCCATGTTTGAAGTCATGTAATGAAGTCATGGTCTGAGTGGTCTTGGTGGAATCTAAACTGAGCACCAGTGAGCAGGTTATTGCTGAGAAAGTGCTGCTTGATAAGATTGTTAATGACAATTTCCATTGCTTTGCTGATGAGCAAGAGTAGACTGATTGGGTGGTAATTGGACATGTTGGATTGTCCTGCTTTTTGTGGACTGGATGTACATAAGCAATTTTCCACATTATCTGGTAGGTATCAAAATTGAAGCTCTATTGGAATACCTTAGTGAGGATGCAGCTAGTTCTTCAATACAAGTTTTCAGTAGTACGGCCAGAATGTTGTCAAGACCTGGAGCTTTTGCAGTATCCACTGCCATTAGCTGCTTCTTACTATCATGTGGGTTGAATCAAATTAACTGGAGTAGGATTTTGGATATTGGGAATTTCCGAAGGAGATGGATCATCCAGACAGTACTTCTGACTGAAGGTGAAAGTCAATACTCTAGCTTTGCCTTCTGCACTAATGTGGTGGGCTACCCCATGGTTGGGAACAGGGATATTTATAGAGCCTCTTCCTCTTATTAGTTTGTTTAATTGTACATGACCATTCACAACTGGATGTGGCAAGACTGCAGAACTTTGTCCTGTGATGTAGATTCACCAGGATAACACTTCATTTTGACGTCTCCCTGCTGCTGCTTCTGACATGTCCTCCTCCATACTTCATTGAATCAGGGTTAATTCCAAGGCTTGGTAGTGATTTTTTGTTGTGGGATATGCTGAGATTACAAGCTGTGGTTGGCCAAAATCTTGCAGTTGCCAAAAGTCCGCAGTGCCTCATGGATGGGCAATTTTGAGCTGCTTAATCTATTCTGCATCAGTACTGCTTAGAACAGTGGTAGTGTGACAAAATATAACCTAATGCATGGTATGCTCAGTTTGAAATTTGTCTTTACAAAGACTGTGTCATGATCACTATTATCAACTTTGTCATGGACAGATGGATCAGCAGCAGGTATATCAGTGAGGACAATATCCAGTATGTTTTGCCCTCTTGTTGATCCAATTGCAGTTGCAGGTATAGTCTCACAGTTATGTTCTTTAGGACTTTGTCAGTCCAGACAGTAGCAGTGCGACTGCGTCACTCTTGTCCCACATTGATATTCAATTTCCCCAGACAGAATAGATTGCCAGGCCTTGCCAACCTCACTGCTTCTTCCAAGTACTTTTTGAAATGGCAGAGTCTGACCTGCTGGTGAGACATAACATATGCAGCAATGGTGATTGTAGTGTCTAAAAAATTCACTATAAGGTATGATCCAATGAGTATGACTATGTCAAGCTGTTGCTCAACTATTCCCTGAATCAGTTGTTGGACTTTTAACACAAAACCCCAGATGTTAGTGAGGAAGACTTTGCAGAGTCACCAGGCATGGTTACCATTTTTATTCCAGTGCCTTCATTTAATTCAGTGGGTGTCACTGGCTGGCCAGCATTTTATTGCCCTCAAGAAGGTGGTGGTGAACCAATGCAGTCCACTTGCTGTAGGTCGACTCACAATGCTGTTCAGGAAGGAATTCCAGGAATTTGATGCTTTGACAGTGAAGGAATAGAAATATATTTCCAAGTCAGGATAGTGAGTGGCTTGAAGGGGAACTCACAGGTGTTGGTGTTCCCAACTATCTGCTGCCCTTGTCCTTCTAGATGGAAGTGGTCTTTTGTTTGAAAGGTGCTGTCTAAGAATCTTTGGTGAATTTCTGCAAGTTAGTATACACTGCTCCTATTGAGCATCAGTGGTGGAGGGAGTGGATACTTGTGGATGTAGTGTCAATCAAGTGGGCTGCTTTGTCCTGGGTGGTGTCAAGCGTTGTAGCGATCATAACTCTGTTTCTTTCACGATAGTCATGGATAAGGATAGGTACATACGGCAGGGTAAAGTTTACAATTGGGGGAAGGGTAATTACAATTCAGTTAGGCAAGAACTGGGTAACATAAATTGGGAACAGACGCTGTCAGGGAAGAGCACCACAGAAATGGTGCTCTTCCCTGCACAGAAATATGGAGATTGTTTAAGGAATGCACACTGCATGTACTCGATATGTTTGTCCCTAGCAGGCAGAGAAGATGCGGTCGAGTGAGGGAGCCATGGTTCTCGAGAGACTGGTTAAGAGGAAGAAGGAGGCTTATGTAAGGTTTAGAAAAAGAGGAACGGAAAAGGCTGTAGAGGGATACAAGTTAGCCAGGAAGGAGCTGAAGAAAGGGCTTAGGAGAGCTATAAGGGGGCATGAGAAAACTTTGGTGGACAGGATCAAGGAAAACCCCAAGGCTTTTTACACGTATGTGCAGAACAAGAAAATGACCAGAGAAAGTAAGGGCCGATCAAGGATTGTAAAGGGAATTTGTGCACAGAGCCTAAAGAGACAGGAAAGGTCCTTAATGAATACTTTTTTTCAGTATTCACAACTGAGAGGGACCTTGTTGTAGAGGAGGGCATTGTGAAACAGGCAGTTAGGCTAGAGGAGGTTGATGTTAGTAAAGAAGATGTGCTAAGAATTCTGAGGAAGTTGAAGATAGATAAGTCCCCCGGGCCTGATGGGATTTATCCAAGGATTCTATGGGAAGCGAGGGATGAGATCGCAGGGCCTTTGGCGATGATCTTTTCATCCTTACTGTCCACGGGTATAGTCCTGGAAGATTGGAAAGAGGCAAACGTCATTCCCTTGTTCAAAAAAGGGAACAGGGATAACCCCGGAAGTTACAGGCCAGTTAGTCTTACGTCAGTGGTGGGCAAATTATTGGAAATGGCTCTGAGAGACAGGATTTATGACCACTTGGAAAGGCACAGTTTGATTCATGATAGTCAGCATGGATTTGTGAGGGGTAGATCATGCCTCACAAACCTTATTGAATTCTTTGAAGAGGTGACCAAACACGTGGCTGAAGGTGGAGCAGTCGTTGTGGTATACATGGATTTAAGTATGGCATTTGATAAGGTTCCCCATGGTAGGCTCATGCAGAAGGTAAGGAGGCATGGGATAGGGGGAAATGTGGCAGATTGGATTCAGAATTGGCTGACCCTTAGAAGACAAAGGGTGGTAGTGGACGGAAAATATTCAACATAGTGCTCAGTTACGAGTGGTGTACCACAAGGATCTGTTCTGGGTCCTCTTCTATTTGTGATTTTTGTAAATGATTTGGATGAAGGAGTGGAAGGGTGGATTGGTAAGTTTGCGGATGATACGAACGTGGGTTACGTTGTGGACAGTGCGGAGGGCTGTTCTAGGTTACAAAGGGACATTGATAGAATGCAGAGCTGGGCTGAGAAGTAGCAGATGGAGTTTAACCCTGAAAAGTGTGAGGTGATTCATTTTGGAAGGACAAACTTGAAAGCAGAATACAGGGTTAACGGAAAGATTCTTGGCAGTGTGGAGGAGCAGAGGGATCTTGGGGTTCATGTTCACAGTTCCCTGAGAGCTGCCACCCAGGTGGATAGAGTTGTTAAGAAGGCGTATGGTGTGTTAGCTTTCATTAATAGAGAGATTGAGTTCAAGAGCCGTGAAGTTATGCTCCAGCTATACAAAAGCCTGGTTCGGCCACATCTGGAGTATTGTGTCCAGTTCTGGTCACCTCATTACAGGAAAGATGTGGAAGCGTTGGAAAAGATGCAGAGGAGATTTACCAGGATGTTGCCTGGAATGGAGGGAAGGTCTTACGAGGAAAGTTTGAGAGAGCTATGGCTTTTCTCTTTAGAACGATGAAGGATGAGAGGTGACTTGATAGAGATGTACAAAATGATCAGAGGTATAGATAGAGTAGGCAGCCAGAGACTTTTTCCTAGGGTGGAGGTAGCTTTTATGAGGGGACATTGTTTTAAAGTGAAAGGAGGTAGATATCGGGGAGACGTCAGAGGTAGGTTCTTTACTCAGAGAGTGGTAGGGGCGTGGAATGCATTGCTGGAGAGGGTAGTGGAGTCGGCCTCATTAGGGGCATTTAAGTGGCTATTAGATAGGCATATGGGTGATAGTATAAGGTAGCGGTGGAGGTTAGATAGACCTTAGGTTTAGGGTAAAAATTCGGCACAACATCGTGGGCCGAAGGGCCTGTACTGTGCTGTACTATTCTATGTTCTATGTTCTAAGCTTCTTGAGTGTTGTTGGGGCTGCACTCATCCAGGCAAGTGGGGAGTATTCCATCATGCTCCTGACTTGTGCCTTGTAGATGGTGGATAGGCTTTGGGGAGTCAGGAGGTGAGTTACTCACCCAATATTCCTAGCCTCTGACCTGCTTTTCCAGCCACTGTGTTTATATGGCAAGCGTATTTGAGTTTCTGGTCAATGGTAACCCCAACAACATTGATAGTGGGGAATCCAATGAGCATAACACCATTGAATGTTAGCAGCAATGGTTGGGTTATCATTTCTTGGTGATGATCGTTGCCTAGCATTTCTGTGATGCAATGTTAATTGCACTTGTCAGTGCAAGCCTGGATATTGTTTAGGTCTTGTTGCGTTTGATCATGGACTGCTTCAGTATCTGCGGCATTGTAAATCGTGCTGTACATCGTGCAAATATTGACAAGAATCTCCACTTCTGACCTTATGATGGATGAAACAGCTGAAGATGATGGGCTTTATACACTACCCTGGGGAACTCCTACAGAAATGTTGTGGAGCTGAGATCTGAGACCTCTAACAACCACAGCCATCTTCTTATGTGCCAGGTATGACTCTGACCTGTGGAAATTTTGTCCCCCGCCATACACGTTTATGAGGGCCGCTCGATGCCACGCTCAGTTGACCTGATGTCTAGGGCTGTTACTCACACTCACCTCTGAAATTCAGCTTTTTTGTCCACATTTGAACTAAGGCTGTAATGAGCTAAGGAGCTGAGTGGCTCTGGCAGAAACCAAACTGGGCGTCACTGAGCAGGTTATTGCTGAACAGGTGCTGCTTCATAGCACTGTTGATGACACGTTCCATTACTTTACTGGTGATCGAGAATAGACTAATGGGATAGTAATTGGCTAGATTGGATTAATGTACAGACATACCTGAACAATTTTCCAGATTGTTGGGTAGATGCCAGTGTTGTAACTGTACTGGAAGAGCTTGGCTAGGAGAGCAACAAGTCCTAGAGCACAAGTTATTGTTAGAATGTTGTCAGGGCGCACAGCCTCTGCAGTATCCAATGCCTCCAACTGTTTTTTGATATCATGTGGAGTGAATTGAATTGGCCAAAGGCTGGTACCCGTGATGTTAGGGGCCACTGGAGAAGACCAAGATGGATAGTCCACAGAGATAGTAGGAACTGCAGATGCTGGAGAATCCGAGACAACAAGGTGCAGGGCTGGATGAACACAGCAGGCCAAGCAGCATCATAGGAGCAGAGACGCTGACGTTTCGGGCCTAGACCCTTCATCAGACCCTTTTCTGATGAAGGGT
>NC_063334.1:60078248-60093646 GCF_021869965.1 Rhincodon typus
GATCTTTGCAAGACGCAAAGTTTTGACAAAGTATGTCCTTTTTCAGCAATACTTATATGCTTTCTATTTATCTTTATGTTAGAAAAAAAACAGTAATCGTTTCAAAAATCAAAGGGAACCAAGGAGTGAATGAGGAACTTAAAAGAGGTGATTTTGACCTTCTAGAATTCCTTAGATCTGCTACAGTTTCCTAGGATCGGAAAGCAGAAAACATAATCCTGCTATTTAAAAGTAAGAGAGAAAATAAGTCTTTTTTTCCAGATTCTTTGATTCCCAATATTTCTTAATTTCTCACAATTTAAAATATGCTTGCCTCTCTATTTTGTTTTGTTGCTCCCTTTTATGTTCTATCTGCCATGTTTCCAAGTCATTATTGTGCAATGTTAGTGTCTTTACCTCTGGTCCAAGAGGCCTGGGTTGAAGTTCCACCTGCTCCAAAGTTGTGCTACAACATGACTGAACAGGTTGATTAGATAATAAATGTACCCAAGTCAGGAGAGCTCCAAATGCACCCCTGTGTCAATGGGAACTTTCCAAGATTCAGCAGGAAGAAAGTTGGTAGCCTGCTCTATGACGTGAACTGTTAATTCACCAATGAGAAACCTTTTTCAGTTGGAGATGCATTCATGTCACCACCATAAAGGCTCACTGTTTTGTAGAGCTTGCCAACTCTCTAGAGGTGGCCTCTCAAAGATGGGCCTTCACAGCCACAATGATAACCTGTTGTCAAGGCTGTAATTCAATTATCCGCGGAGGGGGTCCCTTCACAATGATGGCCTGGCAGCTGTGACCACATTTACCATTAGCAATGTGGAAGAGTTCAGACAGCAGCTTCAGTGTGAAATGCCCAAGCAGTCCTCTGCCTGGATGGGCAGTACCCATTTCCCAGTGTAGTGGCTGCTCCACCACCACGACCCCTCCAATGTGCACCCACTCCCCCCCAACCACCACCACCACCCCACCACCCCACCCCCACCCACAGCCTCAGGAACCTTGCTTGGTTCTCCCATCTGTTTTGCCTTTTTGCCATCTCTAATTCAACAGGACTCCCATAAGCAGCTAGCTCTGGGAAGACTGCACAGGATAGCTCCATCAGACATTTTTAGGCTTGAGAATCACATAAAGACCATGTGTTGTCAGACAATTCAACCTCATACCTCTAACCAGTTTAATCTCCAATCATATTTTATCGCTATCTGTTTTTAAATCAAATTTGTTGAATTTTATAATCTACCTCACCCTCAGGCTTACTATTCCTTTCTGAAAAATTATAAATCTCTTCCTTTAAAACCATTTCTATCTCTTGTTAAACAAAGTTGTTTGACTTCTTCTGCGGGTCTTTTGTGCCTTAAAGGGATGTAGATTTCTTACAAATCATGTAATAATGTTCAAAATCCTAGCCACTAGTTGTCTTCTGTCATTCTTAAGAATGTATTTTCTCAAGCTACCTAAGTCAATTCACCTCTCATACCCACATATTTGTTACGTTTGGATTTAAGATTCTTGTTGTGGAATTAACTCATCAATCTTAAACTCAACCTAAAATTGTATCCTTTCATGATCAATCATCAACCAGAAATAGGAGCAGGAATAAACAATATTGCCTGTTGAGCCTGCTCTGCCATTCAATACAATCATCATTGACTTTGGACTTCAACCCCATATTGCCCCTTGTTCCCAATATCCCATAATTCCCTGAGAGACCTAAACTCTGTCTATGTCAGCATCCTGTGGTAGACAATTCCAAAGATACACAACCTTTTAAGGGAAATAATTTCTCCTCATCTCAGTCTTAAATGATTGGACCTTTATCCTGAGACTGTGCCCCATGTTTTAAATTCTCCAAACAGCAGAAGCAATCTCTCAACATCTATCCAATCAAACCCTTCAGAAGCTTGTATATTTCCATGGGGTCACTTATCATTCTTTTAAAATACAGAGAAAATAGGCCCAAATTGCTCAGCCAACACCCCTATACCAGGGACCAGTTCAGTGAATCTTCACTGTCCCATCTCCAATGAGGAATATCATTTTTAAATATGAAGACCAAACTGTGCACGATATTTCAGATGTAGTCTCACTAATGCAATTGTGTAATTGTAGCAAGATTTAATCCTGTACTTCAATAACTTTGCTGCAAGGCTATTAACTAACCCTGTCTTATTGCAGATGAAGAGTTCTAAATGATTTTGTTTCATAATTTCCTTTTCATGTTGATATAGAAAACAATCTGTATATATTCTATAAATTCACACCCCTCCATTAACATTCCCTGTAAGCTGCACATGTGCATGGTTGCACGCCAGGCAATCAAAACCTGTGCATGCCCCAATGATTATCTGCTCACTACTGGTTGTGCAAGGATGGACATCCCCAGACTTCCTCACAACACATTCCTGACAGCCACATTTGGGAGACCAATGATTCCCAGGATCCTCCACTTGCCAGAACACAGCCTGGCCAGGCCTTCAGAACTCACTTCTTGGCCACACAAGTGCTTCCTGCTCCAAATAAATTCTAAAAACTTACGATCATTGAAGGAAGCTTACGGAAGTGGAAGAAGCTTCGTCATATCATTTCCAGCTGGGGCCATGAGTTGAAAATTGTAGGAACAGAGTCGGGTGTCCTGGGGAGTTTACAGACTTCCCAATAATGACCAGGAAAATCAGCAAATCAGAAAAATGGTCTGGGAAACAGGTGGCCGTTCCAGAAGGAAGTAACACATGACACAAGTAGCAAGTTACTTTTTCATACTTTACAGTTTGATTTCTTGATAAGTTTAAACATGCCCAAAAGAAAAGCAAATAAGTTCCAATCTCTGAAATATTAGGAGATCATGAGATGACAGTGGAGTATACACAATGCAAAGAGACCAATCCCAATACGGTGAAAGTTGTCATTGACCATATATTAGTTGTGGTAAAGATGAATGCATTCATGCTTTCTGTGCAACATACCATGATTATGTGGTGAAGTGCACAGCAATGACTGAAAGCAGATGCAGCAGGAGTTAAGCCTTTGAATTTGTAGGGTATATTGGTTTTATCACACAGAGATAGTTTCAGTACGAATTGCACAAATCACATTTTCATACATTTATAGTGGACAAAAGTACAGACATATCAGTACAAAAATGTTGCTTTTGTGCATCAGAATCTACACTTGCTTACAAGACTTTGTTTTTGTAGGAAGTTTAAAACTGACTGCTTGGGACAATATATCCACTTTATCAGCCAAGAATTTTATGTTAACAGAGATTTCCAGAAGATGGTGATGTTTACTTCAATCAGAATTTCTGTTATTAGAGTCACAGAGATATACGGCAAGGAAACAGACTCTTCGGTCCGAATTGTCCAGGCCGACCAGATATCCTAAATTAATCTAGTCCCATTTGCCAGCATTTAGCTTATATCTCTCTAAACCCTTCCAATTCATGTACCTATGTCTGTTAAATGTTGTAATTGTAACAACCTCCACCACCTCCTCTGCCAGCTCGTTCCATACATACACCACCCTCTCTGTCAAAAAGCTGCCCTTGAGGTCCCTTTTAAATCTTTCTCCTCTCACTTTAAACCTATGCCTTCTTGTTTTGGATTCCCCTACCCTGGGGAAATGACCTTGGCTACACACCCTATCCATATGCCTCGTGCTTTTATACACCTCTATAAGGTCATCCATCATCCTCCAACCCTCCAGGAAAAATAGCACTTGCCTATTCAGCCTCTCCCTACAGCTCAAACCTTCCAGCCTTAGAACATCCTTCTTAATATTTTATGAACCCTTTCAAGTTTCACAACATCTTTCCTATGGCAGGGAGACCAGAATTGAATGCAGTATTGTAAAATTGACCTAACCAATGTCCTGTACAGCCGCAACATGACCTCCCATTGCTTATACTCAATGCACTGACCAATAAAGGGGAGCATACCAATCGCATTCCTCACTATCCAGTCTACCTGTGACTCCACTTTCAATGAACTATGATTCTGCAACCCAAGACCTCTTTGTTCAGTAACACTCCCCAGGAATTTACCATGAAGTGTATAAGTCCTGCCCTGATCTACCTTATCAAAATGCAGCACCTCACATTTATCTAAATTAAACTCCATCTGCCACTCCTCGGCCCATTGGCTCATCTGATCATTCTCGGAGAGAAAAGTAGAGTAGCTGCAATCTTGCAACGCAAAATCAAACATTTGTCAGAACAACATTGTTTTGTACACAGAGAAGGTCTGGGAATAGATTGTGCATGGATGCACATGTCAATTATGCAAGTAATTAAACTTCAAGCGAATATGTGCAATGATCCAACAAACAAATATTGCCTGAAAATGCTTAAAAAGCCACAATTTCACATTGCACTGACAAGTCTGAATGATGTTCTTGGTGAACTGGCACCACTGCAAATTCTTACAGAGAAGCTGTTTGTTGAGAATTGAATCTATGAAATTTGTAAAGGCCAAGATCAATAAATCAAAGACTCAGAATCTAGGTGAATGTGTTCATTGGAGTGATGAAATTGAAAAGGTTCTGGCTGCTCTCAACAGTGAGGTATATTCTGCTGCATTCCTTCAACTTATTCAACCACGTGGAAAGCAGATTTCCAGAAGAAGAATTATGACATGCAGTTGATCGGGTTTGTTATGGACCAGACCAAGGCCCCTGAAAACATGTTAAGGAGATAGCCTTACTGCTTCTTACTTTAAAGGCAAGTGCCAGGCGTTGTGTTCCAGATGTCATTCGTTTGGTCAAAGTATCAGGCTTGAAGCAAAACACACTTTATTCATACACTACAGTTCAAATACAGACAAAATAAAAATAAAAGAATTGGCTAAACTGTAATTCTATCAAAATACATTACAAAATAATAAACCACTCATTAACTATTTCAATATAGTAAGATTCTATAAGCACACTCTTGGCAAAGGCAAAATCAGTAAAATAATTTGTTTCATATGCAATTCTAATAGCAGGAAGAAAACCCAAGCTTTTATCTATAGCAAAGAGAGAGAGAAATGTAATAGCTTTCATAACCCTGACAACTAATGAAAGCTAAGCTGAAACTCCTGGTTCTCTGGGAGTTTGACCCCACCCATTCAGGCTGCTTCTATTGTTCCAATTTTTAAAAAAGAAACCCGAGGCCTTACAAGCTGTTTACTTTATCAGCTTGAAGTGGACTGCTCGATACCTCTGTCTCAAACTCTCTTCATTAAAAAAAGGACAAAATACACCTCTTACAGCCATAGTATCGTCACAGGGTGTAGTCCAATAGAACTGATGATGAATTTGGAAAAGACAGTATTGTGTAATTGATATTGAAACCTTCCACTTTATACAAAACTGTGGTGAAAGTGTGACCACAAAGATATATGAGGAATACTCTGGTTTCAAATTTATGGTTCTGGAAAAAGTCAAGATGGTTATTCAGACAGTCAGTGATTTGGTGGACTGTGATCTAAAAGATGACCAGTTTCAGGAAATGTCCATTCTGCTGGACTTTTGTACAACACTTCAAGCATCAAGTGTCCTTATCCCATTTCAGTCCACAGTCAAAAATACAGAAAAATAAAACAAAAAAGAAACATTTTTTTGCAGAAGTTGAATGGAATACATCCCTTTATTAAAGAAGGTATAGAATGTAAGATCAGGGCAGTTAGAATGGAGCTGTATAAAATACTACTTAGGCCACAACATGAGAACTGTGTGCAAGTCAAGTTGCTTCAACATAGAAAGGAGGTAATAGTACTAGAGAGAGTACAGAGGAAATTTACAAGGATTTTGCCAGACCTGGAAAATTTCAGCTATAAGGTAAGATTAGATAGTTTGGAGTTGGATTCCTTACAGCAGATGGGGCTGATGGGAGATTTGATAAACCTGCAACAAGGTTGTGAGGGCCCTGCATAGAATGGGGCCTGGATAGAGTGGATGGGAAGAACTTATTTTTCTTTGTAGCAGTGGTGTGAGTGTAGAATTAAAGTGATTGGTATAAGGATTAATTGAGAAATAAGGAAAAATCCACCTTCAACTCGTTTAAAAGGTGTCTAAGTATAACCTGAAAGCCCATAACCTACAGGGATATGGATCAAGAGCTGACAATTTGGATTAGGGTGGGTGGTTTGTTTTTCGGTTGTTATAGACATGATGTGTCAAATAACTCTTCAGAGGCTGATCTCCTATCTCCAATCACCCTTTATTTACAAATGCGTAGCCTTTGACAATAGCACTGCCTCTCACTGAGTCAGGCATTCAGGCTCCCAATATTCCTAACATTCATTCTTTTTATATCAGCCAGGTCTTCCTGATTGGATCAGTCTAACAGCCCCAATCAGGGAACCCATAGTCTATGATGTCCAGCTGGCTGACCTCATTATAATCATTATATCTCTCCCGCTCTGTGTCCACAGATACAGTGCGGTCCGATTCCTTTGAGGGCATCATTGGGGCATTTTAATACTGGGCCAGGTTTCTCCAACACGGAAGCTGACACAGGAGGCGTGCAATGAATGGGAGCTCGCCTCCTGTACCCAGAACGTCTCAGTAGACTTTCATTCTCTTCTTCCAGGGGCTAAAGCATCAAGGCAGCTATTTCCGTCATGTCCATCTCTGATTCTGAGGACACAGCAAAGTTTGATGGAATGGGTGAATCAACAGGTCTCTGAAGTGTTTCTGAAAGCTCAGAGGGGCAGGGCAAAATTTGCTTCCACACAGACTGTGAATTTGCAGCTTTCAAATGGTCCACATGGTTATTCATGACCATCGCATCTACCCAAACTTTATAAGTCACTGGTCCTGATCCTGCGCTGACCACTGCCTCTTACCCATGTGGGGCTGTTTCCATGTTTCTTGTACCAAACTTTGCCCCCGTATCAAACTGTCTCTCTTACTTGGTGAGTCTTGGGTTCGGCATTGGTGTTTCTGGACCGTACTGTATCTGTGGACTCATTTCAGCCCCTTACCCCCAGTGAGGGAAGATCAGACTTAACCTGATGTAGAGTCTTCTACCCTTTAGCAACGCTGCCAGTGAAAATCCTGTAGCTGCATGTGGGGTGATCCTATAATCAATAAAGAACCATGACAACTTGGTATTAAGCGAGGCTGTAGACTGTTTCTTCAGTCCAGCCTTCAAAGTTTGGACCCCTCTTTCTGCCAAGCCATTGGATGTTGGGTGGTGTCAAACTGTCCTAATATGTTGAGTCCCATTTGTCTTTATGAAGTGACTAATGTCCCTGAAGGTAAACAATGGCTTGTTATCTGTGACCAATACTTTCAGAACTCCGTGCATCGCAAAAGAGGTACTGAATTTTTCTATCATCACTCCAGTGTTTGATGAATGGACTCTGTGCATATCCATTAGAGGGTGTCCACAATGACTAAATACATTGAATCCATGAAAGGACCTGCATAGTCAACATGCAACCGAGCTCAAGGTTTACCCAGTCATTCCTGAAGGTGTGGGGAAGCTGCTAGCAGTAATTTTCATCCTTGTTGACACTCTGGGCTCTGTCCCACCAATACAGCTATGTCTCTGCCCAAGCCTGGCCACCAGACATAACTCCTCACCAACATCGTTAGCTTGGAGGCCCTGGATGGCCCTAGTAAAGGTCAGTCGGGATTTGACTATGACCTTTGTTCAGGACAATCACTCTCATTCCCCATAACACTATGCTATCTTCTAACATGTGTTGGTCTCTCTGGGTCCAAAAAGGTTTTATTTCTATCAGCATAGGCTCTTTGGTTTCCCCATTAATACCAAAATTGTTTCAGTTAGGAAAGGATTGGATCTTTTTGTCCAAAGCCTGATGTTATCAGTTCTGACAGGAAACATGTCCAGAAAATTTAATCTCACAACCGACTCTTCCACTGGAGGTACCATGTGTGGTATACCTGCAAATGGAAGCAGTTCAATGCATCTGCATTCACTACTCAGTCTCCTGGACAGTGTTCTAATCTGTAATTATAAGCACTCAGTATTACAGCACACTGCTGAATGTGGCCTGAAGCTATGGGTGGCACTGCCTTATCCTCTTTAAGCATCTCATTAAGGGTTAAACCAAGTTCACAGGCTCCTGCCAATCATCTTAACCAAGTCAAATGCCCCAAAACAAATTCCCTTGGATCTCAAATTGCTGAGTAATTGGGGTCATAATATTCCTTAACCATGTCAATCAATTCTTGAAAGGTTTTAGTATCTAGTGCCTCAGGAAAAGTCAGGGTCCTAATAACAGAAAAACCTACAGCTCCACAGGTTGTCAGGAGAATTATTCATTATTTTTCATCTGCCACAATGTCATTTGCCCGGAATGCATTCTTTCCACATGGTGGACTCAGTTCTCGATGGCAGGGTCGAACGAGTCAAGCTTCCCAAACAGAGGTATGATGTAAGAAAATGCTTACCCCCAACTTCAAAATAACTGTTGCAAGCATATTTCTTCAGGATTGTGCTTTACCGTCATTGCAACCGCAATAACACTTCAGAGGCTGGAAACCCATCACCAGTGTCCCTTTATTTGCAGATGCACAGCCTTTGACAATAGCACTGCCTTTCATTGAGTCAGGCATTCAGGACCCAATATCCCTGACATTCATCCTTCTATGTCAGTCCAGTCACCCTGATTGGACCAGATTAACAGACCAATCAGGGAACTCATATTCCATGAGGTCCAGCTGGCTGACCTCATTACAATCACTATAGTGGGCAGAGTAATCTCCCTCTGTGACTTTTTAAAAACATTTTCTAAATATTCTAAACACCTAAAGAGGAGGAATTCAGCCAGGATGTGAGGAGAGGGCAAGGGAGTGTCAGCATGTATATTGCACCTTAGAAAGGCCAGCATGGTCATGATAGATTGAATGGTCTTTTTTATGCAGTAATGATTCTATGATTCAACGCACTCTTCACAAGCTTAGATAGGTCCTGTCTCATTGACATTCAGATGATTGGAATTTGGAAGCATTTGGTTTCCAGATGGAATTGTGGCTGAGTTTCTGTCAAGACAAACTTTAGTAGACGACGACAAATTAACCCCTCCCTCTCACTGCCTGGATTAATTGATTGTTCAAGGACTGTATATTTTTCTTGCTAGAGAATGGTGCCGGTTGACCATTTGGTTTCCAAACTGATTTGTTTCTGTCTGGCTCTTGGAACAGTGAGATTTGTTATCTAAAGTCAGTTCTGATCATGAGTCCACATGGTCAACATTTGTATTGTCCATACAAAAGATATGCAGTGAGGTGACATGGCTGCACAATGAGGGGATATTTAGGAGCTATTAACAACTTCTTATGATAAACTGGTTTCTCCCCATCTCTCTGACACAGCTGTGAGCTCACAAACACAGAATCTAGGGGAAACCACTGAAGTTGAGATTCAGTAAATATATGGACAATAGGAAGTGAAAGTTCACAACTAATTTTGTCTTGAGTGGATCTTTTCAAAGGAAGGGATCCCACGCAGAGTCTTTACATTTGTTAACATTCTGGAGACCTGAATTAAATCTTTGTGCAGAAATCACAAAATGTCTGAGCCTCAGCAGCTAGTTTTTGCAATACATTGTATTGCAAATGGAATACAATGTAAATAAATGTGAAGTCATACATTTTGGTAGGAGTAATAGTAAAAAGGATTATTACTTGAACGGTAAAAAGTTGCAGCATGCTGCTATGCAGAGGGACCTGGGTGTCCTTGTGCATGAATCACAGAAGGTAGGTCTGCAGGTACAACAAGTAATTAGGAAGGCAAATGGAATTTTGTCCTTCATTGCTAAAGGGATTGAAATAAAAAGCAGAGAGGTTATGTTGCAGCTGTACAAGGTGCTGGTGAGGCCACACCTGGAGTACTGTGTGCAGTTTTGGTCTCCTTCCTTGAGAAAGGATGTACTGGCACTGGAGGGCGTGCAAAGGAGGTTCACTAGGTTGATTCTGGAGTTGAGGGGGTTGGCTTATGAGGAGAGACTGAGTAGATTGGGATTATATTCATTGGAATTCAGAAGATTGAGGGGGGATCTTATAGAAACATATAAAATTATGAAGGGAATAGATAAGATAGAAGTAGAGAGGATGTTTCCACTGGCAGGTAAAGCTAGGACAAGAGGGCATAGCCTCAAGATTAGAGGGAGCAGATTCAGGACTGAACTGAGAAGGAATTTCTTCACCCAGAGGGTTGTTAATCTATGGAATTCCTTGCCCAGTGAAGTAGTTGACGCTACTTCAGTAAATGTTTTTAAAAAAAAGGTAGATTTTTTTTTAACAATAAAGGAATTAAGGGATACGGTGAGAATGCGGATAAGTGGATCTGAGTCCACGAAAGGATCAGCCACGATCCTATTGAATGGCGGAGCAGGCTCGAAGGGCCAGACGGCCTACTCCTGCTCCTAGTTCTTATGTCCACTTTTAAAGTTACTTTCAAGAAATCTCTACCATGGACTCTCAATAGCAGCAGTGTGAACCATCTACAAGGTGCACTGCAGAAATTCATCACAGCACCTTCTAACTCCACAATCGTTTTCATCTAGAAGGACAAGGGCAGCAGATACATCGGAACACCACCACATGCATGTTCCCCTCTAAACCAGTTATTATCCTGATTCAGAAACATATTGCCATTCCTTTGGTGTTGTTGGGTCAAAATCCTGAACTCCGTTCCTAACAGCATTGTGGGAGGACTTATACCAAATCCACTGCAATAATTCCCAAGAGCAATTAGCAATGGGCAATAAATGCTGGCCTAGCCAGTGATGCCCACATTGCATAAACAAACGAAAAAAGTCTAAATGGACTCATGTCTGGATTGGGAAATTTAGGAATATGACCGCTTTACTCAGCAAATGCAACCAAGCTATATCACTTCACATTTCTCTGTCTTAAATTTCACCTACAATCTGTCCACTCATTCAATTAGCCTATCCATGTCCTCTTGAGGTCTTTCTGTTTCCTGCCAACAGCCCACGATGCTTCTAAGTTTTGTGTCATCTGCAAATTTTGAAATTATGCACTGTACACGCAAGACTAAGAAATGAATGTATACCAAGGAAAGCACTGGCCCCAGCTTTGACCCCAGCGGAACCCCATTATATACTTTTGTTCATTCTAAACAAAAAAAAATTCACTGCTACTCTTTATATCACTCAGCTAACTTTATATCCATGCTGCTTCTGTCTCTTTTATCCCATGAACTACAACTTGCTGAAAAATCTATTACTTGGTACTTCATCAAATGATTTTTGGATTCCATATATACTATATCAACTCCATTAGTCTCATCAATGCATCCTTTTACTGACTGATAAAAAAAGTTAGTTAAATTATTTGCCTTCAACACGATGTCTTTCCTTAATTAAATAACTCTTGTCTAAGTGACTGTTAACTTTGCCCCCATCTTATTGTTTATAAAAATGCCCCCAATTCTGAGATTACATTGATTGGCCTGTACTTCTGGATTGACCTTTACAGTCTTTTCTGAATAAGCATATAATATTTACAATCTTCCAGAATCTAAAGACGATTGATAGATTGTGGTTAGTACCTCCATAATATCCGCTCTTACTTCCCTCAGCCTTGTTGTATCTGTCTTCTCCAGTTCTGGTGGCATCAATTATAAGTTAAGCCATATTTTCTAACATTTACTTTTAACCAAATTTTAACCCATCCAGTATCTTGACTGAAGCTCCTCTGTGAGCTGATGTTTCTTGAGATACAGACATTTACTAAAAATATGGTTTTCCTGGAGGATGATACGCAAACTCCCACAGGCTACTGTTGCAATGTACCACTTACCCTGCAATTTCTAACTTTGTTGTATTTATTTCATTAAAATCCACATATTAAATAAACTAGATTTTTTGTTTATAATTTCTTTTTTATTCATTGCAGATTCTCAGCCTCAATTGCCCTTGCAGCTACATCATTTAAATGCCTGATCCAGATCAATTTCAGTTAATTTTAACCCCAGAATGACTTGATCCAGTTTAAACTATAATAGGTAGGTTAACCTAAATGTTTTGCTACAATCTACTTTGGCTGCTTTGCCTTTACTTGTGATTTTTTTTCTTCCTTCCCGTACATTTACCTCTGAACTTGCTGGACGTGCCGTCATGCCCAAATACCAAGAATGAATTGGAAGAAAATTATTTTTACAGCTCTTTTTAATATTTCTGATGGCCTCCAGAGGGCGCTCATAGATAGTACCCTTCTTTAAAAAGGGATCTGCACTTGATTTCTGTACATTTACAGGGCACTAATGATAATCAGTCATTTCTTTGCTCATTGTAAGTAATACTATCAATAGCATTTTCTGCTAAGAATGACACCCACCATAAGCAACCATAATAATAATAATAATTGAAATAAATCCACAGGGGCTGGTATCCCATCACTAAGTCACCCTTTATTTACACATGGAAAATCCTTGACACTAATCTAGATCCACCAAAGACAGCTCTCAGATTGTGAGGCTATCTGGCATTCCTCATTATACCTGACAGCCAGGGCTCACTGATTGGACCAGATTAACAGCCCCAATCAGGGAATTCAGATTCTATGAGGTCCACCTGGCTGACCTTTTTACAATTATTACATTCCTCACCCTCTGAGTCTGAGGACGTAGGCTGGTTCTTTTTGTTTGTACTCCTGCTGGGTTGTTTTAGCACCAGGTCAGGTCCCTCTGACTCTGCCTCGGATACAGGCAGTGTGTAACACACAATAGCTCACCTCTTCCGCCTGGATTGTCTCGGAAGAAATGAATTCCCTTCTTCAGGTGGCAAAGGCGTTGAGGCATTGACATCCGCTGTGCCCATCTCAGATTCTGAGGTCTTTACAATGCTTGATGGAGAGGGAGAACTCACAGGTTCTGCCAGCCTTTCCAATTGCTCCAAGGAAACGGGCATGTTTTGCTCCTACCCCATTTGTGAGTTTGCAGCTTTCACGTGGTCCACATAGTTGTTCAGGACCATCTCACCCTAACTTAATACGTCACTGGACCTGACCTTGCAATGATCATGGCTTTTACCCATGCAGGGCCATTCCTGTGGTTCCTACACCAAAGTTCGCTCCCTGAAGTAAACTATCTCTCTCACTTAGTGGAGTCTTGTGTCCAGCATTGGTGTTCCTGATGTTGTTTCACCCCTCCCTCCCAGGACTGGGAAGATCAGATATAATTTGGTGCAGAGTCTTCTCCCCATTAGCAGCTCTGCTGCAGCTATCCTTGGAGTTGCACAAGGGGTGGTCCTACAATTGAATAGGAACCAGAACGGTTTGATATCTCATGAAGCTGTAAATTGATTCTTTAAGCCTGCCTTCAAAGTTTGGACTGCTATTTCTGCCAGGCCATTGGATGATGGGTAGTATGGAGCTGTCCTTATATGTTGAATGCCATTTAACTTTAGGAAATACTCAAATTCCCTGCTGACAAACGACGGCCCATTATCTGTAACCAATACTTCTGGAGTTTGTGTATTGCAAAAGATGTTTGTAGCTATTCTATCACCATTTTTGTGTTTGATGAATGGACCCTATGCATGTCCAGCCACTTTGAGTACGAGTTCACAGTGACTAAGAACATAGAGCCCACGAAAGGACATGCATAGTCAACCTGAGTCCAAGGTTTACTTAGCCATTCCTGCAAATATAGGGAGCTGCTGACAGTAATTTTTGTCCTTGTTGGCACTCTGGGCACTGCCCCACCAACGTAGCTATGTCTGCATCTAGTCCTGGCCGCCAGACATAACTTCTTGCCAACATCTTCATTTCAGAAACCTCTGAATGACTCTGGTGGCGTTCAACCAGTATCTGGCTGTGATCTTTGCTCGGGACAATCACTCTTGCTCCCCCATAATAATATACCATCCTGTACTGTGAGCTGGATTCTCCAGGTCCATAAACATTTCAATTCTGGTTGTGACGGCCCTTTGGTATCTGCCATCACCATCGACTATTTCAGTTTTGCTCAGGACCAGATCTTTCTGTGTCCACAGTCTGATATTGTCAGCTGTGACAGGAAGGGAGTCCAGAAAATTTAAAACCATTACGGACTCTTCCTGTGGCGGTACCAGCGGTGGTGTATCTGCCAGTGGGAAGCAGTTCAATGCATCCGCATTCACTATGTGATCTCCCGGACAGTGTTCCAACCTGTAACTAAACACTCTTGGTATTAGAGCCCACCTCTGAATTTGGCCTGAAACTATATGCAGCACTGTCTTGTCCTCTTTAAGTAGACCTGACAGGGGTTAGTAGTCAGTTATTATTAAAAATTTACATTCGTAAAGGTATTGGTGGAACTTTCTGACATCAAATGTGACCACCAAACCTTCCCTCTCTATCTGGATGTATGTATGCTCTGCATTAGCCAATGTCCCACTTTTGGGCATTCCTCTCCACTGGTTCACTTAGGAGCTAATACTACCCTGCTGCCCTATGGGAATTGCATGTCAATATCAGATCTTGCTTGGGATCAGTGTGCCAACACCTTGGAGAATATGAGCTATTTATTCACTTCCCTGAAAGCTATGCCTTGGCTATGCGACCATTTCCAAGGCTGACCCTTTTTTAAGAGTTGATGCAAAGCTGCCAGGATGGAGACCAGGTTATGTATGAACTTTCCATAATAATTCACCAGCCCAAGGAAAGATCTAAACTCCGGTACAGATGTAAGAGCTGGGACACCTTTGATCACCCTCACTTTCTCTCTCAACAGGTGTAACCCAGACTTGTTGTCTCTGTAGCCCATGTGGGTCACTTGGGGTGCCTGCAACACACATTTTTTTTTTCCTCTTAAGGCGTATGCCCACCTGGAAGAAACATCTAAGGACTATGTCCAAGTTCTCTAAGTGCTCCTTATTGGTCTTCTCTGTTATTAGCATATCATCCAGATAAATGGTGATGTTGTAAAACGTTCTCCATTGTCCGTCTCATAAAGTAGTACAAACCCTAGTGGGATCTGATATTGACATGCAATTCCCATAGGGCAGCAGGGTAGTATTAGCTCCTAGGTGAACCAGTGGAGAGGAATGCCCAAAAGTGGGACATTGGCTAATGCAGAGCATAAATACATCCAGATAGAGAGGGAAGGTTTGGTGGTCATACTTGGTAGCATACTTTTTGAAATCCTCATCTAACCGTAATTGCAAGTACGCATGGCTCATGTCCAACTTCATGAAGGACAGCCCCCATGCCAGCTTTGCATATAAATCCACCATGCGAGGGATTGGGTATTTATCCAGCTGCGAAAAGAGGTTTACTGTTTGTTTAAAATCCACACAAAGGTGAGCCGAGTCATCAGGCTTCACAATCATTACAACCGGTGCTGCCCATTCCACAACTGTACTGGCTTGAGGATTTGAGATAACAAAGTGTAGAGCTGGATGAACACAGCAGGCCAAGCAGCATCAGAGGAGCAGGAAAGCTGA
>NC_063334.1:60094046-60225124 GCF_021869965.1 Rhincodon typus
CTGTGTTCATCCAGCTCCACACCGTGTTATCTCAGATTCTCCAGCATCTGCAGTTCCTACTATTGCTGGCTTGAGGATTCCTTTGTTTTCCAGCCTCCTGATTCCTGCCTCTACTTTTGCATGCTGGAATACCCTGCAATTCATACGCTCCACTTGCCACATTTTTCATTGATAAAGCCAGTTGTGGTGTCTGTTCAAAGTCCAGTTGTGCTTCAGCTAGTAGGTGTTTTTGTATGGTTACATCATTAATCCGACATAGCAAATGGCCTCTCAGCATCTCACTCAGGGTTAAACCAAAGTCACACGCCTCTGTCAGTCATCTTAACCTCGTCAAATCTCCTGATATGGGTTCCCCTGGTTCTCGAATTGCCAAGTAGAAACAATAGTGTCTTAGAATTAAAGGAGGTTTGGGGTCAAAATATTCCTTTACTAAATCTGTCAAATCTTGAATGGTTTTAGTATCTGGTGGCTCAGGGAAGGTTAGGTTCCTGATGACTCTAAAAGCTGCAGGTCCACAAAAATTATTCATTGCTTTTCATCTGCCACAATGTCATTTGCCCAGAAAAAATAATGCATTCTTTCCACTGGGCCCAGTCTTCGAAGGCAGGGTTGAACAAGTGAAGCCTCCCAAATAACGACATGATGTAAGCAATGCTTCTCCCAACTCAAAGACTACTAATGCAAATGAATTTCTTCAGGATGTGCTTTACTCTCATTGCCACTTAAATAACTCCACAGAGAGCAGTATCTTTTCAACAAGTCACCCTTTATTTGCACATAGAAAGTTCTTGACACTGATCTAGCTCCCCCAGAGCCAGCTCGCAGAGTGTAAGGATGTCTAACACTCCTGTTCTTATCTATCAGCCAGGGATCCCTGATTGGACCAGTTAACAGCCCAAATCAGGAAACTCATATTCTATGAGGTCCACCTGTCTGACCTTGTTTCAATCAATAATATTATTACTGAGTTCACTATTCCTTTCTGATATGCACATAACACTGCAAACAAAATCTTCTACTTAAGTCATATTGAGTTACCCTGATATTCAATTTCATCAATTTATTTCTCACAAGAATGTAATAAAGGAAGGGTATTTGGTCATCACCTATGAACAAGGAATAGAGCAATTCTGTATATATGCTCTTTTCTATTATTCAAACTCACCCCGCAAAATAAAAATGGCACTAAAAAGGCCATTCAGCCCATCATATTTGTGCAAGACTTCTCATTAGATAATTTCTGAAGAAACTATGTGCTTCAGATAGACATAAACTTGGTTTCAAGACACTTTTGTACTGAGGTATATAATTTTCCTCCATGGTAGTTTTGCTATCAGAAGTACTTTGAGCCTGCCCTGGTGACCACCTCACCGGTTCACCCCTACTGAATTTCATTAAAGGGAGGTAATGGCATAGTGGTATTATCTTTAGACCATTAATTCAGAGACCCAGGTAATGTTCTGGGAACCTGCCATGGCAGTTGGTGGAATTTGAATTTGATAAGTATCTATGATGACCATGAAACTATTCTCGATCATCAAGGAAAACTCACCTGGTTTACTAATACCAAAACAAAGTTGCTGGAATAGCTAAGCAAGTCTGGCAGCATCTGTGAAGGAAAAAACAGAGTTAACATTTTGGGTCCTGTTAACTCCGTTTTTTCCTTCACAGATGCTGCCAGACTTGATGAACTTTTCCAGCAACTTTGTTTTTGTTCCTGATTTACAGCATCCACAGTTCTTTCGGTTATTATTTGGTTTACTAATATCCTTTAGGGAAGTTAACTGTTATCCTTAGTTGAACTAGCTTATATGTGACTCCAGATCCACAGCAATGTGGTTGATGTTAAGCTGCCCCCAGTTAGGGAGGGTAATAAATGCTGGCCAGGACAGTAACGTCCACATACCATGAATGAATAAAAAAGAATAAATATTGTAGGGACAGTGACTGCCAGCATGGAATACTGGTGGCATTTTACATGGGCTCTGCTCATCACTTCATAATTCCAATCTCAGAAGGCCACATATAAAACAGAAGATGGTTCATGGACATGATTGGGCGAAAGAACTCCAAGTAGAATGCAGTTCCTCTGGTTGGTGCAGAACAGGTTATTCCATCTAGTCAGCAGGGAGGCAGCCAACACAATCATAAAGTGGTTCTCTGGAAACCTCTCTCTATGCTATTACACTGTTATTAGCCCATCGGTTGGATATAGAATGTCATAAAATATAATGCATTACTCCAGCACTTGCGAGGGAAATGGGAAATTGAATTTCATGCATTATAAAATGTAAAAACACATCAATGAAAAACCATTACTTTATTTGTAAATTTACCTTCATATTACAACCCGCAGGAAGAATGTCTTATAGTTCTCATGCAAAAAAATACAGGCACACACTGCACAGAACTGTGAAAATGAAAACATTCATCCTATAAAGACTACCTTTTTTACAATTCAAATGGAAGTTTGAACAAAAAATACATGGTTGAACAATTGAAGTGTTGTAACATTCAAGGCAATGGGCCACAGTGCAGGGATGTTCAGGTAGCAGCGTATTTTTTGCTGGTACAGACTCAATGGGCCCAAAGGCCTCTCCTGTATTGCATTATTATAAGTTGCTACTTTGTGAAATTACATTCATTTTTCCGAAAAATACGATATGCAGTCATTTTTCAGTGGAAGTAATGGAGTGCTAATGAAACGTGTGATTCCTGAGAATGCAATTTTATAGTGTTGATAATGAAATAGCAACCCCTCATGACACAACTACAACAATAATCCTTTAATACTTCTCAAGCAGTTAACAAGCCATTTAGTTGATATAAATGCTTTAACGTTTGTTAATTCAGCTGTGGAAAGTGCATAATCCTTGTAGGAAACATACTGTATATCTGCATAAACAATCATAACTTTGCGATTAAACCCAGCAGTTCCCAATGCCAACTATTGAAATGTTGTAAGCATATTTTGGTGGTGGACGATTGCCCCCAAGAAAGAAATGGCTTGACTTAAAGAATTTAACAACAATAAGACATTAGCACCTTTATTTCTCTGCAGAACTCTCCTAACTGTTAGAATCTTGGTGAAGCATTGGGAATCCAAGAGAACTGGCATGAACCATACTCAGCTCCATTCAAATTTAACACTGTATGTTATTGTAAAGTGATGGTGTTAGAATTGTAACCATTGGCCCAGAATTTTCTGGAAAAATAACTGTGTGTTTCACATACATAACCCATTATCCGTGAGTTAAAAAGTAACAGGCCAACCGCTTTATGGCAAGGAAGGTGTACACCATGATGTGTGAATCGCCATAAATTGCCAGAGGATTCCTGAGAAACAATGCTGTCTGTCAATCAGTCCACATATTTCAGGAATTGGCTGCATTAACAATGATAAAATGAGTTAAAGTCACTGCAGGAAATTTGGGCTGACATTTAACAAATTAAGAACCTTTTCAGCCTTACATTCCCGCATTCCCAGTCACCATCAGAAGAAAGGCATTGCCAAAGCTGTGGAGTCTCATGCCTGCAACTGGTAAATTTAGAAGGGTATCTTATTTTTTTCTTTCTGCCATTTTTTCCTTTGTGACCCACACTTCCTATCCTTTTTTTTGCTTTCCAGATTTCATTTTATTCTAATTCACCTGATTTCCTTCTGTGCTATTTCTCTATTTCTTTCTTCATCCTTAAGTTATACTATTAATTCTACAATCACACTGGTGGTGCTGTCATTCACCAAGGCCCCATCTGCATTGCTGACCTCCTCCCACCATTTTCAATGGTGATTTGGGGTCCAAATTTATTTGTGTTGCAATGGAAGAGGAATTCCAACCCACAGGTTCTGGTTCATTAAGTTTTTAAAGACTTGCTCTCATGGTGTGGGATTTATTGACCATTCCCAGTTTTATTGTAAAGGGAAAGTGGATTTCTTCAATTCCCTATCCTTTCTATTGCCTTAGCTTTTTGCAAGTTTATTTTTGCTACTAAATACATTTTATTGCCTGGTTGTGTTGACCTTTCATATCAAGGGGTTCTCAACTAGAGCCTGAAACCCTTTGGGTCAGTTTGGAGATATCAAGGTGTCCATCAGAGGCTCCCTACCTCCACCAGCCAGTTTAAAGCCAAATTAATGTTAAATTCCAAAGGTTACAGTATCCAGGCACACAAATCACTGATTGACCCAGGCACAGTCTCATTTTGGTGCCCTGCCTTATCTTCACACAGGATGTCAGGAATGAGAAGTTGACCCTTGGTTCCAATGGCTTTTTTCATCAGTCCAACGTTGTGATGTGAAGGAGATGGTATCTACTTCAACAGTTCTGCTCCAGTCAGCTTGTTAATAACTGACAGGAGGAGAATTGAGAAATGATACAACAGCTCACATCACTGGTCTCATCAGCATCATTGCTGTCATCAGCAATGATAGTTTGTCACCCTCACAGTGATAGTCAACCACATTCACTGGAACAGCCTACCAACCTCACAGTGATTCTCACTCAACCTCACAGGAAGGGCATCCCAACCTCAGTGATGGTGCACCAAACTCACAGGAACCTGCCTACCAATATCAGAACGACTGTATTTCAACCTCACAGGAACAGCGTATCAACCTCACAGTGATTGTTCACCAATCTCATCGGATCAGCCTACCATCAATTAGTGACACCCTATCCATCTCACAGCGATGGTTTGCAAATTCAGTGTGAAGGCCCATGATCTCAGAGTGACAGTTAACCAGTTAGTGTGCCAGTCTACTTCTTCGTATGAAGCCCCTTGGTTCCCAGGATGACTTATTTTCATTCAAGATTTGTGGGTCCTGAGGTGAGTAAATAGCCTAATACTGGACCAATACACCTTTAGGCAGCTGGATTGTCACTTGCTAGATAGTCTACCAACCTCAGTGACAGTTTAGTAACCTCTGCAACAACATACTTTCAGCTTGACATGAATGAGTGCTTGCTGAAGACACTTCATTGTCATGACAGAATTGTTACTTAGCATCAGCAACAATTTATATTTAAGTAAATGAAGCAAAAGTAGTAGAGATATATATATTCAATTTTACAGATCAATTTTATACAGTAAAATGCTTGTGCTGTATTACTGGGTGTCCTTGGAATTTTTATAAAGTGAGAAGGAGGGCATCAAAAATACTGAAAAACTATTATATGACTTAACAGTTCTTCATGTTAAATAGTTTACAGGTGTTTCAAGCTGTTACCTTTCTCTGTGTTCTAGGTATCTTTTTCTTTTCTCAAGCTTGTTTCTTTTTTATTTCCATTCTCATTAAATCTTTGTTTATCTTCCAATTTCCAGTTGTGGTGAAAGGTTACATCCAAAATATTACCCTTGTCTTTCTTCACAGAATCACGGGATTGTTACAGTGCAGAAGGAGACCATTCAGCTCAACATGTCTGCTCCAGACCTATTACTTAATGCCTCTTCCCCAGATCCCCGTACATAATTTCTATCCATGTAATCATCCAATATCCTCTTAAGTGCCTCAATTGAACCTGCCTCACCATACTTCCAGGCAGTGCATTCCATACTCTAAAAAGTTGCAGTGTGTAAGAGCTTTTTTTCTCACATCACCCTTGCTTTGTTTGCACATCGCTTCAAGTGCATACTGTCTGGTTCCTTTTTTCTTTCATAAGTGTGAATGGTTCCTCCCTACCTATTCCACCCAGCCCACTCATGATTTTAAAAACCTCTATCAAATCTACTGTCAACCATCTTCTCTTCAAAGAGAACAGTCCCAAGATCTTCAATCTATCCACATTACTGAAGTTTCCCATTCCTGGAACCATTCTTGTAAATTGCTTCTCTACAATACATTCACACCTTTCCTATAATGTGATACCCACAACTGTACACAATACTCCTTGTGTTCCTCCAACACCTTTAGAATTGTGTTTCAATGTTCTTCTCACCAAAAAAACACCATCTCACACTTCCCTGCATTAAACCTCATCAGCCACCTGTCTGTCCATTTTACCAACATGTCAATGTCCTTCTGGAATTCTGCAACGTACTCCTCACAGTTTACAAATCTTCCAAGGTTCATGTCATCTATTGTGTGAATGCAGTCTGATGTTTTACAGATGCTGACATGTTTTTTTTTGCATACATTTCCTGCTTTTGTTTCATAATCTATACATACTGTTTAGAGATGGTAGGAAATGCCGATGCTGGAGTCTGAGATAACAAGGTGTGGAACTAAATGAACACAGCAGGCCAGGCAGCATCAGAGGAGCAGGAAAGCTGATGTTTCAGGTCTGGACCCTTCTTCAGAAATGGGGGAGGGGAGGGGGGCTCTGAAATAAATAGAGAGAGTGGGAGGCAGTGATAGAAGGTGGATAGCAGAGCAGATAGGTAGAGAGAAGACGGACAGGTCAAGGAGGCAGGGATGAAGCTAGTAAAGGTGAGTGAAAGTAGGGACCCTACCCACATACTTGGTACTGCACGTCAACTGGAAATTGACATAATAATGGATACAGGGACAATACCACACATAACAGAAAGTACTAAAAAGCAAACAAAAATTATACCAAAAGGATTGTGGCATTTTAAGAAAAGTACATTTAATATATATCTTAAGTCTGTCATTCATTCTTGGTGCAGATGTTCAGGACTAAGTCAAACAATGCATATACAATTTTCAAGACATGCTAAACCATTTATAATTTAGAAGCAATGTGCTGATCATATTTCACTCTACGTTGGAAATTTTGTGAATGGCTGTTGACCGATATTTCTTTCTGTCATTAAGATATTGGCCAACATATTGCAGGGAAGGGAGAAGTTGGGTAACTTGGATGGCCGGTTTGTGATGCAGTGTGACAACAACAGCACAGGTTCAATTCCTGCAATGGGTGACGTTAACCAAGAATGTCCTGCCTTCTCAGCCTGAGGTGTGGTGAAGCTCAGGTTAAATTCATCACCAGTTGTCTCTCTCTAATGAGACAACAGTGCTCTGGGGTGATGGCAACTTTATTTACTAACAAGGAAGAGAATGCAATGCTCTGCCTGCCACCTGGAAAGTTGTGAACTTTTGGAATTCTCTACCACAGAGTGCATGGTAGCTTGGATTTTTGAGTGTGTTTGTTGGGTAGTTCAGTTGACTGGAGAATTGGTTTGCAGAGTGATGCCAACAACATGGGTTCAGTTCCTGCAGTGGCTGAGGTTACCACGAAAGACTCTCCTTCTCAAGCTCTCCTCCTCTCTGTGGTGTGCTGACCCTGCAGTTAAAAATCCAGCACCAATCATCTCTCTCTCCAATGAAAGAGCAGCCTTCAGGTCCTTCGGGGCTATGCTTTTACTAAAGTTAAAAATTGATTGGTTTCTGATCAGTCGTGGCATGCAGGGTTATGGGGATGGGGTAGATAAAAGGCACTGAGTGTTCGATCAGCTAAGGTGGGGAAAGCTCAACAGGCTGAGTGATCCAGTCCTGTTCCCATGTTCCTGTAACCTGTCATCCATGCATGCATTTCACAGTCTATACATACTGTGAGCTATTTAACTGTAGCAGGCACACCACATTCTTCACAATCACTGACAAAGTGCCGTCTTTCTTGCAGGACAACATGGCAATGTGACAGCAACAGTGTTATTGCTCTCAGCATTGTGGCTGGGACTGGAGAGCTGTCGGCTATTTGATTAAATGGCTGCTAACCTCCTCATCTTGGACCTAAGTGACATCCTGCTAATTTTTAAATTATACTGCCTAGTCCTAGACTCTCCAACTTGGGATATTAGGTCCAGTTCACCCAATCTCTCTTCATAGGACTGTCTGGTTATCTGACGGACAAATCTGGTGAACATGCATTACTCCCCTTGTATGGCAAAAATCTCTTTCCTGAGGTAAGGAAACCAAAACAACACACAGTACTTAAGGAGTGGTCTAAACAATAATGTTCTATCTATGCTGCAAAGGTCTGTGCATGGCGATTGGTGTAGCACACCAAGTGTGTCATTGATTTCCAGTTCCAGAAGTCACTGTTGCACATGGACCTCGGGGACCCATGCAGCTGGAAGGAAAATTAGAGGATCGTTGCTAACCAAGCTCCTATACAATGGAAGCTAGACTTCACTGCTCCTTGTACTCAAATATTCTTGCAATAAAGCTTAACATTCTACTAACGTTCCAATATTTTGCCGCACCTGCATGTTAGTCTTTAGTGACTTATTGTCAAGAATATCTCCATTTTCTAATCTTTTACCATTTAAGAAATGCTCTGCACATCTGATTATCCTACCAAAGTGGATAACCTCACATCTTTCCACATTATGTTTCATTTGCCATGCTCCTGCCCATTCACTAAGTCTGCCCAAATCCTTCTGATGCCACTGTAACATACAAGTACAAAGATATTCTGGCCATTTCGCAGCTCACTTTTCAAAGTATGTAAAATATCTTTCAACTCCATCTTCTGTTAATTTATGCACTAAATGCACAAATTTTCTTCATAACTTCTTTTAAGCAGGGCAAACCACTCATAATACCAGTCTCCTGCTAACGCAATGCAGTCAATGAACAGAGCAGATAGTGTTGGCTGCATGTGGTAATCATGGAAATCAGCTCATAGCACAATTTACCATGCTGCCTGTAATGAAATGAATAGGGTTGAGCTAATGGAGCAGCGTGATTACCAAAGTTGCTTTTGCACTTCTCCAGTTTAACTACCCCTTCTCCAGATTTCTCACTGGAGCTTCACCAGTAACTCCTCTTCAATTTGAGAGAGATTAATGCATCAGATCAGATACACATTCCTTTTGCAACCAGTCACCACTTCCCTCTTAATCCTTAACCTGACATATTAATTGCTGTGCCATATGAATTGAACGTATTAGCACATAAAGTCACCATTTTATTGCAGCAATTTGGTTGGCTTCAGAAAAGGTGTGTGATGAAACATTGTGTCACACTCCTGACCAAGGAAAAGAAAGATGGGCTTAAGTTTATGTTGTGGTTCTTGTGATGCCTGGACATCCAAAAACTGCTTGACAGGAAAGAAAATTCTTTTGAAATGTCATTGCTATTCACTATAACTGGGCTGGCATTACCACATGATGGTCAGCAGTTATTTTTCATCACCAGATTGTGATGACTGTTGTTCTGTTTTTATGACACCACGGTATTTCAGTTGTGACACAATGAACTTTTATTATTTTCAATGCTGTGCCTTGCATTAAAATTTTTGTTGCGTTGTATTAGAATTTCAAATTTGGAATCCAAAAAAAGTTATTTTTACGGACAAAAAATATAGAACTCTAGTCTTTCATGTAGTTTGTACTGTGGTTTGAATTTAATGTAGACCAATTGTATCCTTTGTTCATGTTTGCTTCTTACATTGTTGTAAAAATTTTTAAAGACTGAGGTCACTGAAATGCCACAGTAAGTGTAACATTAATGTTGACAACATAGAACAATATACTGTACACTAACAATTTCCTAATATGTTCACTACTGCCAAAAAGCACAAGACAGATGACAAGGGCAGAAACTTTGAGACTTGGCAAGCTGTATAAAGTATCATAATCATACCAGTTGGGAGCTTAATTTAGATTTTGACTTAGAAATCGAGGCAAAGTGCCTGTTGCTGTAAATAAAACCGAGTGTTTTGTAAAGTTGGACTAGCTGACACTCAGAATAATTAGAGTAACAGACCCGATATGGAATTATTACCATTTATGTTGATGAATATTTGCTTGAGCACATTAACATCAATAGGAGAGTTTTAATAGTTCATACTCATTGGAGGTGGGAGAGGGTGTACATGTAATAATGTAGCAGGGGAATTAATAGCTGGCTTCTTGCCTCAATTTGGTTGACTGCAGTTTTCTTTTGCAGTTGCCAATGGACATGCTCTGAAGTTATGTGGCTCTTTTGCAAATTGGACTCCAAACTCAACATTGAGGCCTGCATGCAATATTAACCTCTGGCCATAGCAGGGAGGCAGCAGAACTTCCCCAACCCACAAACACCAACAGTCAAAGATGTTAGGGAGTGGATCAGGGCCAAAGGAGGCCCATAAAGGTAAGATTTTTGTTAAAAGTTGTTTCTATTTGTACCAGGACAGCAAAAGCACACCATCTGTATCTGCAAACAACAACAGTATGTATTTATGAAGAGCCTTCAACATCGTAAAACATCCCTGGTGCCTCACAGAATTTTTATAAAAGTAAAGTTACACCAAATCAGTGTGATACCAGGGCAGATGACTAAGAACTTGGTCAAAGTTAGTTTTCGAGCACCATCTGTTATGGACCAGGCCAGACCCGCCCAAAAATATAGTAAGGAGACAGGTGAGGTTGCTGACTCGCTCACCGAGCTGGTTTGTTCTTGTTCAGCTGTTTCATCACCATGCTAAGTGGCATCATCAGTGGACCCTCCGATGAAGTTGTGTTATCCTACTCCGCTTGGAATTTATACTGTCCAGTCCATTATGGTGAGTAGTGTCATCTCCAGTTTTGATCTGTATGAGTTTCTATATGAGGTCCAATAATAACAAGGGTAACACCGCTTCATCGGAGGCTCCACTGATGACGTCACCTAGCATGGTGACAAAACGTCTGAACGAGAACAAGCCAGCTCGGCGAGCAAGTCAACAACCTCATCCACAACCCGAGCTACAGATCTTTGCCAAAACTTTGAGTAAGGAGACAGCTTAGACCCTAACTTTTATAATTCTTTAAAGACAAGGGTAAGGTGCTGTGTTCCAGATGTGATTCAGTTGGTCCACCACTAGGTTTTAATCAAGACACGCTTTATTTTAACAACAGTTAAAAATGCAAAAAAAAACTGGCATAATTTTAACTCTTCTGAATTATTTAATAAGGTAATGTGTTATTTAACCACTAATCATCAACAGTTCCAATATAGGTAGCATCTAATAAACGCACCTTTTGGCAAAAATGCATTTCAGCAAAACAGCTATGATTCTCATGTACTGTCTCTCTCCAGGCCAGAAGAAAGAACCTGCCCCTTATGATTTTTCAGAGGAAGCCTCACTATTTAAGACTTCGCTCCAGCAGAGAACTCAACCCTTTAGCTTAGCAGCCAACAGAAAACCTTTTAACTACCTAACTGAATGCACAAGCCAATGTCCCTTAGTTCTCATAGATAACACAGTGTGGAGGTAGAGAAACACAGCAGGCCAGGCAGCATCATAGGAGCAGGAAAGTTGACATTTTGGGTCGGGACCCTTCTTCAGTTCTCATGCTTTGTTTAGCTCATTTAAAAAGAAGGGAGAATTCACAACCTGTTTACCAACCACCTATATGAAGCAGATATTCTGGCACCACTGTGGAAACCCTCTCTGCAAAACAAACAGCACAGAACACATCTCTCTTAAAGGCACAGTACCATTACACATCATACAAGAGAATGAGAAGGAGAGAAATGGAGAGGTTTAGGGAGACAATTCAGAGTTTGGGGCCTAGGTAGCTGAAAGCACAGCCATCAACGGTGGACTGATTAGAATTGAGAATTCCTAACACACTAGAATGGAAGACTACAGGTGTCCTGGAGGATTTTGATGCTAGAGGTTTCAGTGTTTGAGGGGGAATAAGAATTTTAAAATTTGGTTGCTGCTTAACCAGGAGTTAGTGTAGAGAAGTGAGCACAGATATGCTGGGTGAACAGTACTTGGAGCAAGTTAGGTGATTGGCAGCAGAATTTTGGATAGCTCCAAGTTTATGGAGTATAAGAAGTGGGGTGCCACACGGAATTTAGTTGAAACAATTAGGTTTAGAGGTAACAAGAACAAGGCTGAGGGTTTCCTTTACCAGTTCCCTGGTCCAACAGAGCCCAACCCACCGCCACCCCGGCACCCCAAGGTAAGCCCCATTCCCTTGTACCAGGATTTTCTTCCTCACCCCAGCCGATGCACCACACCCCCTAACTCCCTTGGCATGGCCCTTTAGCACAATGACTGTGAAAGCAACACCTCAACACCCTACAGCCCTCCGGATTCAATATTGAGTTCAATAATTTTAGGGCCTCAACTTTCCCATATCCCAGCCCCCCACCCCACACACCAGGTCTTGTTACCACATAGCTTGCTACTACACACCCCCTCCTGTTAGTCACTAACAGTCCCCATTAACAACTACTCACTCTCCCCGCCTGATCATTAGCAACTCCTTTGTCTGTCCAACTGTCTTTCTCTCTCTTCGGGCTCTATCCTATGGTTTACTCCCTACCCCACCCACCTCCCTATTTTCTGCATATAAACTGTTGTTTTCCAAGCCACCATCAGTTCTGGGGAAGGGTCACCGGACCTGAAACGTTAACTCTGTTTTCTCCTCCACAGATGCTGCCAGACCTGCTGAGCTTTTCCAGCAACTTTGTTTTTGTTCCTGTTTTACAGCATCCGCAGTTCTTTTTGTTTTTACCTCATTTTGTCTTCTTATCTGGCTCTAATGATGATCTTCCTTGCAGACTGACTGCAGTACCAGTACTGGATACCATTCCTGGTAGGAGGAACCAGAATGTTTCCAGCTTTTGGAAAAAGGACTCCCTCACCATTCTGAGCTAATTAATGCAGCTTAAAGCAATAAATGGCTGAGGCGCAATCTACTGGAGCAGAGATGAGCTCTCCCCTGACGATATTTCATGTGAGGAGGGTAACAGATTTCTAGAGAAAGTAACATTGTGCCCAAGGTTACCAAAGACCATCTCTCGTCTTGTCTGTCCGTAGTGGCCTTTGTTCCATCCACGACAAGGAGACAAACAAAGTATCTTTGAGCAAGCATAATAGAAGTTATTGGACAACATTTGTTGATGGTAGTTTTGAGGAAAAGACATGATTTTATATCAAGATGAGGGATAGAATCACTAGTGGGTACATGGTTGTGGATGTGAGGAAATGCATATAGAGGGATGGATGTGCAATCAATTTAAGTTATTGTGAGGAATGTGCAGGAGTTGGTTTGCGAAGGCAGGATGGGGGATTAGTGTGCCACATACAGCAGCATATAGTGTTATTCCACTCAATTTCCAGTCCTGATCAAACAAATGAAATTCTTCTGGTACTATATCTAGCAGTTCATCACCAAACTTCCATTGCTTACCTCCTGAGAGATGTGTAGCTGTGCCTTCTCACTATCACTGACAGGCTCCTTCCTCTTGTTAACGGAGAAGATTATCTTCCTGTGGTCTCTCACAGACCAACATCAGATCAATTAATGCATCAGTGAAATGAGATGCAGGCTTTCCATGTTGGAACTCCATAATGACTCTTACTTTTCTCTGTTCCCCATTTCCACAATCCATCAACTGTCGTCTTCGCAGCATCGTTTTAAGTAATGAGTTAATACTGACATCATGGAAATCTGGAAGCAAATGCATGTCATGGGCTAAAAATGCAGCAATTGCTCTTACTTCTGGGTTCCCCATGTATGATTATTACATCACCATGCCAATGCCCATATCAAAGCATTGCCATGTTAAAATACCCTCCATATGGTCAGAATTCAGATTGCAGTTGCAGACCATTCAATGCAAAATGTCACTTAACTTCTGACCTCATTACAGCCTTGGTTTAAACATGGGCAAAAATATCGCATTCCAGAGATGATGTGAGAGTGACTGCCCTTGACAACAAGGCCACATTTAATCAAATATGGCATCAAGGAGCCCAAGCAAAACTGAAGTCAATGGGAATTGGAAGGAAAATATCCGCTGGTTGAATTCATACTTAATATAAAGGAAGATGCTTCTGGTTGTTAGAGGTGAGTCATCAAAGTCCAAGGACAACAAAGCAAGAATTCTTCAGGGTAGAGTCCTAGGCCCAACCATCTTCAGCTACTCCGTCAATGATCCTCCCTCCATCATAGGGTCAGAGTAGGGATGGCCATTAAATATTACACAATGTTCAGTACCATTAATGATGCCTCGAACACTGAAGTCAATTTACACAAAACTCATTCACAGCAAACTTGTTCATGCCAGGCAATGACTATCTCCAACAAGAGAGAATTTAAGTTCACCACCACTTTCTCAAGGGTAACTAGGGATGTATAATAAATGCTGGCCCAGCCATTGATACCTATGTCACATGAGTAAATGAAGAAAAGGAATTGCCATTTGATGATCAATAGCATTATCATCACTGAATACTATCCCCACTATCAAATCCTGCAGGTCACGATTGGCCAGAAACTAACCTGGACCAACTAATCATTTAAATACAATGCCTCTGAGTGCAGGTCAGGGGCTAGGAATTCTGCAGCGAGTAATTCATCTTCTGTTTCCTCAATTTCTCCAATATGATCTACAAGGCACAAGTTAAATACTCTCCACTTGTTCGGATGAGTACAGATCCAAGACTCAAGAACGTTGTCAGCATCCAGGACAAAGCAAACCACTCGACTGGCACCCCATCCAGCATCTTCAACATTCACTTCCTTTACCATCAATGCACAGTGGTTGCAGTCTATACAATCTACCAGATGCACCATAGCAATTCTTCAGATAACACCTTACAACCCCTTGAAGGACAAGGCAGATACATGGAAATCTGTAAGTTCCCCTCCAGGCTGCACACCATTCTGTGTTGGAATTACATTGCTGTACCTTCACTTTCACTGGGTCAAAATCTTGGAATTCTCCTACTAACAGCACAGACCAAAGACTGGGCATTTCAAAAAGGCTCCTCACCACCACCTTCTCCAGGGCAATTATCGATTGGCAATTGATGCTGGTCCAGACAGCTACACTCACATCCCATGAATTAAAATAAAAAAGTGCACATTGGCTGATAAATTATTTTTACATTGTTCTTGAAGCAAATCAACAGAGGTCTTGCGTTGCTATTTTTATGTCCCCAGCACTGGTGCTTGCTTCCTGTGCTGCCAGTGTGACATGCACTGAGGGGAAAGGTGTACTCTACCAACCTCCTTGCATGTCCCAGAAGGTGTTGATTCAGCACCATCCAGATGTCACACACAAAGCCTAATGAGCTGATGTGATGCCATGCTTCAGATTTGAGCAACACATGGCCAGCAGGCTTCACGTTGTTGATTCAAGAGAAACAAGCATGAACTTGCACAATGGGAGTTGCAGCAGTGTTAAGTAAAGAGACAGACGTCCTGATTCCAGATAGTGTAGCTTCTTGAACCTTCGCTTATTGTAAAGTGTCTGGTTAAACTGTAGTGAAGGTTGAACATTTTTTTTTGAGTTCCTGACTTTGTTAGAGAGAATGTCATATCATGACAGCTGCATGGGGTGGAGGGAAACTGGGGACAAGAGTAGGTGGCCTGTACATGTTTAGGCTAGTTACAGCAGTTATGGGGTTGGCAATGAAGTGCTTTTGAGTTCTGTTGACAACAGGTAGACAGAGGAGAGGTTGTGGAGAAGGAAAGCTCTAGGATGTGCTCTCTGTCAAGTTGAAACTGGATGCTGCCATGCTCCTTGACAGTGGGCAGCAGGATCTCTGACAGACTATCTGATAAACACAGCATCCCAATGCACTTGCCTATATAGCACACTCTCCTTTTGGCTACCCCATTGAGATCCTGATTTGAACCATCTGCAGGAATGTTCCTCATCCATTTTGTAAGGAATTGTCTTTCAATTGGTCAAATCATTCCTCATTGTTCGGACTCAAGCATGTTGTCTGAATTCAAATTTAATATCCAAACATAAAGTATATCAAATTACATCAAATTCTTATTGACTTTCCTAAGATATCCAAAGTTGAATTTCTGACCTTCCTTCAGTTTAAACCAAACGACCTGTAACCTGTTCTTATATTTTCCACTTATTGTACATTCTCTAACATGATGCTCAGAATATATATTTAAGTCAGGCTCCTTCTCACAGAGCAGCCATTTTCATAGATTGATTTTTTATCAGTTTAACACAATGTCTCCACCTTCCAAAAACAAAAGCTACCCTGAGCATCATAATATGATAACTGGCTGGCTGTAAGAAAACTTGATTTGTCCAGTTAACATCCAATTGTAACATAAACCATTACCAGATAGTCATATTGAGCTGAGGTTAACTTGATCGGACACAAATTAAATTCTAACAGACCACCATCCAGCAAGATTGCAGATTACGCATCCTTTACTCCTGCACAGGTTTCAGGCTATTCATGCCCAGGTTCACCACATGCAAATTCCAGCTCTATACCACTCTAGATATACAGCGCCAGTATCTGAATTGGTGGTTGTGAGTGTAAGAACCAATGTCATTGAATCCCTACAGCACGGAACGAGGACATTCAGCCCATCGAGTCTGCTTGGATCCTCTGAAGAGCATCCCACCCAGAATCAGTCCCAGCTCCCCCCGCCACTCCATCCTACGCCCATAAACCCATTGTTAGCATGGCCAATCCACCTAAACTTTGGACTGTGGAAGGCCAGCAGAGCACCCAGAGGAAACCCACGCAGACACAGGGAGTATGTGCAAACTCCACACAGACAGTCACTCAAGGCTGGAATCAAACCCGGGTCCCTAGCGCTGTGAGGCAGCTGTGCTAACCACTGAGCCACCGTGCTGTCCAACCTTGCACTCTTTAACAAATACACTGTTGGTCTCTTTTTTACTTCCAAAGTAGATAACATCACACTTATTCATATTATACACCATCTGCTCTGTTCTTGCCTATTCACTTAGCCTGCTCAGGTCCCCCTAAAGTCTCCATGTATCCTGCTCACAAATAAACTCCCACATAATTTTGCATCATCAGCAAATTTGGAAATATTATGTTTGATTCCCATATTCAAATAAATTATTTTGATTGTGAACTGCTGTGGCCCTGGTATTGATCCTTGCAGTATCCCACATAACAGCTGCCTCTTGAGAATAATCTATTTATTTCAACTCTCTTTTTTTCTTTATAATAACCAATTTTCATCCATTATTAGTTTATCAGCCATAATCCATGTGCTGAAAGTTGTTTACTGATCTCCCGTGTATGACCTGACAAAAGCATTCTGAACGCCGAATACACTACATCCACAGTTTCTCCTTTATTTGTACGACAGGATTTCCATTGTTCCAACATTAGTCCATGTTGACACTATACAACGATCTTCTATGTTTCTGAATATCAATTCCTTTATAATATTTTCCAATATTTGTTCTACTACTGATGTCAAACTAACAGATCTGTAGGTCTCCATTTCCTCTCTTCATCCATCATGAATAGTAAGGTTACATTTGTTACTTTGCAATCTGCAGGAACTTTACCAACAGCTATAGAATTTTGAAAGACACCCTTCAAATATACCCTACTATCCCTATAACCAACTCCTTCAAGATGTTGGGATATGGCTCATCTGGTCCTTACAATTTATCAACCTTCAATCCAGTCAATGAGTACAAGTTTATTAGTAGTAATTTCTCTTAGTTCTTCATTTGCAGTCTTCAGTTTGTTAGCATTTCTGAAAGATCTTCTGTATCTTCGTCCATGAACGCAAACGCAAAGCAATTGTTTATGTTGTCTATTGTATCCCTGTTCTCCACTGTAAATTTTTTTGTCTCCACGTATATGATGGACCCACATTTGTCCTCATTAATATTTCCCTTTTCAGACTCCTAAGGAAGGTCTGACAGTTTCTTGCCACCTTTCATTCATGTTCCCTTTTCCCTTTCTTTATCATGTTCTCGGCCCTAAGTTCGAAATCGCTCCCAAACCTCAGGCTTACCATTTATTTGGTAATGTTACAAGTCAGTTTCCTTAATCTAATACATTCTTTAACTTCTCTTTTTAACAGGGGTGATTCACTTCTCCTGTTGGGATTTTGTCCCGTGGACAGACGTATATTTGTTGCAGATCATGCATTTTAAATTCTAGACATTGCCTGTATTATATCACATCGTTTTGTATAATTCTTGACCAACTACATCCAGATTATCCTTCATAACTTAATTGCTTCCTTTGCTCAGACTTTAGATCTGAATTTCACAATGAACAATATCACATTCAAACTTAAGTAAAATTCTACCATAATATAGGTACAAGTTTCCAAAGTCTCTTTTCCAGCTAATTTATTGGGTTGCACTTTCTAATTACATAATAATAAATCTAAAATCCCCTGATTCCTACTTGATTCTTTAATGTACTGCTTTAGAAACCCATCTTGTACACATTTCAGGATTCCATCCTTCACAGCATTTGTGCATATTAGGTTTATCCAGTCCATATGTAAACTGAAGTCACCTACTCCTACAGTGTTATTTCTGTTACAAGCACCTATAATTTCCTGATTTATGTTCGTGCCTAACATACTCACTAGTTTGGTGGCCTATATTCAACTCCAGTCAATTTTTGCTGCCCTTTTCGATTCTTTGCTCCACCCAAACTGATTCCACTTCTTGATCTTTTGAGTGAATATCCTCTCTCAGTAACATACTGAATAAAAGCACTACCCCTTCTCCTCCTTTTTGCCCATTCTTCCTAAATGATGACTATTCTTGAATATTCAGTTTCCATTCATTATCATTCTGTAGCAACATCTTCATAATCAAATCAAATTCTACCCATTTATCTCTTTTGGGGCCTTCAAGTCATCTATCTTGTTGTAAAGGCTGTGTTCACTCAAATAGGATACTCTGAAATCTTTTAAACAAAATTCCACATTCTGATCCTTTTGTTGATTTGCCTGCCTTTGCTTCATCTGTTTTCTAATTTCAATCACCACTGTTCTACTTCTTATTATGAGTTTTCATTCCCTTCAATCCAAAATCCCACTCAAGTTCCCATCCCCTAACTATCTGGGGGTGGCATGGGGGCTCAGTGGTTAGCACTGCTGCCTCACAGCACCAGGGATCTGGGTTTGATTCTAGCCTCGGGCGACTGTCTGTGTGGAGTTTACACGTTCTCCCTGTGTCTGCACGGGTTTGCTCCGGTTTCCTCCCCAAGTCCAAAGATGTGCAGGTTAGGTATTTTGGCCGTGCTAAGTTGCCCATAGTGTCCAGGATGGGAAATGCAGGGACAGGGAAGGGGGTGCGTCTGGGTGGGATGCTCTTCTGAATGGACCCGGATGGGCTGCTTCCACACTGTAGGGTTTCTATGATTCTATCTAATTTCAAACCTTCCCTAACAGTACCAGCAAAAGAGAAAAGGCAGGATGTTAATTATTCTGTCCTAATGCATTCTTTCATGATGTTCCTGTGGCAGCTGAATGTCGAATTATGAGGAGGCAGTGATGAACTGTAAAATTGGACCCTTAGTAGGGTTGTGAGGGTCAGGTGGATATCTGAATGGTCAGCGTGTATCTTGAGTGGAAAGAAGTGCTGATGGGTGAATCATAGGTGTAATGTGTTGAGTGAGGTGACAGGTTGGTGGTGGTTGTGAATAGAAGATGCTAAGTGAAGAGACATTCACTTAACTTTTTCACCCACACCACATTGTTAGAATTCTCGTGGTTCATTGCTAGGTCTTCAGATCCAAACTCCAGAAGTTAGTCTTCCAAATATATGGTCCTATTAACATGATAGTGGTCCTTGAGGAGTCCATGTGACCTGTTGTGGAATCTCTTCCTGCTCACTGATATCACAAAATACCTCCAACAATGCATTCACCACTCTGGAACGTTCAATCTGCCACGATATTTACATTACATTGAGGTGACTTTTCCCATTTGTTTTGCAAAACATTTCTTCAAATGAGATGCATGGCACCCAATCCACATTGACATGGCCCATGTTGACTTCTCTCAAAAAAAAACAGAAATTGCTGGTAAAACTCAACAGGTTTGGCAGCACCTGTGGAAAGAAAGCAGAGTTAATGTCTCAAATCCGGTGACCTTTCTTCAGAACTTCTCTCCTAAGTTGTGCAACCACTTTTTCTGGTGCCTGTGTCATGGAAGCATGTAGCAGGAGAGACGGAAGTGCTTGGTGCTGTCAGGACTTTGCAAAGATCCTGTCGCTGATGTCATATTTAAACTTCAGCTGTGCACCACCTCAGATGCTGCAAGCCTGGAACTGCCCATGCAGTGTGGTGCCCAACCTTCATCACCTTTGTCTCATTGTGGAAACAAATATCTTACAACTGGGCAGAGGGGACAAAGACTAATGGATACAGGGTGAAGGAGTGGTTGCGATGGTGCATAGCATAGTGTACAATAATGCTTTTCATGCTGTATGAGAAAAGGATGTTGGATTTGGCCTGAGACTATTACACAATGAAAGTAAGTCCAAACCCAGCTCATTCATCCTGAAAGCAGGTTTCAGTTAGTTTCTCTCTGACTTCTCATGCTTGATGGTTAATATCTCTATTATGCTCTCCTGTATGTCCTACTAGGTCAATGTCCTAGAGCTTCATCTTCACCTTCATCCTCAAAAGACTCTGTCAATCCCCATTTTCTCTGCATCCAGGACATCCAACACTTTCTCACCTCCGGTTGTGAAGAACAGAGCCTGCTAGATTGATGTGGCACATCCTTTCTGCTCTATATGGAAAGTCTTTGGTGGAGTGGTCCAGGCATTGAAACCTTACCTTAAGGAAGCCTATGGTCTGTTCCACTACGAGCTTATTGGAACCATGGACAGAATTCCATAAAGGTATCTGTAACATTCTGGATGCACCTGTGTGTCTAGGTTTGGGAGATGCCACAAAGATTCCAGTTGCTCCTTGAAATGAGCGATTTTCATAAAAATTCAAGGCAGCTGTTACCTTTCTGACCACCAGAATGAGATGGCCACCCATTCCTTCAAACTAAGTACTGTTCCAGCAGATAATACAGTTCAGTGATAACAACCCAGAATATCTGTACTCTGGCCTGAATTGTGAATCTGAGAAACATAGAAAATGGCAGTGAGAACTGTTGATGTGCTGCCTGGGCATTTTCCTGTACCTCCTTGGAGGATCTTCACCTGCTGCTTCTCCCTCTCCAGGGAATCCAGCAATCTGTGGGGAATGGAACAGCATCTCAGTCATGGTATTCCTGAATCCTCACATCAATCACAATGAAGTATCATGCAATGCCTTGATACAATGTGCCCTGAAGGTTTTGCATGGAGTTCAATGTCATGCCTGAGATATGTAACCAAACCAAATATAAGTTGAAAAACAAAAGTGCTAATGCTCCATTAGCCAAGTGAAATTCTGGCATTCATCCACTATGACAGATCCCCACACCCCTCAGCTCGTTTCATTTCCTGCTTACTTACAGTTCAGTGTGCAAACATGGCATCTCCCAGCATTGTCTTCCAATGTCAGGTATGAACATATTATTCAGAAATGGGAAACCCAGTAAAGACTTTAATATTCTGACTTTTCAGTTAGCATTTGTTTTTGCTTATCTGACATGACAAGGAAGCAATTAGTGCAAACTATGTACCAGTCATGATTGCTTGATGCCATAATTTTTACTGTTCATTTTTGCTGAACAAATGTCCTTCCAATGAATAGTAATTTGATGCCAGATGGATGGCATTACTGAATCAGTGAATGCATGATTCATGGAATTGCATCAAGCAGGGACTCAAATTCAGAGAAGAACAGTGGCTAACTTCACTCACTCTGCATTGTGTAGCAGCCATTTTGTCTTGTTAATGCGCAGTTGACTTTGGATCAAAGATGTCAAGGTTTCAACATTGTACCCATGTTAGTGATTTGAAGGAGTTGTCTGAGAGGCAGGATGATCTGGCATGCAGTATGTTCCCTTTGTGTTGCTGTTCCTGCGTCATAGAATCTGTCCAACGCAGAAAGAGTCTATTCAGTCCATGGAGTCTGCACTGACCCTCTGAAAAGCATCTCACCCAGACTCAGTCCCCCACCCTATCCCCACAACCCTGCATTTACCATGGCTAACCCGCCTAGCCTGCAGATCCCTGGACACTACAGACAATTTAGCATGGCCAATCCGCCGAACCTGCACAAATTTGGACTGTGAGAGGAAAGCAGAGTACCCAGAGAAATCCACATAGATACAGAGTGCAACGTACAAACTCCACACAGAGAGTCACCCAAGGCTAGAATCGAGCCTAGGTCCCATCACTCTGTGAGGCAGCAATGCTAACCACTGAGCCACTGTTTCACCCCTCCCTTCCCTGATGACATTTCAGAAGTCCCCACCCCTATTTCTTTCAGACCACATATAAAACTGTTAATGACCCAACGTTGAACCAATGGCTTTGCAAATTGCCATCCCTTTCTTGGTAATATACTTTGCTCATGTAGAGGCCAGAATGATTGTCATTTATGAAAACCTACCTGCCCACATGTCCCCATTCCCAATGCTATATGACATCTCATATTTCTACCTTGAATTGACCTGCTGTCAATGTATTCATTCCCTCAGTGACTCAGTCCCCAGACTTGAACCTCCCACTTTACCCAGGAGTCCATAGATTACCTGCTGATAACTTCCTTACTATTAATGCCCAAAGCCCTAGGAGTAACCGTGGTTACCACTGATTTGGCAGGACAGCTGTAAATGCACACAATGGCAACCCAGTCTGATATCTCCACAGCACCCTGACTGGGCTATCATTAATTCCCAGACGTTTGCATTTGGATTTGCAGGACTGTGCCTCAATCCAATGAATGCAAGCACACAATTTTCCAGGCTCTGATAGGACCAAGCACCTGACTTGACTGTGGTCAACTCCTAGACTGGAATTGGACAAGCCCCTTGACTGATTGTGGCAGCACCCCCTGAGAGGCTGTAGCCCCCACTTGACCCCCCCTACGGATCGTTCACCTTTGACTTTCAAACATGGCCATTTGCTTGAAGCACACAAGGTGGTTTGCCATGCAAGCTGCTGGCACATACTGCCAGTGGGACACTGACAGAGAATGGCACCATACAGCAACTTCTCTGCCCCTTTGGAGCTTCAGTGCCCTAAACCTGACAAACTGTCTGCCCAGCCCCTTGTGCTAAAAATTAATGCAAGTCGACAGAGGTTAACATGCTGTAACTTTGCACTGAAGAGCCTATGTGTTAAAAAGCAACGCAAGCCACACAGGCTGGGAGCCAAGTAAGCACAAAGTGAGTAAGTACTGAGAAAGTAAGCTAAGAGCCATAAAATGTATCCTGTGTAGATGCACAAGACGCATTATGTGTCCCTGCATACAAAGCAACCTGCTAGAAGAATTCCAGTCATAAGTGGTCCTTGAACTACAAAGTCAAGTCTTGAAGCACTGACATGGTGTGAGAGTTGATCCAAAAGTGGCCATGATGACATGTTGAGGCTGCTGATTTGGTCATATGTGTGGAGGCTCGGTGGGGTCAGTGCTCATGGAGTGTGCCGGCATGTTGTGCTGAAGACAGAGTTATCTGAAAACCTGAAGAAGCAAGCAGCAGGCTGCTATTGCTAGGTAACTATAACGTTCGGAAATTGGTTTCTTGGGAAGGAGAGGAAAATTGGGAGTTGCAAAGAAATTAGGCTAATTTACCTAATAATGAAACAAAAATAGGTGGATATAAAGTAGTTGCTGCTCATTAGCAAGATTCTGAACTCACCTTTCAAACCTGAAGGGAAAAATCAAAAATATTTCTCTCAACCTCAAAAACCTTATTTTTTTCATTTCTGTCATATTTTCTCAACTTTCCTGCCATTGTTCACATCGCTACAACTTCTCTTCTTCAACCTTGGCTGTATTTTATTGAATGGTAAACAATAGTGCTGGGGACCCCTCTTGTGAGCAGATGATACAGGCAACTTTGATGAACAGAAAGCAGGCCGAGAGTTGTTTTTGAACATTATAATCATGTAAATATGAAAATTGCATGGCTCCCACCTCAATCTGTCAGGGTACAGTAGGTACCATTCAAAACCCTTGCACCCAAAAACCAGCAGAACTCAATATTTAGCCCACTGCAGTTTTATGTTCCCATGGGTAATTAAGAGGTATTCATTGATCACCAGCAGCTATCCCATCACATTCCTGGGAGGGGTGGGGTGTGTGGGAAATAGGCTGCACATTAATGGATTGGTAGCATTTACTATTTATTGGCTGATTCTGTTAAAGATGGCAGCAGTGACCTTCTTGATGCAGCTGTGCATTGCAGACGCAGGTATACAAGAAAAAATCTCTTGTCGAGGCCTGGAGTGAGCCAGTGGCAAAGATGCTCATCCACCGACAAACAGGAGGAAGCATCAGGATCTGTTGCAAGACCTTGCAGCTTTTAGTAACAGATTACCACATTTGTACCACTTCTTGGTACATTGGGTCCAAAGCAAAGCTGGATATGGCTTGCAGTGAGAGACCTTTGCCTTGGCCATCGTTTAAGCTATCACAGATCTGCCTGATGTCCCCTTTGCTTCACATTTTGCTCCTTCCAAAATCAAAATGGATACAATGGTGCTGAGCAGGCTTGATGAAAACCAAATGAGAGGTAGATTGCCTAATTCTGGTTTACAGTTTCAGGTTAACTGGGGTGCTAGGCACATTGGGGCCTGGGAATTAGGTTCATTCAGGACCATTGTCTCAAACTCCATCTTGTTATTCAAGATTAGTGGTATCAAAAATCCCACTTAATGCCTCCTTGATTGGTACTATATCCACAATCATCCCCTCCACCCAGCACTGATGCTCAGTAGCAGCAATGTGTACTATCTGTAAGCTGTATTGCAGAAATTCACAGATGGTCCTGAGACAGCACCTTCCAAACCTACAACCATTTCTACCTCAAAGGACAAGGACAGCAGATTTGTGGGAGCACTACCATCGTCTGCAAGTTCCCCTTCAAACGATTCACTATGCTGTCTTGGAAATATATTGCCATTCCTTCACCATCGCTGGGTCAAAATTCCATCTCTAACGGCATTGTGGGTCAACCTACAGCACATAGACTGCAGGGGTTCAAGAAGGCAGCTCACCATCACCTTCTCGAAAGCTACTAGGAATTGGCAATAAATGCTGGCCAGACAGCAATGCCGACATCCCATGGATGAATAAAAAGAAATTCTTGATATATTTCTACACTGGCAAACACACTTTCCAGAACATCACCAGAGGAATCTAACTGCTAAGGATTCAATTTGCAGCCTCAGCAACAGTCAATAAACCACGACCAAGTGCAGGGTTTTAGAGGGAAATGTCAATCTGAAGAGCCTTTTGCTGACTTACTCTCTTCTGTCAGGATTAAGATGCAGAATACACAAAACATTCACTATCACCTGTGAGAGGTATTTGAATGAAAATCACAACTCATTCTGGGAATTATATTTAATTGTATTTTGTGTTATCTGTGCCCATTTGGTTTTAACCAAGGGCATAAAGGATGGGACATTAGTCGATAAAGGAACTGATACCCGTACAAACTTATTCATATGCAAATATGAGCAGAAGTAGGCAAATTGGCCCTATATCCTGCTGTAACTATTTAATAAAATCACAGCTGATTTGAAGACTTCATACCAATTCCCTGCCTACCCTTGATGTCCTTTGCCTCCTTTCTTAATCAAGAATCTATCGACTTCTTCCTTAAAAATATTCAATCTCTCTTCCTCAACCACTGTCTGGGCAAATAGCTTCATAGATTTGTGATCCCCTGAGAGGAAAGAAAAGTCTACACATCTCTGTTGTAAATGAGAGACCCCTTATTTTTAAACTTTGTCCTTTAGTTTCTCCCGCAAAACAGTACAACTTACAGCATACACCATGTGATGTGCCCTGAGGAACTTATATGTTTCAAGAAGCTCACCTGCATTCTTGCAAATTCCAATGAATATTGGCATAAGCTCTCCAACTTTTCCTCAAAGGATAATCTCCTCATGCCAGAAATCAATCAACCGAACCTTCTCTGAATGGTTTCCAATCCCATTATGTTCTTTCTTAAATAATGAGACTGGAGTTGCATGCTGCACCCTATATGTGGTTTCACCAATACTGTATGCAATGGTAGATAAGCATCTCTACTTAAGCATCTCAACATAAGCATTCCATTCCTCTGGCAATAATTGACAACATCCCATTTGTCTTCCTAATAATTTACTTCTACTGGCATGTTAACATTTTCCTATTCATGTACCAAGGCACATCTGAGTGATGCAATTGCTTCCTATTTAAATAACATGCTGCTTTTTTATTCTTCCTGCTAAAGTGGACAGGTTCACATTTTCCAATATTGTAATCCATCTGCCAAACGTGTGCTCTCTGACTTAACCTATCTGTATCTCTGTGCTGACTCCTAATTCCTCTCCATAACTTACTTTCCACCTTTTTGTCAGCAAATTTGACAACCGTACATTTGGTCCCGTTATCCAAGCCCTTAATATTGTATTTCACCCCAGGTGAGAAGGGTCCCAATTCCCCTCTTGGTTAGTTCCAACCATTTTATAAAACATTGTTTCTTACACATTGTAATCACACTTGAAATAAAATTTAAACACATCAACTATGAAACACCAATTCCAAGGTTTCTCTAAGTTTTCTTTCATATGATGATGGCTGCTGACATTGAGGGAGAAATGACCTTTTGTGTTCTTGCCAAATTCAGTCAATGTTGCTTTCTCTGTCCTTTGTAGGTCAAAGTAAGCTACTAAAATACGGTTAATTTGTACTCTTCAGGTCCAGCTCCATTGTTCTTCCAAAACTAAACAACTAAGTAGCTAATGATTCTAACATGTTATCTACTACTGACAAGAGTTTTGGAATTCAGAATGACCTGGTCAAGAATAAGAGGGAAGCATATGTCAGGTATAGACAGTAGAGATCGAGTGAATCCCTAGAAGCATATAAAGGCAGTAGGAGTATACTTAAGAAGGAAATCAGGAGGGCAAAAATGGTACAAGAGATAGCTTTGGCAATTAGGGTTAAGGAGAATCCAAAAAGATTCGCCAAATACATTAAGGACAAAAGAGTAACTAGGGAGAGAACAGCGCCCCTTAAAGATCAACAAGGCTGGATTCAGTTTCCAGTCTCCCAGGAGGCGTGGGTTTTAGCAGGATGCTGCCTGGAGTGGAGGGCAGGTCTAATAAGGAAAGGTTGAAGGAGCTAGGGCTTTTCTCATTGGAGCGAAGAAGGATGAGAGGTGACTTGATAGAGGTGTACAAGATGATGAGAGGCATAGATAGAGTGGATACCCAGAGGATTTTTCTCAGGGCAGAAATGACTATCACGAGGAGGCATAATTTTAAGGTGATTGGAGGAAGGTATAGGAGAGCTGTCAGAGGTAGGTTCTTTACACAGAGATTGATGGGTGTGTGGATTGCACTGCCAGCGGTGGTAGTAGAGTCAGATACATTAGGGACCATTTAAGTGGTTCTTGGATAGGCACACGGATGATAGTAAAATGAAGGATATGCAGGTTAGTTTGATCTTAGAGTAGAGTAATAGGTCAGCACAACATCATGGACCAAAGGGCCTGTATTGTGCTGTATTATTCTATGTTCTATGTTCTAAGGATGCCCATGTGTGGAACTGCAGGAGGTGGGGGAGATAGTAAATGAATATTTTGCATCAGTGTTTACTGTGGACAACCATATGGAAGATACAGAACATGGAAAAATAAACAGCTGCATATTGAAAACTGTCCATATTACAGAGGAGGTGGTGCTGGACGTCTTAAACTCATAAAGGTGGATAAATCCCAGGGACCTGATCAGGTGTACCCTAGAACTCTGTGGGAAGCCAGGGAAGTGATTGCTGGGCCCCTTGCAGGGTTATTTGTATCAACGATAGCCACAGGTGAGGTACCGGAAGACTAGAGGTTGGTTAACTATTTAAGAAAGGTGGTAATGAAAAGCCATAGAACTATAGACTGTGAGCTTTACATTGGTGGTGGGTAAGTTGTTGGAGGGAATCCTGAGGGACAGGATTTGCATGTATTTGGAAAGGCAAGGACTGATTAAGCATAGTCAACATGGCTTTGTGCGTGGGAAATCATGCCTCAGTAACTTGCTTGAGTTTTTTGAAGAACAATGAAGAGGACTGATAAGAGCAGAGTGGTGGATGTGATCTATATGGGCCTCCGTAAGGCGTTCAACAAGGGGCATGGATAGGGTGAATAGACAGGGTCTTTTCCCCAGGATGGGGGGGGTCCAAAACTAGAGGGCATAGGTTTAAGGTGAGAGGGGAAAGATTTAAAAGGGATCTAAGGGGCAACTTTTTCATGCAGAGGGTGGTGCGTGTATGGAATGAGCTGCCAGAGGAAGAACAAAGAACAAAGAAAATTACAGCACAGGAACAGGCCCTTCGGCCCTCCAAGCCTGCGCTGATCCAGATCCTCTATCTAAACCTAAGTGGAGGAGGCGGGTACAATTATGACATTTAAAAGGCATCTGGATGGCTATATGAATAGGATGGGTTTAGAGGGATATGGGCCAAATGCTGGCAAATGGGACAATATTTATTTAGGATATCAGGTTGGCATGGACGAGTTGGACCGAAGGTTCTAGTTCCATGCTGTACATCTCTATGATTCTGTAATTAAAGCATATTCAAAACTAATGTGAAATTCTATTGTATCATTATCACCGTTTCCCAAAGGATCTTTTACAGCAAAATTATTAATCAGTTTTTCTCATTTCATCATACTGAATGGAAAATATCCCAATTCTTAGTTGGTTCTTCAATGGACTGCTCCAGAAACCATTCTCTTACACCACGTAGGATTTCATCTTCCATGGCATTAATGCTGATTGTGTTTATCCAGTCAATGTAAAATTATGTAAAATTAAAGTAACTCTTTATTCCTGTATTATTCACATTTCATGCATCTCTAAAATCCAGAGTTATACCATGCCCAGCATTACTACCATTGTTTGGTAGCCTATAAATAACCCTAAACTTTTCTTAACTACCATCAAAACTGATTCTACATCTTGATTCTTAAATCTGAGATGTTCCCTCGCTGATGCACTAATGTCATTCCTACTAAGAGACCTACCTTCCTCTTTTTTGCATTTTCCCTATCCTTACTAAATAATGAATATTCTTGAATATTCAGTTCTCAATCTTGGTCATCTAGCCAGGCATTTCTCTGTGGTATAATTAAATCCTATCCACTTACCTCACTTTGTGCATTCAAATCATAAATCTTGTTGTGAATGCTGCATGCAATCAGATAGAGTGCCTTTATCTCTTGCATATTAAAATTATTTGGCATTCTGATTCTATTTCATCTTTACCTTTGACTGCCTTCCAATTTCACTTTCTGTTTTTCTACTTCCTGTTAGCAATTTTGTTTCTCTCCAATCTGAGCACTCTCTCAGGTTCCCAACACCTGCAAATCTGGTTTAAAACCTCCCCAAAAGCAGTTGGAAATGTCCCATTTAGGATATTAGCCCTGGACCTGCTGGGATGCAAATAAGAACAGGAACTGCTGGAGAAACTCAGCAGATATCATAGCATCTTTAAAGAGAGAGACTGAGTTAACATTTCAAGTTCCACACAACTTCTAAACAGTGCTAAAATGTAACCAGGTTACCATGTGCACGTCACGCCTGCCCCAGAACCAGTCTCTACGCCTTAGGAATCTCAAACCTTCTTGTCTACATCAGTTCACCAGCACATGTTCAATCATTCAATTCTGACATAGGTGACTGTGTGTAATCTTCAGATTACTGCTTTTGAAGTCCTGCTTTCAAATATCTTTCCTAGCTCCCTAAAATCTGCTATTGGGATCTCATCCCCTTTACTACCTTAGTTGTTGGTCACAATGTGGACTATGGTCTCCGGCTGTTCAACCTCCCCCAGAAGAATGTCCTGCAGCCTCTCCATGATATCACTGATGTTGCCAGCGGGGAGGCAACATTCCATCCCAAAGTCATATTTATGGTTGGAGTCATGGTTATCTTTTCCCTTCATAATGAATCCTCTAACCAATCTTCTTCCTCCCCTCCTGTGCAGCTTTGAACGCACACTACTTTGGAACCACTGCCCTCACCAATATCCAAAATGGCAAACCAATTAGTGAATAATATCTTTTCAGGGGACTGCTGCATTAACTGCCTGATTTGCCTAGACAGCCTGGTGGCCACCCAATCCCTTTCTGCCTGCATGTTCCTGATCTGCATTTGATCACATTCCTAAACATGCTATCCAAATAGTTTTCTGATTTACAGATGCACCAGAGTGACTCCAACCACTACTTTTGAGATTCTGAATCTTGGAGCTCAAGCTTGTGAAGTGACATTTCCTGCAGATATGTTTATCTAGCAAGTGTCTATGTATTCATGATTTCCCACATGTTACATGCTGGCTATTAAATGCAGATGAGCTGCCCTGTCATAACTTAACTTTACAGACTGTCTGTTATAAGTGTAAAGCTTGCTTATTACTCACCAACCAGCTCCTTCTGCTGCACAGACATAAGAATCAGAAACTTGGGGGTGAAAAATGTTTAAAATGTAGAAACAAGAGCAACCCTCTCTCAACCCTCCCCACCCACCCACACATAAACTCATCAAACCGCACCCCCCCAATTCACCAAACTCTCATTTTCTAAATCTGCTTTCAATCAGCACTCTATTTCAAAGTTCTAGTTTTAACTGCTCTCAGGTATCAAAAGCAAAAAAAAAGACAATTATATGAAAGCAATAAGATTTAGACGTTGAAATTACATCTCTCAGCATGTGAGGAATTATTGTAAAGACTTAGCTGTAGCACAATTGTACTTCCATGATATAACTCATTGCACAGATCACCTGTTTGATTCCCATGGGAGGTCTGAACCCACTGATCAACCAGGACTTGCAATTTGACAGTTGATAAATCACTATTTCATTCCGAGATGCTGCTCATTATCAAGTAAACTAGGACAAAAATTTTTAAAAATGATAACCCTTTCTTTCTGTTTTCCAGTATATCTTATGGGTCCAATTTTCCGAGTACACATTGTACTTATCAAGAAAGTGTTGGCAAAGTTCCATCCAATTCCTGATATGTGCATTGGCCTGGAAAAGCTTCTTGTTGTTTTCATGAATGTGGAAAATTAACACTTATATATTTTGCTTTGTCATCTGGTTCTCAACTCATAAATAGATAAGACTTTCAGTTTTAGCCTGAATCTGATGGGAATGTGCCTACAGCACTTCAGACAAGATAGGACAATGTGTTGTATGATCCATTTGACTGTCAATGCCTGACTGCAGTTATTTAAGCCCATGGCAAACTGTTCCATTGCAGCATTTGTAAGGGCGCAGGCAGCAGTTCACTGGAGACTTGATCTGTTTAAGAAAATTGCCTTTTTGCTCTGAACATCAAAGTAACAACCTAACATGTCTCCATATCTGAAACAATAAAATGAGAATAATTAAGACATATACAGCTGATGAATGACTTTTAAACTAATTTAAACTGATTCACAACAGTTGCTCCTACTGCTATAAATAAAAATGTAAAATCTCAAGGCAATTTTATTTTCTCCTGGATCAATTATTGTTCTATGATTATATTTTACACATTATTTAGTTTTCTATTTGCTATTTTGATTGAGATTGGAATGGGATTTCTTTGTTTGTGTACTTTTCATATGTAGCATCCTTCATCATAGTATGCCTAGCAGGACTGGCCAACTGGTGTCAGATTATGAGCAGTTGTATTCTGTTGACTCTTATCCACATGAAAATGGAATCATAGTAGCTGTGAGAAGGAGACTTCCTTTCGATTACTTGGAACAATATTCAGGCCTAGTTTTATCAGTGAAAAGATCTCAGTGTAAAATACAATCACATGAACCTTTAAAATGCTTTATCATGCCGGTCACGATGATTGGAACAGTTCAGTAATAAGTAAATGATTTGTAATTAAGAAAGAGATGTACATGTATATTGGAGCTGAAATAATTGATACTTCAGAAAGTTAAGCAGTTTTTAATACCACTATATGCAAGTTACAAAAAGGCATATGACCCCATTGCACATTCCACAACTAAAGGATCATAGACTATCCAAGCAAGGAGGCTATATTAAACTTATGTAAAACACTGGTTCAGCATCAATACAGTCCAGATTGCATCCAGTTCTGGGCACTACACTTTAGAAAGGATGTGAAGGCATTAGAAGGGAGCAGTGAGAGAATTACTCGAATGTTTCCAGGGATGGGAACTTCAGTTACAAAGAAATATTACAGAAATTGGGACTCTTCTCCTTGGAGAAGGTTAAGAGATTTGATAGCAGATATCACTGATTTAAGGTAAAGAAGAAACATTAGCAATTTTTTTTTGACAAAGCAAGTGTTTAGAATGTGGAATGCTCTGCCTGAAAGTATGGTTGAGGCCTTGTCCATTGAAATATTTAAGAGGGAATTGGTTCATGGTCTGAAAAATAGAAAAATGGTGGATTCTAGGTGGATTGTTGCTTCAGAAGACCAGTACAGACACAATAGGCTAAATATGCCTTCTTCTATGCTGTCACCAATATATCGAATATGATTTCAATATATTAGATAAATTGCAGAAGTAAATGTAAACACTTGCTCCCATCTAGGCTAAGATATTAATTATACATCCATGGCAGCAGTGCTACTATTGTTTCAGCTCTACTGAAGAATTAGGCAGTAATATCACAATGTAATCAATATCTTTTCTGCTGTGCTCTTCAATTTTACTCTGCACACTGGAATCAAAGACTGCTGGTTTCAAATCTAGATGAGAGCTAATATTAGTACAAAATAGTCCTCACAATAATGTATGAAAAAATGTGTGCACCTACACATCATGAAAGAAGTTCAAGTTTATCTTTTCCATTTAATGTTTCTAATTTTATTTCACATTCACAAAACTTTAAAAACAAAGCATTTTCACATTTAACCAATCAATTACTTTTATAATCAACACAATAGCTGATATGTGGTTAAAGGAGCAGCTTATATAGCCAAAAAAAGTTTACATTTATTAAAATTAACGCATACTATGCAGTTAATACAGTTTTAAGGGCAGCACATGGCATCAAAATTCATCCAAGAAGCATTTATAAAGCAGTGTATCACCTTGAGCATAGATTGCTGCAGATAGCAGTTCCCTACTTAAGTCTGGGTCATCGATAATGGTATCAGTCAGACAGACGCATTTATCAGCGTTGTAGAGGGGCTTGGTTCAGAGTTGGGATGGGTGGGAAATTGAATGGATAGGGCTGCAGGATTATGTTCATTATTAACTGCGCAGACACGCCAACCCAAATGTCTCACAAATCAAGAGCCAAACTCTTAACAATCAAGACATTTGATATAAACATCGGGAGTTGCTATTTTATATATATAAACCAATATCGATAAACATCATTGTGATAAAATTGACTCCCGCTCTTCCCAACTCATTTCCCTCTGAGCAAAAAGGGCCCCAAAAAGTTTGGTGACTACTTTTTACCACGATCGCAGTGCCTCTATGCGTGATAGTTCAAGAGTTAGGCAATGATCCATAGCAGCAGGGGGGTGTTTCTGAATAATGTTAGGTCCTCCCCACTTTCTTGCTCTATTGCAGATAAACCTCACGCAGCAACCCTCTGAACTCCTGCCAATTGCAGCAACTTGGAGGTGATGTCAGTGAGCTGGTCACAGTCTTCTCATTGGGTATAGCCAGCGCAGCGGCTGTACAGACGCTCAATGCTGTGGTAAGGATGTGCTGACTGTGATACTGGGCGGTGCTGTGAGTCTCTGCTCCCTATCATACAGGGCGGTACTGTCAGGCTGCTTCCTGTCACACTGGGCGGTGTTGTTTTGAGGTGAGAGCACCGGAGCGAAGAGAAACCCGGCTGAAATTAGGCACAACTTTCTGTCGAATGCAGAATTTACGCCATCACCAAACACACGGGCAGAGATGGAAGAGTTTCTGCAATATACCAAGTCCATTCTGGTAAGCGTATCCTCAGATTGCCAGAGTTTTTAAACAGTGTACAGGTCGCTAAAAAAGTATCCATCATATTTACATTAGTCATCCAAACGAGGTCTGCAAAGCGTTACTCCTTTGCTGAAGACTGGGTGTGTTGTACTGTGAGTTGCGATTTCTTTTAACAATACAGGCAAAAAAACAATCAAATCCAGGCATTACAAACAGCAACCACCAATTACTAGCCACTTTGTTGTCTGTATACAAACCAACATCTGCATTCGACCTCACTAACGTAAACTTTGCAAAAGATTGGCAAAACTAACTATCGTATGGGGCATTTCTGGAATATTTAGCGCTTTTATTTGTAAGGATTGGGTTGGATCCAACTAAGATATCCACTTTCTTAGGTTGTGGTATATTTAAGATAGAGCCAGTGACGCTGTAAGAGTTAAATACATTTTGTCAGGTTAGTTGAGGATTAAGAAAGCCACATATTTTCTTTTACATAAGGATACACAGTGGGAAAGATGAGACGGACGAATGTGCTATTCTTGCTGAGAACTGGGTCTGTAATAACTTTGGCATGAAGGGAAGGACTGTGTCACTGTTACACCCCTACAGTATATTCCAGTTGTTTGCCTGACATGCAGGTTATGCACTGAAGGTGGGAAGCATTCAGCCTCCATTTCTGTAGGTGCCTCCAACCCAGTTTTCAGTGGAAGGAAGCTGATAACATCGTATTCTTATTGCAGGATAGTTTTTGCTGACATTGGTAGTTGTACTTCTTGGACAGTATTGCTTCTTTTGGGAGATGTCAAACTTACTCACAGAATTATATGCATATTTTTGTACTATTAGATTAATTATTTTTAATTCATTCAAATTAATTTGTTGAGAGTCAACCACAATGCTGTAGGGCTGGTGTCCCATGTAGGCAAGACCAGGTAAGCATGGCAGTTTCCTTCCCTAAAGGGCATTTTTCCATCAATCGACAATGGATTTGTGGTCTATCAGATTCACAGTTTATTCATTAGACTCTTAATTCCAGATTTTTATAGCATTCAAATTGCACAATCTGCTGTGGCAGGATTTGAACGCAGATCCCCAGCACATTACCTGGGCCTTTGGGTTAACAACCCAGTACTAGGCCATTGCCTCCCCTATTTTTAGGAGGAAAGTTGCAATCAGTATTAAATCTCAGTATTGTATGAATTTTAAATTCTTAGTGTAGGAAAAGTTTCAATTCCCACATTTCAGTGCTTGGACAATTCTTTCGAATCTTATGAGCTAGTACATATACAACTTAAAATGCTTCTGACACCCTCCCCATGCAGTAATAGTTCTAAGTAAATTGTTTTCTCACTAATGTAGATATTCATACAGTTAGTGTAGCCAGATGTTTCTGTTGAAAGGTAATGATGAATCTGGATTCTTGTAGTTAATCCAGTCGACGTTTGACACCAGGTATAATGTATAAAGAGCAAGTTTGTTTTTTTGTTAATCAAATCCTCATAATAAAATTAATTTTTTCTACTCTAATCCTGGAATAATGAGTGAATTGAAGACTTTCTGTCTGGATGCACTTTGAACTTCAGCAAGTGGTTGCTATGTAATAATAATAAATAAAAGTCAATGTGAAGAATAAATATTGACAGTGACAATGTTCCATGTGAAATAGGAGTGAGTTAATGAAGTCAAAATTCAATGTTGTTTCATGCCGAAGCAAATAGAATCCAGTTTATTGCGCCTCAAATTAGAAACGTTTCAAATCCCATCTTTCAGAGTTTTTAGACAACTTTTAAATGTTTGTACATACTAAGTTAGGCCCTGGAATTGGGTGATGTTTCAATTAGAATAGTATATCACAGAAGGACGCCTTCGGCGAACGTTATGGTGGCTTTTTCTAAGACTAAACTAGTTAATTCCGTCACCCTAATCTTTCCCACCTCCATTTAATTTCTGCCCTTCAATGCATATCTACTGACCTATCAAGCAATGTATCTTAAATCTCAACTACTTATTGTATTAAAATCTTTTTCCCTGACTATTTGTGATTCATTTGCCAATTCCCTTAAATTTGTTTTACTGGATTTTCTGAAATGAAGGTGAGCTTAATTCCAATACTGAAATGACATTCTTTTCAAGCTTGGATAACTACACTCGCAAGCGTTGACCAATATTTGTGGAGTCAAATAACTTGCAGTTCTTAAAGGCACTACTGGACTACTCAAAACAAGGCTGAAAACATCCTGAAATGAATTTTAATGGAGTCAGAAGGAGAACAACTGCTTCTCCTGATTTGCTAAAACTACTGGCTGCTGCTCACCTCACCTTTGTCTTCCATGCTTCTGTACATATGTGTAAACCTTTGTGCTGGCTAAAATTGGTGACGCTGCAACAGTTATGTTGCAATGAAGCCTCTAAATGGTCCTCACAGCTTCTTTTAATTATAAAGATGTTGCCCAAGAGGAAGTTTAGGACAGACCTTGAGCCCCTCTTTGTTTCTGGACCACTGAAATTGTGCTCAGTTTTAGGCACTAATGAATTTGTGCAGAACTTATAGAAACTTTAAATACTTGATTTTTAAAGAAAAACCTTGCAGGGGTGTGAGGAAGCAGCAGTGGAGCAGGATTGATTGGATAACTGTTTCATGTGCACTGAGTGGCTCCTTTTGTGCTGTATCATTCTATCTAAGTAAGATGCAATGTTTAGTGTTGAAATACAAGATCTCTGCCTAACCTTGGAATAAAGTCAAAGGTGGAAAAGAATAGACTGTGTGGTTATTGGATTTCAAGCCAGCCGCAATCCATGTTAGATAAATTGACAGTTTTGTCCCTTAAAAATAATTTAAGTGCCTTGTTTATTAGAAACATTTTCAAATTATTTCCTGTGGATTATGGCATTGTATTAGCTGAACTCATCATAGGAACTTTGGTCATTTTATCATTGTCATGTTATGCCAGTGAAAAGAATAATTAATCTAGATATCTTCTGGTACCTAAGTTGCATTGGAGTCTGATTAGTTCAGTTGTCTATGAACGTGGTCCTTTAATAATGGGGATGGAGCAGGCTCAGTCCCCATACTGTCTGTTGTTGTTCTTAGGACCTGCCTCTACACCTTGTTCTTTTGTGATATTATGGTACATTAGTGAGGTGGCTACAGCTACGATTGAAATCTCACTGAGAATGAGAATGCTAAATGGGAGGGGGAGAGAGATTGCATTTTTGTGAGACTTCAGGATCTGAAAAGAAAACAGAACTCCCCAGTTATCAACCTTTCATTCCAATCATTGGCATATCTGACTGATAACTAATGACATCATCTAACTTGGAAGCGATTGCTGTTTTTACATTTTAGATCATCAGTATTTGATTTTTTAAAAATCTTTTTGGTTTTAGGATGATAATATGTTGAAGGACTCCTTTTATACAATTTGGTATTACTGGGAAAGTAGTTACAGTCAGCTAATATCAGATAAAATTATCTTCAGAGACTCTGGTTGTTGATTGACACAGTTGCTGAATAATTGATATATTGAAAGAGAGTTACTTGAGAGTCTTAGACAACAAGGTGCAGAGCTGGATGAACATAGCAGGCCAAGCAGCATCGTAGATGCAGAAAGGCTGAGGTTTCGGGCCTAGACCCTCTACTTGAGAGTCTTCACATTTTATAGTAGTTCCTGGTAGAACTTGTATTCTCAGCTCACCAAAAGTAGACCTGAGAGAGACAGCGCTTTTAAAATGAATGTGGCTTTTTGTCTGATGCTGATGTCTGTCTGCACTGGCGTCATGTTCAGCTGCCTGATTACAGATAAGTTGTTGCCTGTACCTTTACCATACTTTCTATAGTCAGGAGTTGGTTCTGCACATTTTTAACACATACAGAGTTCTGTTTTTAGGTACTTTGTTGTTTGTGGATGGAACCAGTAATCATTTATTTCTTTGAAAATATTTTGCAAGGCCTGGTTATTAACTATGTTATTACAATGCAGTACTTAACTACTACATGGACATTTCTATAAACACTAATTTTTCTTGCATTTCACCAGAGGAAATGTGAAATCTAACATGTGTAGGACTATTTATAACTAGATTAAATGGCACAGAAACAGGTTATTTTGCTGAACCAGTCCATGTCTGTATTCAGGCTCCACTTGGGCCTTCTCTATCTTTCTTCTAAACCCAACATTGTGACCCTCCATTTTGCTCTCCTTTAGTGAGTTTCACATTGTTATTAGGTATATAATTTCCTTCAGAATTCTTGACTGGGTTTCTTTGACAATCTAAGATTGAAGATCCTTAGTTATGATATTCCCCATAAGTCAAAGCATTCTTTGTGCGTCCACTATATCAAGATCTTTTGTAATTTTATTATTAAGTGATCCACTAGCCTCCTTTTCTTGAAAAGGAAACAGATCCAAATGGTCAATTTGTTCCTGTTTTTTTTTCATTTTTGTTTTCTTAGAATACTGAGGGGCCTGGGTAGGATGGTAGTGGAGAAGATGTTACCATCAGTAGGAGAGACTAGGACTGGAGGACACAGCCTCAGAGTGAAAGCATAACCATTTAGAGCTGAGATAAGGAGGAACTTCTTCAGCCAGAGGGTGGTGAATCTGTGGAACTTATTGCCACAGAAGGTTGTGGACGCCAGGTCATTGAGTACATTTAAGACAAGTATAGAAAGTTTCTTGATTGATACGGGGATCAAGAGTTTCAGGGAGAAGGCAGGAGAATAGGATTGAGAAATATATTAGCTGGATCGAATGTTGGCGCAGACTTGATGGGCTGAATGGCCTAATTTTGCAGCTAAGATCTTATGGCCTTATTTTTGTCTGCAGATTTCTGGTATCATGCTTGCATGTCTTCTCTGCACCCTTCCAGTGACTCCCAATCTTTTCTATAATTTGATGACCAGGACTGTGCACATTACTCAAGTGTGGTTTAACCAAGGTTTGAAATGTGTTTAGCAAATTTCCTAACTTTTATCTATTTCATTTCTTGTTTTTTTTTTATGGCTTTTCTAAACTGTGGTGCAGTGCTTAGGGATTGATTTTATTTCTACTTCAAGATCCCTTTGTTCCTCCACTGTATCTCTCCTCGCAGACTGGAACAGGAAATCAGTGCCACTGATATCAATGTTATGTGCCTGTTGTCTGTTGAGTGCTTGTCATCTGATTGCTGCTCCTTTTGCTGTCTGGCCTGCTGCAGTACACAAGATCTGACTGCTCAGTAAACAAACCTTGTACCTTCAATGTATATCTTCTTGGCAGTAAGGTTCTGAATTACAAAATCCTTGTTAAGCTGTTGGCTATCAGCTGTTTTTTTTTGTCATGTTGGCTGTTTTGCTTCGGTCTACCTTCACCTCCCAAACCTAGCATCTAGAATAAGCAAGTAATGTCGGCTGTCTGTTCTACACTAGTCTTACAGCCTCTGCTTATTTAGGATGTAGCCTTTCTTCCAAACCATTTCTACTTATCCAGAAAGCAGCCTTAATTGCTTAAGAAAATCACCTTCTGCTGAAAATGTTATTTGTCCTGTCCTCTAATTTCTCAGTGAATTCATCTAAATTATCAAACCTAGAAGTATACCTAAGCATACTAATTTGCACTGTAAATTAGTACATTCAATATATTAAATTTTACTGATATGTTTTATTCCTTTTTTATTAACCACCCTGTAGCCTTCCACCGTCACTACCATTCTTCATTACAACTGTTTCTGCTCTTTTATTTAATTCAATCATTTTGCACTTGTTTGTTCAATATGAAAGTTTGAGCTTACTTCCTGCCTTGCCTTAATTTTGTTTGACTTTTGATGTCCATTTCATTCTGATTTGTGCCTGCAGCAAAAAAGTTGAATTTAGTTATGATAACTGGTGATGACTTACCTGCTGAGTCTGGTACAGCTCTATTGACATCAGTGGTTCTTAACTTTTTTTTAAATCTACAAACCAGTTAGGCAGGAAGAAAACTTTGCTCTCACTCCATCCTCTGACTTGATGGTTTTACCCCACCTGCTTTCGCTTGCCAGTAGAAATAACTCACCAGCATTAATGGCACTGCAGTTTGATAAGACGCCAATGAGATGATTTCTGTTTGAAGCTGATTCTAATCACAGGATGCACATTCTGCCAGTTCCTCCTCTAGCTCCTCAAATGTTGAAAATCCCATTTTGCAGTTGTGCCCTGTTGGGAATGTCAGTAGGCGCTTCAGAACTGTGCAGATCCAGGATATTCCGATCTTGGGAGTTAAAAGTCAAACAAATTTTCCTCACTGAACTCCCAGCTTCAGTTACTTGCATTTTTTGGACAGCTCATTGGTCACACTTTGAGAACCACTGGTTTACTTCATCTTCCTCCAGATCAAATTGTCCTGATTTTCCTACTGAAACCATTTCTTGTAGAATTCTTTTTCATTCATTTGTGGGATATGGGCATCGCTGCCTAACCAGCATTTATTGCCTGTCCTTCGTTGCCCTTGTGAAAGTGGTGGTGAACTGCTGTAGTCCCCCTGCTGTGACCGTGAAGGAGCAGTGATATATTTCCAAGTCAGAGTGGTGAGAGGCTTGGAAGGGAACTTGAAGGTGGTGGTATTCCTGTATATCTGCTGCCCTTGTCTTTCTAGACGGAAGTGGTCATGAGTTTGAAAGGGTCTTTGGTGAATTTCTAGAGTGCACCTTGTAGATGGTACACACTGCTGCTACTGAGCGTCAGTGGTGGAGGGAATGGATGCTTGTGGATGTGGTGCAAGTCATGGATGGTGTCAAACTTCTTTAGTGTTGTTGGAGCTGCACCCGTCCAGGCAAGTTGGGGAGTATTCCATCACACTCCTGACTTTGTAGATTGTGGACAGGCTTTAGTGAGTCAGGAGGTGAGTTACTTGCTGCAGCATTCCTAGCTTCTGACTTGCTGTTGTTGCCATTGTGCTTATGTGGCAAGTCCGGTTTAGTTTCTGGTCGATGATAACAGCATCCTGGGGGTCGTTAGTGGGGGATTCAAAGGGTGGTGGTTAGATTGTCTGTCTGTCTGTCTGTCTGTTATTGGTGATGGTCATAGCCTGGCATTTATGTGGCGCAAATGTTACTTGCTGCTTGTCGGCCCAAGATTGGTTATTGTCCAGATCTTGTTGCATTTGAGCATGGACTGCTTCAGTATCTGAGGAGTCATGAATGGTGCTGAATATTGTGCACTTATCAACGAACATTCATGGTTCTGACCTTGTGATGGAGGGAAGGTCATTGATGAAGCAGCTGAAGATGGTTGGGCCTAGGACACTACCCTGAGGAACTCCTGCAGAGATGTCCTGGAGCTGAGATGACTGCCCCCCGATAACCAGGGCCATCTTCATATCTGTTAAGTATGATTCCAACCACTGGAGCGTTTTCCCCCTGATACCCATTGATTCCAGTTTTGCTAGGGCTCCTTGATGCCACACTCGGTTGATTGCAGCTTTGATGTCAAGGGCTGTCACCCTGACCTCACCTCCGGAATTCAGCTCGTTTGTCCATGTTTGAACCAAGGCTGTAATGAGGTCAGGAGCTGAGTCGCCCTGGTGGAACCCAAACTGGGCGTCACTGAGCAGGTTATTGCTGAGCAAGTGCTGCTTGATAGAATTATTGACGACACTTTCTATCACTGTACTAATGATCGAGAGTAGACTGGGCGGTAATTGGCCAGGTTGGATTTGTCCTGCCTGTTGTATACAGGACATACCTGGGCAATTTTCCACATTGTCAGGTAGATGTCAGCATTGTAATTGTGCTGGAACAGTTTGGCTAAGAGTGCGGCAAGTTCTGGAGCACGAGTCTTCAGTATTATTGCCGGAATGCTGTCGGGGTCCATAGCCTTTGTAGTATCCAGTGTCTCCAGCTGTTTTTTGATATCGTGTGGAGTGAATCGAATTGGCTAAAGACTTGCATCTGTATTGATGGGGACCACAGGAGGAAGCCGAGATGGATCATCCACTCGGCACTTATGGCTGAAGATTGCTGCGAATGTTTTAGCTTTATCTTTTGCAATCTCAATAATACAGCCATGCAGGAGGCTATTCAGCTGATTGAGACTGTGCCAGCTTTTACTAAATGGAGCCCAATTTTTAACATTCCTGTGCTCTTTCCCTGTATCCCTGCAATTTTATTTCCTTTGAATATGTATGCAGTTTCCCTTTTTGGAGACTCCTTTTGATTTGATAACCAGTACCCTATCGGGCAATATCTTCACCACTTGTGTTTAAAGAATATTTTTCGTCATGTAGCTTCCAGTCCTTTTGCTGATCACCTTGCATCTGTGTCCTGTTTTTATTGATCCTTCAATAATTAGAAATTCTTTCTCCTGATTTTACTGTATCTACACCCATCACAATTTAAAACACATTAGCCATGTGGCTTAGTCCTGATCCTGTTATGTAGGTTCTAACTAACATAGTAGGCTTTTGTAAGTTTTATATATAGCTTTATAAGAAATAAGTGCTTCACAATAGTTAACTCACTAACCTGCGTTTTGAAGCATAGTATAATTAGTAATATACTAGTGTTGCTAAATCTGAGGAGAGATGAACAAAGTGCTCACTCACCAGATCGTTAATTGATATTTACGTTATACTTGTGCTTTTATTTAGGTACTGGGGCTGTATTTATAATTCCTTAAAGTGAAGGTGGCAGACTTACTGCTACTCTCCAAGGTGTCACTGCCATCTCTATCCAGTGCTGCTGCATACACATGCAGTGTGCTATAGGCCAGTGTTATTACTGGCTTAATAATCCATATAAGGAATTGGAATCCTTCAGAAGTATTTCACCATTGATATATTGTTTTGCTTTCACTGCAGTAATCACCAATATTCTGAGGCTCTCCTGCCATCTAATGCAGCAATATCCTGGGTTATCACCATCTACAAATATTTCTGCACTTCTACACTGCCATGTAGCCTTCTTCTGAGGCAATCCTTTGATGCCCTGGTTGCCCGGCAGTAAGTCTCTTGTGTTTGCTGGCAGCATTTCTGCTAATTAGCTGAAAATCTGCTGGCTTTATTGGTTGCTAACATATAGCTTCTGCTTCTTGCCCCCTTCTTTTGGAAAGTGAGGTTGACGTGCGGTGCTTAAAATGCTCGACGAATCAACCGTTACTGCCTCACTGAGTATGGTAGTACAAGTATGAAAATGAGTTTCAGACTTTCAATGTACCCTGCATAGCTCGTAAACACTGTGCGAGGAAATAGTACAGTCTCACTTCAGACATGCCAGGCCTTGATCTCCATTTGAAACTGACCAGAATATTCCATTGTTTAAATGGTACTAAACATGTATTTTGCATCAGTGCTTACCTTGGAGAAGAATGTGGAAGCTAGAGAACATGGGGGAAATAAATAGTGACATCTTGAAAAATTTCCATATTGCAGAGGAGTTGGTATTAGATGTCTTAAAACGCATGAAGGTGGATAAATCCCTGGGACCTGATCAAGTGTACCCCAGAACTTGGTGGGTAGCTAGGGCAGTGATTGCTGAGATATTTAGCATCGATAGCCACAGGCGAGGTGCTAGAAGACTGGATGTTGCCTAACGTGGTTCCACTATTTAAGAAAGGTGGTAAAGAAAAGCCTGGGAACTACAGACAGTGAGCCTGATGTCAGTGGTGGGTGAGTTGTTGGAGGGGATTGAGGGGCAGGATTTACATATATTTGGAAAGGCAGGGACTAGTTAGGGATGGTCAACATGGCTTTGTGCAGTGGAAATTATGTCTCACTAACCTGATTGGGTTTTTTGAAGTAGTAACGAAGATCATCGATGAAAACAGGCTGGTGGATATTGTCTATATGGACTTCAGCAAGGCGTTTGACAAGATTCTGCATGGTAGACTGTTTTAGCAAGATTGGATCATGTAGAATCCAGGGGGAGCTAGTCATTTTCAGATTGGAGGCTTGTGAGCTGCAGTGTGCCGTGCGGATAGATGCTGGGTCTGCTGCTTTTTGTCATTTATAAAAATGATTTGGATGTGACTATAGGAAGTATGGTTAGTAAGGTGACAGATGACACCAAAATTTGTGTAGTGGACAGTGAAGAAGGTTATCTCGGAGTAAAGTAGGGCCTTGATCAGATGGGCCAGTGAGCTGAGGAGTGACACTTAGTTTAATTTAGATAAATGTGAGGTGTTGCATTTTGGTAAGGCATATCAGAGGAGGATTATACACTTCATGGTAGGGTCCTGGGGAGTGTTGCTGAACAAAGAGACCTTGGGTTGCAGGTTCATAGATTTTTGAAGGTAGAGTCACAGATAGACAGGACAGTGAAGAAGGCATATGGTATGCTTGCCTTTACTGATCAATGCAATGGGTAGATGAGTCGAGCGATCATGTTGTGGCTGTTGAGGACATGAGGACAATACTGTGTTCAACTCTGGTCTCCCTGCTATAGGAAAGATGCTGTGAAACTTGAAAGAGTTCAGAAAAGATTTACAAGGATGTTGCTGAGTTTGGAGGATTTTAACTATAGGGAGAGGCTGAATAGGCTGCAGCTATTTTCCCTGGAGCATCGAAGGCTGAGAGGGTGACCTTTTCGAGATCTATAAAATCATGAGGGGCATGGATAGGGTGAATAGCCAAGGTCTCTTCCCCAGGGTAGGGGAGTCCAAAACTAGAGGGCATAGGTTTAAGGTGAGAAGGGCATAGGTTTAAAAGGGACCTAAGGGGCAACTTTTTCACGCAGGAAGGTGGTGCATGTATGGAATGAGCTGCCGGACGAGGTGGTGGAGGTTGGTACAATAATATTCAAAAGGCATCTGGATGGGTATATGAATAGGAAGGGTTTAGAGGGATACAGGTCAAATACTGACAAATGGCAGTAGATCAGTTTAGGATGTCTGGTTGGCATGACTGAAGGGTCTGTTTCCATGTGTACAACTATGACTTTATGACTCTAAATGTCCTAATCAAGCAGCAATTCTTCTGATTACACTCATTTTCATACACAACTCAGCGTTCTGATCCTACAGGCGACTTGGCAGTAGACTAAAACCACCACACCATAAAGATATTAGATGAAAGTTCAATTCTATATGTGTAAAATATTTGCCTGTTACTGTGGTCTCAGTGTGTATGTTGAATAGTCTCAGTATTTATTTGGGATTTAGAAACTAGACAGGTTAAATATTTGTAATTTTCAGCAATAAAATCTGAAGTTATTATTATTTTACACAGGGAGTCTGGAAGAAATCACTCTATTTTACAGCAATGTCACAAGCGGTGAAGGATATTGAATGTGATAATAGTTTCACAATGTTATTTCATTATATTTTGCTGTAGTTGGAAAGAAGTTTTATCGTCTTTCTGACAGGAGTGTTCTGCTTTTAAAAACTCCGGGCATTGAAGTGAAAAGAAGGTACAGTCTTAAACTATTAATTTTTTTTTTAAGCTTATGAAAATGTATAGTTGCCATAGTCCTACTGGATTATAGGGCTGATTGATTATAGGGCAATAAGAGACCATTGGTCAGGGTTTAATCTGAGGGTCACCATACCTCACACGAGATCAGGGATTGAGAAGGAGAGTCCTCCTGTGTCACTGAGGAAAAACTGATGTTCATAGCAGAGCCAACAGGGATATGAATGAAAGTTTATGGGTTGAAATGTCATTAGAAAGCTTAGTATGTAATCAGGACTGACAGCAACAAATTTCTAACGAACCTTGTTGTGCTGTCTTTATGATGTGCCACTAAACTGAGGTTCTGTGGCGTTATTAGAAGAACAGGGAGTAGCTTGGCATGCTGGCCATTCTGAATTCTTCAACTAAAGTCCCCCAAAGATATCAGCTGGCTATTTATTATGGTTGTTTGTGGTACTTTTTCAGAAGAATGGTTGCAGTATTTCTTGAATTTGCAGTAGCAAATAGAACAACCTGATCTATAAATCTAAAGAAAATATACCATAAACTGACTCATTTTTTTCTACTTTCCAGATCCTGGGTTAGCTACAAACTATATTGCAGACTGTGTGGAAGTAAAATTAAGAAGTCCCTGTGTGCTATTTTTCAGTATGCAGTTTAGGAAATCAGTAATTTCAGAAGTTAGTCCTTTTACTATAGCTTTATTCTGATTGTTAAAATAAAATTTGTCCTACAATAATATCTGGGTGCTGGTAAATGATATGTAAATTAGCGATTACAAGCCCAATCAACCCAATCTTTTTTCATGATAAACCTGCCATCCCACAAATCAGTTTGCTGAAACTTTGCTAAACTTCCTGCCATGTAAGTATGACTTTCCTTAGGTAAAGAGACCAAAACTGCATACAGTTGTTTAAATATGGTCTCGCCAAGGTTCTGTACAGCTGAGGTGAGACTTCCTTGCTCCTGGATCCAAGCCCTCTCGCAGAGCAGGCCCAGTATACCATTTGCATTCCCAGTTGTTTGCTACACCCGCATGCTTGCTTTCACTCAGCTGTGCACGTGGACACCCACGTCTCTTTGTCCATCTATATTTCTCAATCTATCGCTATTTAAATAATACACTGATTCTATTTTTAGTACCAAACTGGACAACTTATTTATCTGTGTTCTACTCTATCTACAAGGCATTTGTCCATTCATTGAACTTGACTAAATTGCCCTGAGCCTCTTTACATCCTCTTCAATATTGTCTATCCCACCTAGTTTTATGTTATCAGCAAGCTTGTAAGTATAATATTTTGATGCTTCATCCATATTAACGATGTACATTGAATAGCTGGGGCTTAAGCACTGATTACTGAGATACCACAAGTGTCACTGTGTTTGATTCTGAAAACAATCTCTCTCTTTGCTGTTTGCTCACCAGCTGTGAAATGCATGCCAGTATATTACCACTAATCCCCTTGATACTTCTTCTGTAGGACTTCATCAAAAGCTTTGTGAAAATCCAAATACACCATATCCAGTGGTCTTCCTTATCTATTTCACTGGTTATGTCCTTGAACTCCAATATGTTTGTCAAACACAATTTTCCTTTCATAAATCTATGATTACTTTCAGTGTCTGTTGTCACATCCTTTACAAATAACTTAGGCTTTTTTCTGTAATAGCGACTTTGGGCTCATCAGCCTGTAATTCCCAGTTTTATCCCTTCATTTTTAAATGTTAGATTAACCTTTGCTACTCTATTAACTGCTATTACTGTTCCAAAGTCTACAGAACTTTGCAACATGACAATCAACGCATCCACTATTTCTATAACCACCTCCTTTACTAACCTGGGGTGTAGATTATCAGGGCATGGGGATATATCGGCCTCGACTCCCACTTTCTCTGGAGGACCAACACAGTCTGTTTAGGTACTCTGTTCCTTCCTCAATAACTGTAGAACCTCTTGCTGTTCATTTCTATATTTCTAGCTTGCTTCCTCTCGTACTCTAAACTTGTCTTCCCGATTAATCTTATGGTTATCCTCTGCTGCTCTTTCCATTCTGAAAGATCATCTGACTGACAGCTTCTTGCAATTATGTGCTTTTTAATTAAGTGAGGGAAAGCATCAAAATTATTTAGTTAACCATAAATGGTACTTCCTCCTGTTAGCATTATCGTTTGTGGTATTTGGATTGTTTTGAAGAGAGGCATAATGATGCGAATTACTGCTGTGAAGGTTTTCCTTTCTTCAAAACAAAAGGCGGAAGTCATTCCGAAACAGTGAGCTAAATGCTCCAGTTCTAAGAAAACGTGACCGTGATCGCAGTCAAGGGCTTGGCAGAACTCTGCTTAATGGAAACCCATGTTTATGTTTTTGGGTTTATGACTGGCAATGTAAACATGCTAAGCTCTTGGTTTTATTTTGTGTTCACAACAGACAACTGGGCTCAGTTGAGAAGAATTAAGAGATGAGTTCAGAAGCAAGTTTGTAGTTTCTCTCCTATTAGAAGTTTTCATATCAGAGGAAACAGTCAGTGCAGCAACAATATTTTCTCTAAGTTGTGACATTTCTAAGCCAGGAGAGTTTGGGATGCAAATTTTCAGTTTGTTAGAATCTAAGAAAAATTAGGCCATTAGAAAGGCTCATGCCATTAAACTGAGAAGAATCTTAAAATTGTTTCTACAGTTCATGAAAGAATAAGTTGAAGAAGTCAGTTGAATAGAAACAGTGAGTTGAGATGGAAGAACAATTTCTCTGGACTTGAGTCTCTATGGCAAACAGTGTTGGGAAACCGGTTAAAACTCTGTTCCACTACGTATGTTAAGGTCGTTCTAGTTGTACCAGATATATATAAAACCTACATTTTATTTCTTTGTGCAATAAGCTTACTTGCATGATGCTGTAGGTATTCTTTAACAACAATGTGTTTCAGTGATAATCAACACGTTAACTAAGCAAGATGTAATAAATGACTAATTAATCCAAGTTTCATGGGGATCTAACTTGTCCAGTAGTATCATCAGCTGGGGTCATAACACTTAAGAAAAGCTACATCTGTAACATTTAGATTTGTGAATACAGGATAAAGTAGATTTTCCCCCCTTGTGATTTTACCAACAGCCACAGGTCCAGTTGGGAAACAGTCACCTCCTGTGAGTGGTAGTGCAGTTGAACCACTTGACAAAAGGGTCTATGGTGAAAGCCAAAAGCCATAAACATTCTTTATAGAAGTTAATGATTTGAGGTTAATTTTCCCTCCAGAATCATGGACTCCACACACAAATCCAGCAGTACGTGGAGAAACTTTCCACTGATTCCTCCAATTCCATTTCTTGGTGTTTCTGCTTTTGTATTATCAATGGAGGCAAAAGATCATACAATATGCTTCTCATCAATACCAAGACATCACTGGTCTACAAGATTACCATAGCACTGTAGACTGCAAAAACAGTAGATTTATACTACATTAGATTCTGAAAGATTGATGTATTTAGTCTGTAATAGTCAAATTGGGCTAATCATGGCACAATGTATACTTGAAGCTGAGATGCTAACCTGGTGAAACAAAAACACAGGACTAGATACATGTTAAACAGCAGAGACAACAGCGATTCTATAAACCAAGTCATCAGCTGTCTTGCATAGTCATGCTGTCTTGCCACATCGAATTCAAATTGGTAGTGGACACTCAAGGAATTTGAGAGAAGTGGCTTCATGAACATCCCCTACCTGGTGAGGTATAAACAGAGCACTTTGGTGCTTAAGACAAGGCTGAAACATTGGCAAACATCGTCAGTTGTAATTACTGAACGGATGACCATTGTGGCTCTTCTTCCAAGTTCCAAGCAAATTAGTCACCAATCCATGGTATAGTAGAAATGAAAACACTAAAATGTAAAAGCTGTTATCATTGTCCAAAATATGATCTCTCCTAAAAAGAGGAAAATACAATTTTGTTAATTTCAATCGTACAGAATATATTGCACTGCTGTTAAGTTGCAATTAATAGTACTATATAGCCTTTGCACACTGCTTAGCTTGGATTCCATTAGGACTCAATTCCAACTATTACATTTTTGGTCCAAACATGGACAAGAGAATTGAATTCCAGAGATGAGGTGGCACTGTCTTTGACATTAGTGTCATTTGACTGAGTGTTAGAACATAACCTAAATGAATACCAACACATGACTGATGTATAGGATTACAATGGCACTGTAGACAGCAGAAACGGTAGAATTTTGTACTGCATTATATGCTGAAAGATTGGTGTTGTCTTCATTCTCTAATAATGATATTGATGGATTAATTGTGGCTCAATGAGCTATATCTGAGTGTTTGTTGGGAATAGCATCATGTATACCTGAAGTTGAGATGCTAACCTGATTTAAAATCACTAAATTGTATTTTCATCTTTTAAGGAGAGATCATACTTTGGGCAGTGATAACAGCTTTTACGTTTTAGTGTTTTCATTTCTAATGTACCATGGATTGGTGACTACATTGCTTGGAATTTGTTGGGGGCAAGTCACAATGGTCATAACCTTAACTGGGGAGGCACTGGCCTAGTGCTTTTATCGCTGGACTGTTAATCCAGCGAGCCAGGTTCAAATCTTGCAATGGCTGATGGTGGAATTTGAATTTAATGAAGAAAATCTGGAATTAAGAGTCTAATGGTGACCGTTAATCCATTGTCGATTGTTGGAAAAACCCATCTGGTTCATGAATGTCCTTTTAGGGAAGGACATCTGCCATCCTCACCTGGTCTGGCCTACATGTGAGTCCAGACCCACAGCCTCTTAACTGCCCTCGGGGCAATTAGGGATGGGTAGTAAATGCTGCCTAGCCAGTGATGCCCTCATCCTGTGAATGAACAAAGGAAAGAAAGACATTGCAACAGAGATGGGTGATTTGTAACTATTGATTCTATCGTGACGTAGAACAGTTAAAAGAATTTGAATGCAGGGTTGATTATCAGGAATGAAAATTAACTGATTGCTGTTAATCAGTCTATGTAGAGCCAATGTCATAGAGTCATAGAGTCATACAGCATGGAAACAGATCCTTTGCTCCAACCAGTCTAGGCCGACTATAATCCCAAACCAAACCGGTCCCACCCTCCTGCTCCTGGCCCATACCCCTCCAAACCTATCCTATTCATGTACTTATCCAAGTGTCTTTTAAACATTGTAATTGTACCCACATCCTCAGGAATTTTATTCTACATGCAAACCGCCCTCCGTGTAAAGAAGAAAAAAATGCACCCCATTTCTTTTTATTGAATCTCTCTCCTTTCCTTTCACTTTAAAAATGGGCACATGTTTTCCTCATTGTAAAACTACATTTACTTGTACATGTACTCGGAAGTGTGTTTCTGAAGAATTGGTATGTGTAAGGAATAGTAAAGACAAACCAGCAGACTCTTTGCATGGAAGGCAGAGAGAGAGAGACTATGATATTACTAGGTCAATATTCCTTCTTCAGCCAAGTCTGCCAAAAACTGATTAACTGACCAGTAAGACTTAGAGGAAAAGCAGGCAGGGTGTGGTTGCGAAACAAAGCATGTCTGGTGGACTGAAGTGCAACAGGTAAGGTAGATGAACTTAGAGCTTGGATTAGTACTTGGAACTATGATGTTGCTGTTACAGAGACTTGGTTAAGCAAGGGACAGGATTGGCAGCTTAACGTTCCAGGATACAGATGTTTCAGGCGGGATAAAGGGGGATGTAAAAGGGGTGAGGGAGTTGCACTACTTGTTCAGGAAAATATCACAGCTGTACTGTGGGAGCATACCTTGGATGGCTCATACAGCGAGGTAATGGCTTGTTGGTCTCGGGGTATGATTCTTGCTTTGGGGATTATCCAGCGTGGATATGCGAGAGATCCTGGGTTCAGATCCCGGGCAAGCCCTCATTACTTGCCTTCATTTGTGGTGGCACGGTGGCTCGGTGGTTAGCACTGCAGCCTCACAGCACCAGGGACCCAGGTTCGATCCCACCCTCGGGCGGCTGTCTGTGTGGAGTTTGCACATTCTGCCTGTGTCTGCGTGGGTTCCCTCTGGGTGCTCTGGTTTCTTCTCACAGTCCAAAGATGTGCAGGCTAGTTGGATTTGCTATACTAAATTGCCCGTAGTGTCCAGGGGTGTGTAAGTTAGGTGGATTAGACATGTGAAATGCTGGGTTACAGGATAGGCGAATGGGCCTGGGTGGGGATGCTCTTTGGAGGGCTGGTGTGGACTTGTCGGGCTGAATGGCCTGTTGCCACACTGTAGGGATTCTATGATTCTATAATTTGTCTTTTGTTCCATTGCTTTTTGTGTGACTGGCTGCAATATTTAATTACATTAATCAACACTGACTGCACTTCTGAAGTAATTAATTTGCTGCGAGAAAGTTGGGTCATCCCAAAAGCATGATGAAGTGCTATGTAAAATACAAGTATTTCGTGTATTGAGCCAAGAAGTGCATTTGTGTGGCACATAAATGTCTTATGAATCATGCTTGTTATTCTTGTTTGCCTTTGGCAAGGTAGGGGCAATGTCACTTCCATCCAATCTGATTTCATTGAATTTATATTTCCTAAATGCAGAAGATGGAAGTTTTAGAATTAATCTTCTAATGAAATTAAACTCTATCTCTTGTTGTAAAACAATATGGAAACTGCAAAATAAAAAAAGTTAGAAGGATATTTTTGTACTGTTACAAAAATATTTGTGTTGGAACACCTAGCTGGATTGTCTTTCTGGAACTATCATAACTAACAAAAAAAACTGTTTTTGAATGTAATAAACTGCTTAAAAATGTACTGATAATGACTAATGAATCTATCATTAAGGAAGAAATAGCAAGACATCTAGATATAAATTGTCCCATTGGGAACACCCAGCATGGGTTCATGAAGGGTAGGTCATGTTTAATTAATTTGGTGGAATTCTTTGAGGACATTACTTGCATGGTGGACAATGGGGAACCTGTGGATGTGGTGTATCTGGATTTCCAGAAGGCAATTGACAAGATGCCACACCAAAGGCTGCTACATAAGATGAAGTTGCACGGTATTGCTGGTAATGTATTGGCATGGATAGAGGATTGGTTGACCAGTAGAAGGCAAAGAGTAGGGGTAAATGGGTGTTTTTCTGGTTGGCGGTCAGTGGCTAGTGCTGTGCCTCAGGGATCAGTATTGGGACAGCAATTGTTTACAATTTACGTAGATGATTTGGAGTTGGGGACTAAGTGTGGTGTGTCAAAATTTGCAGATGACACTGATGAGTGGTAGAGCAAAGTGTGCAGAAGACACTGAAAGTCTGCAGAAGGATATAGATAGTCTAAGTGAGTGGGCAAAGGTCTGGCAGATGGAGTACAATGTTGATAAGTGTGAGGTCATCCATTTTGGTAGGAATAACAGCAAAATGGACTATATTTTAAATGGTTAAAAAATTGCAGCACGCTGCTGTGCAGAGGGACTTGCGTGTCCTTGTGCATGAATCGCTAAAAGTAGGATTGCAGTGGAATTTTGTTTGCCATTGCTAGAGGGATGGAGTTTAAAAACAGGGAGTCTATGCTGCAGCTGTATAGGGTCCTGGTGAGGCCACACCTGGAGTACTGTGTGCAGTTTTGGTCTCCTTACTTGAGAAGAGATATACTAGCACTGGAGGGGGTGTAGAGGAGATTCACTCGGTTGATTCCAGAGTTGAGAGGGTTGGATAATGAGGAGAGACTGAGTAGACTGGGATTATACTCATTGGAATTTAGAAGAATGAGGGGAGATCTTATAGAAACATGTAAGATTATGAGGGGAATGGATAAGGTGGAGGCAGGGAGGTTGTTTCCGCTAGCAGGTGAAACTAGGACGAGAGGGCATCGCCTCATAATAAAGGGAAGCAGATGTCGGACTGAGGTCAAGAGGAACTTCACCCACAGGGTTGTGAATCTGTGGAATTCCCTGCCCAGTGAAGCTGTTGAAGCTACCTCGCAGAATGTTTTTAAGGCAAAGCTCGATAAATTTTTGAACAGTAAAGGAATAAAGGGTTATGGTGAGCGAGCAGGTAAGTGGAGCTGAGTCTCAAAAAGATCAGCCATGATCTTATTAAATGGCGGGGCAGTCTCGAGGGGCCAGATGGCCTACTCCTGCTCCTAGTTCTTATGTTCTTATGTTCTAACTGTTAGGTAAATGTAAAGTTGAAACACTGACAGCAAGATCTAGGACACAGCAACTTAGTTCAGTCGCTTAATTTTTATTTCCTTGTTGTACTCCTTGAATTTTTCTATATTTGGTTGAAATTATTGAATTCTAATAAACATTCAATTCATTAAATTTTATTTGGTCATGGGAGCCACTTTAGACCTTTTTAGTATTGGCAGCAAAATTGGAAGCCTACTTGTAATGAAAAATAGATTTGCAAGTTTATCTTTTGAAGTTGAGATCAAATACATGTTTCCTCCTTGGTTCTTTGACCACTGCTGTAGGCCTAATCTAGCAGCTCTGTTCTTTAGGACTATTCAGGCAGCTCCGTCAGTAGTGGTGCAGCAGAATCACTGTTGACAGTAGACAGTAAGTCTCCCACCCAGAATGTATTCTGTTCTCCTGCCACCCTCAGTGCATCCTTTAACATGAAGAGAACTGATTCTTCAACTGACTTGTAGAAAGTGGTAACCAGCCGGAGATTTCCTTGTTCATGTTTGACCTTATGCCGTGAGATATTGTGGAATATGGAACCAAGGTTTCCCAGGGCAACTTCTTCTGAATAGGTACCAATGTGTCCCCACGCCTAATGGATTTGTCCTGATAGGACTTAACTAAGGATAGTGATGTTAATATCTGGGACATAGTCATTCCCACGGCTTCATAACTTACAGACAATATAAATCTGTTGCTTGACTCATCTGAGGTGCAGGTCTCCCAAAGTTGACCATTTTAAGAGGACTTTGCAGAGGTTGCCATTGTCATTTCTGGTGCCCAGGTCAGTGCTGGGTGGTCTGTTCGGTTTCGTTCTTTCTATCAGATTCCATAGCAATTATTTACAACTGTATGGCTTGCTAAGCCATTTTAGGGAGTATTTAAGATTTGGGAATGGAGCCACATGTCGATCAGACAAGGATAGCAGACAGTCCTTCCCTAAAGGACATTAACAAGCCTCAATCCACAAAGATTTCAAGATCCCCATCAGATTACCTTTTTCATCCCAGGTTTATGAATTAAATTCAAATTTCACTATCTGCACTGGTGGGATTCAACTGTGACCTAAGAGCATTAGCCTGGGTACCTGAGTTACTATTCAGAGACAGTACCAGTATGCCACTGCCTGTTTTGTGGCTTAGAGGGAGGTTGAAAAGAGAGAAGCTGATCCAACTCCCACTCCCAGCCCCCATCCTCTTACTCTTGGTTACATTTCCATGCATTGTTTGGTTGTTGTATTGAAGACCACAAGAGAACTATAGTGAAGACTATTAGAAATGTCTATACATCTTCAACTTTTAGCTTTTCAAAGGTAGCCTTTAAGCATCCATAATACATTTTAAAAGTATTATCATGGCAAAATGGTGACTTTTCTACATCTTGGTGTACTCACTACTGTACTGTCCCATTTTTGTTATGTACAGGGATACAACAGGTAATTCAGCAGTGATTCACTTAAAGCACCTATTAGCAACAAAGTGTAACATTATAGGTAATGACAGCAGTTTTCTGACTCGTATTCCATGAACATGTGATTGTGGAATTACTTTGCTCAAATGTCAATGTAACTCCACTTGGAATAAATTCAGTACTAATACATCACAAAATATATTGTCTAGTAAGTTTGAAACGTTTCAATTGTTGCAGAAAGGTTTTATTGAACAGTTGTATTTACTGTGGCAATTTGTCTTTTAAGCGAATTTTTCACTATAATGCACAGAAGATAACAGCTGACTGGTTGACAAACTGACAAGCAAGAATAAGCAAGCAATTTTGGTATATTTTCAAATTAGCTTGATGAAAGATAATGCAATAGTAATTAACAATGAATTGTTTAATCAGTGTTGCATCAATCACAATGGGAAGCAATAAAGACAGAAGACCATTTTTTAAAACCCAATGTATATCTGCTTAGATTATGTTACTAGAAATTTCTTTTCCTTTTTTCCATTCTGCATCTTTCTGTACCTCTTTTGGATTCTGTCACCTTATTCGTTGACCAGAAGAGTGGGTAGAAATCTTCTTCTTCCTATTTAAATCTTATTCCTGTCTCTGCACTTCTCATCAATGGAATACTCTACTCTGATTTGTGGCAATTTTTCTCCTTGTTTCCGCTACCTTTTGAAATTTTGTTCATTTCTGCTGCTTTTTTTTTTTGAAGTTTTGACTTCACTATTCATTTCCCCCATTCTCAAATATGGTGTGCAATGTATTGTTTTTCTTCATGTGAAGCAATCTGATATGTTTTCTACATGCAGGAATTACATTTAAATGCGTTGTTTTTGTTTTCTGAAACTGAATATAACTGTGAAAATTTAACCTGATATTATGTTCATCGTTGTTTTATCATAAATGAAAAGCATTAATCTTGATAATGTCTTTGAAGGCACAGCTCTGAATACAAACTTTAAATCACTATCTGCAAGGAAAATCAATAGCAGCAATGACATATAGTCCTCTTTTTGTTCATGTAATTCTTCTTTTTCATGAAAGATAATTTGTGAAATGTACCATTTTTCGTTTGTTTCTTGTGCACACTGGGTTAGGGTATGGACCAATTCAGTATCATTAGGGAAGTCATGAGCTGAATTTTCAGGCCTCCCCTACAGGTTGGGAATGGAGAAGGGTGTTTAGTTTCGGGAGGTCTTTCCAATGTTAACTAGGGCAGGGACAATGTGGGACAGCGATCCTGCATGGCTCCCATTTTGCCGAATTTAAGTCGTTGAAAAAGATTGTTGACGTGGTTGCTGTCTGTTTCTGATCAGCATGTGCTGCCTCTGTATCACTGCATAAGGGGACAAAAGGATCCTTGGCCTTTTCAAAGGAGGTGCCCTTGGCAGTGCATGTGATGAAGGAAGTGGGCACTTGGACATTGAATGGGTCTTCAGCCCACCATCATGACCCACCTATGGCTTACCATCATGGGACAGAAGAGCACAATGTAAGGCTGCCAAACAGTGAAATGGTCACATGGTCCAAAGGAAGGATGAACATGGTGAGGTGGGCAAGGCTGGTTTTGTGGTCAGTGGTGATCATGGGAAAACCCCCTGCAGAAAGGGTGGACCCTGACCATTAGGGGGCGTGGGAAGGGGAGGAAGAATATGAAAACCATATCCTCAACACAGGATCAGCTCCCTGAAGATGACTAAGATCCAGCATGGAAACTAACTCTCCAAGCTGTGTTATCTTGTTAACAAATTGTACCTCTCATTTGTTCTTGCCATGTCCATGGGCATCAAAGTCACCATGTCCTTGCTATATGTCTACGTCCTTCCAGAGATCAGCTGCTGACCTTGATGGCATTCTTCAACATGGCATCCAACACGATCACTGACAACTTTATTTACCTGAGCTGGGCAGTACGTTCATTTTGCTACAGATGTCGCCTCAAGATCAAGGAATATTGTGTTTCACGTCACATTTGTGGATTCTCTGAGCTATGTGGCATCATTGATATACCCATGTTACCATCAAGGCATCCAGTGATCACATGGTGCAATCCACTAACAGGAAGAGTTCACTCAGTACTCAACCTTGTTTCATATTGGTACACACTTGCCTGGCATCTGTTATGATTGTGTATCCTCCATCCGTCCATGTTGCTTCAAATCTACACTTGAACTCTCAAAGTGCATAGATGGATTGATGATGGATACCCCTTAACAGAATGGTTGATTGTTTGTCTACAATTCCCAGACATAGGCACTGATGCACCACAGTTTTTAAAAAAAAAAAAAAAGCCATTGCAGCAGGATATTGGACTGCCCCATCCAACTTGCTCAAATATTTGAAGTGCTCAATAGAAAATCAATTGAACTTTTGAAGTTTGAGTACCAGAGGCTGGATTGGTCAGGTTATGTCCTGCAATAGCTTGCTGTAAGGGCTGTGTCATTGTGGTGCTCAGTGTGTTGTCTATATGGCCCTCTAGAGAGGTGTGGACCTTGAGCATAGAGAGATCCTGGGGGAAGAGGAAGTGAAGGTGGAGACAGATGATACTGAGGGCACACAATCCTCCGTTTTTACAGGGAGGTGGCTGCGCTCTTCAGGGTTAATGAGGATTCCATAAATCCTCAGCATCTCCTGTTTCAGAAATGTTTTCTTTCAGATTGAGAGCCAAGGCATGGAAGGGAGTCTGAAATAAGTGCTAATGTAAACATGGAAAAAGCAGCTTAGACCATCAAACCCCGTACTGTTAATAAAGGGGACACATCTGCCAAGAGTGTGCATCCTCTGTCAAGGCCCCATTTTCTCTATCAGCATATCAAATGACATTTCCTGTTCAGGAGGTAATAACAGGAGTCCCAGATGTTTGCCTGAAAGTGCCATCATTTGTACACTGCAAAGAGAAGAAAACAGAGCCTGTAAGACTAAAGCTTGATGACCCTCTTAATTCTCCACTTCATAGTATCATAGAATCCCTACAGTGTGGAAACAGGCACTTCGGCCCAACAAGTCCTCGCACCGACTCTCACAGCATCCCACCCAGACCCATTCCCCCTATAACCCACCTAATCTACACCACCCTGAACATTACGGGCAATTTAGCATGGTCAATCCACCTACCCTGCACATCTTTGGACTGTGGGAGGAAACCGAAGCATCCGGAGGAAACCCATGCAGACAGGGAGAATGTGCAAACTCCACACAGACAGTCACTCGAGGGTGGAATTGAACCTGGGTCCCTGCTGCTGTGAGGCAGCAGTGCTAACCACTGAGTCACTGTGCCGCCCAGGTGTGTGGCAACTTCTGGAGCACAAACATTGGCCATTTTCTCAGTTATATTTGGATTAATGTTGCACAGTTATGTCAAATAACCGTTATCACGGTGGGTATATGGAATGTATAAAGTCATTTTTCTGGATTTTAGAGAAATCTTAATATTAGACTGCTTTACAGTCTAAACTGTTCTGTGTTGATATATTCGTAAATGATATGTAAAAGCTAAGTTGAGAATACTGTTTCAGAGATAGTAGGAACTGCAGGTGCTGGAGAATCTGAGATAACCAGGTGTAGAACTGGATGAACACAGCAGGCCAAGCAGCATCAGAGAAGCAGGAAAGCTGACGTTTCGGGCCTCGACCCTTCTGAAATGGAGGAGGGGAAGGGGATTCTGAAATAAATAAGGAGAGAGGGGGAGGCGGATAGAAAATGAATAGCAGTTTCCGGGCTGAAGAGATTACGAGAGAGTTGCAGTGGGAGAGAGATCCACTGAGGTCTTTCTGGAGGGAGGAGGGTCTAGGCCTGAAACGTCAGCTTTCCTGCTCCTCTGATGCTGCTTGGCCTGCTGTGTTCATCCAGCTCTATTCCTTGTTATCTCTATATTTGAGAATACTGTTATTGGATGCACATTTAAAGTATGAGTATCAAATTCTATGTTAATAGAACGTGGCTGGCTAGGCCATCATCTTATTTCCAAATCATAGTTTTAAATTGATTCAACCCATTGCTGGAGGTCTGGAGTCACATGTAGGTCAAACTAGGCAAGGATGTGATGTATCCTTCAAAAGATTTTTTTAAAAATAACAATTGACCTTGGTTCCCTGGACACTATTAGGGTGGTTTTTTAATCCAGTCTTTTTTATTGAATTCAACTTTGATAATCTGTTGTGGTACAATTTGAACCCATGCCCCAGACTCTTAGCCTGGAGTTTTGGATTACTATTTTGATATAACCACTACCTCGCTGCCTCCCTTTATCTGCTATTCTGATAGAAGCACTAACAACTATATTTTAAATGAGCTAATGCTTCCACTAAAAGAGAGAAATTTGGTACAAGAACTTTTTATTTTTGTAACATAACATTGATCTATCAAACTTGCATGCTGTTGACAGAGGCTTCCTGGTGGAACATCTGAGGAGAGAATTAGGTAGAACAATTTTTAAAAAAGGACTTTAGTTCTGTTTTCATGGATGGACTCACAGCCAACATCCCAGAAATGCCATGGAATCAAAGGCCTTGTGAGAAGGAGAAATTGGAGAAAATTAGTATAATTAAATTGCCAGAGAAATTGATGGGACTAAAAGCTGATCAAAGTTGGGCCTGAAAATCTACATCCCAGGTTACTAAAGGGGACAGCCCTGATGAAAGATCTAGCCCGAAATGTTGACTGTCCTGCTCCTCTGCTGCCTGACCTGCTGTGTTCCTCCAGCTCCACGCTATTTCGACTCTGACTCCAGCATCTGCAGTTCTTGCTATCTCCCAGCCGTGGAAATAATGGATGTGTTGATCTCGTCTTCAAAACTTCTGTAGATGCTCAAACAGACCTGGTGTCAAATGTAACTCCACTACTTGGAAAAAGGATGAAGGGAGAAAAGCAGAAACTACTGACCAGTTAGCCTAACATCAATAGGGAAAATGCTAGGGTCTATCAAAGATGTGAAAACAGGGTACTGAAAATTATATCAACAGCATTAGAAAAAGTCATTGTGGGTATAAAGGAAAATCATGTTTGAAGAACTTGGAGTTTTTGAGAATGCAACTAGTAGAAGAGATGAGGGAGAACCAGTGGATATGTTATATTAGGATTTTCAGAAAGCTTTTGATCATGTTCCATAGAGATTAGTATGCAAAATCAAAGCACACAGAATTGGTGGTAATACTGGCGGCGTGGATTGAGTCTTAGTGGATAGGAGACAGAATAGGAATAAATGGTCTCTTTTTCATGGTGGAAGGTGGTGATGAGGTGTTTTGGGCCTCAACTTGCAAACTAGAAATAGCAATGATTTGGATTGGGGAATCAAATGTAATATTTCCAAATTTGCTGATGGCACAAAGCCAGGTGAAGGTGAGGATGTCGAAGCTACAGGGCTATATGGACAAATTGAGTGAGTTGGGAAATGCATGACAGATCTAGTATAACATGCATTAAAATGAAGAAGGTGTTGACTTGTTTGGGAAAAACTGAAATGCAAAGTACTTTTTAAGTGGTAGTCTTTTGAGAAATCTTCTTGTACAAGGTGAACTGGGTGTCCTTGTACATCAGTCATTGAAAGCAAGCATGAAAGTGCAGCAAACTGTTCTGATGGCAAATAGTTTTGTTGGCTTTCATTGCAAAAGGAAATCTTGCTGCAGCTGCTCAGGTTCTTGATGAGCCAATACTTGAGGAGTATGTTTGTGCAATTTTAGATTCATTACTTAATGGTATACTTGCCACAGAGGGAGTGCAGCAAACGTTCACGGACTGATTCCTGAGATGGTAGGATTGTTGAGAGAGGAGAGATTGGATCGATTTAGGCCTGTATTCACTGGAGTTGAGACGAATGTGGACGATCTCATTTGAAGTGTGTAAAATGTGACAGGGCTGGACAGACTGAATGCAGAGGTGATGTTTTCCCAGAACAAGAGTTGTGGTCTGAGGATACTGCGTTGGCTACTTAGGATTGAGATGAGGATAAATCTCTTCACTGAGGGTGGTGAACCTGTGGAATTGACTACCACAAAGTGGTGGAGGCCAAATCACTAAATATAAGCAACAAATAGATTTTGAGACATGAACGGTGCTAAAGGCTATAGGGGAGTGATTGGAATATGACATTGAGATAGAGGATCAGCCATGATTTATTGAATGTTGGAGCAGGCCAAATAGCCTACTCTTGCTCCTATTTGCTACATTTCTAATCCACAATGGATTAACAGGGAATTTTTTTTTAAATGAAACTACTTTAGTGGAGTTAGCCAACCTCTTGATATTGTGAATAAAATTATAGCATGGCGTGACATGGTGGCTCAGTGGTTAGCGCTGCTGTCTTGCAGCGCCAGGGACCTGGGTTCGATTCCACCCACGGACGACTGCTTGTGTGGAGTTTGCACATTCTCCCTGTGTCTGCGTGGGTTTCCTCCCACAGTCCAAAGGTGTGCGGGTTAGGTGGATTTGCCATGCTAAATTGCCCATACTGTTCAGGGATGTGTAGATTAGGTGGATTATGGGGAGGATGAGTCTGGGTGGGATGCTGTGAGGATCACTGGACTTGTTAGGCCAAAGAGCCTGTTTCCACACTGTAGGGATTCTATGACTTAATGATAAAGCAGAGCTGTGATTTTTATCCAATGCACCCAAAGGAAACAGGGTACTTTGTGTTTGCCTGTTTTCCAGCACTCTTTGATTTGTCATCATACTGAAAACAGGTAGCAGTATTGATTTTGAGTTGAAAGGTTGGGTGTCCTTTCCCATAGCTTTGAGAAGTTAATATCAGTTGACACAATTGTGCAGAACTGTGATTAGAAAGGAATTATGTTGTCTGGCTTTGCAACAGCTGCCATAGAAGCATAGAAATACAGAATGTAGGAATAGGCTATTTTACACTTCAACCCTGCCTCATCACTAAATATATTTGTGGCTGAGCATCCAATGCAGCATCCTTGTTCCTGCTTTCTCCCTAATCCTTTGACCACCTCAGTCCTAAGAAACATATCTACATCTTTCTTGAAAGAATTCCAGAGGCTTGCTATTGTCTGGATGAAGAAATTTCTCCATGTCTGTCCTAAAAGGACTACCCGTTATCCTTCGACTGTGACCCTTGGTTCTGGACTCCAGGTCCATGAAGAACACCCTCACCCCATCCACCCTGCCTAGTCTTGATGGCATTTTCTAGGTTTCTATGCTTCCAACCACCGACACCGCCCCCCCCCCCCCCCCCCCCCCAATTCTTCTAAACTCAAGTGAATATGGCCCCGTCCGATCTGGGTTCTTTTGTTTTCCAAGCTACTTGTGATCAATGCAAGATAAATGTGATGGAGAACCCTTTTGTATGAAGGTTGGACTTTGGCCAAATGGATGGTAGAGCTGTCCATTTGGCACAGCATTCAGCTGGAATGAAGGACGGTGAAAGTAACTTGAGAATACATCCGGAATGATATACAAGCTGTTACAAGTGATTTACGGGAACACTGTCAGAACCTGTTTGGAGATCTGGGTATAAGATACATGGCGATAGGTGAAATTACTCCCAAAAGCTATCAAATTTTAGGGGAAAATTCTAATGTGGGTGTGACAAATGGGTGAAATGTTACACCATAATGGACAGAAACGGTGAGGAACTGCTTCTCAGATCGCAGCTAAGTTCTCTCTTATGCTGGCCATCAGCAAATGTGGGAGAAGAGCAGCAAGCAGTTCGGAAGCAAAATGGTAGTAGTAACAGTTACAGGAGGAGTTGGAGCCATTTGCTGGGCACAGTGATTTGAGGCATGGTGGGGAGCAGGGTGTGGGCTTTCCTGCTGGTGGGTCTTGGCGGGAAGCAGGCTGGCTGTCTGGTAGGAGGAGTGGGGGAGTGGACTGCCTATAAGGGTGAAGTGTGATTTGGGGGATGAGGATTGAGGGCATCCTGGTGGTGGTTGCGGTGGACGGGGGGGGGGGGGGGGGTGGATGGGTTTGGTGGTGCATGGAGGGGCAAGGAAACAGGCTGCCAGCTGGTTTGGGGATGGGGGTGGAGAGAAGCAGGCTATCTGCTGAGTGGGGTAGATGGGAGCAAAAGGGAGGAAGTTTTCAGTGAGATGGCGAAAGGAGGAGGCTGCTGCAGGGGGTAGGGGGGAGGTGAGCAGAGATGGATCCCATTCTCTCAATCCTAAATGATTGACTTCTTGTCCAGAGAATAATGGAGAATAGTCAACATTCCCATGTTGGAGATTCCCCAGACAGGGGAAGCAGACACTGTTTTCCCTATCAAGCTCCTTCAAAATCTTGTATGTTAGAAGATGACTTCTCATATTTTTCCTGACTTCCAGAGAGCATAAGCCCAACTTATTCAAATTTTCAATGCAGGATAACCCTCTCATTTCAAGAATGAATTTAGTGAACCGTAGCTGTTTTCTTTAATGTAAACATATCCTTATGTATATAGACCAAAAATATGCACAGTACTCCAGGTTTAATCATACCAAACCCATGTACAACCATAGCAAGTTTTCCTTTCTCTTATACTACAATCACTGCATTAAATGCTGTCACAGCCATCCAAAAATCATTTCCTCAACAGAGTTCATGAGTTAAGAATTTGTGTTTAATATAATTTTAACTGGAGAATGATTTGAATTTAAAAATAACTGACAAGGCTGTAGTCTTGAACAAGATCAGGTTAGTTTATTGCAAGATTGCTCTAGTTATTCTAATAATTTGACAATTTCTATTGAACTCTTCTGACTTGGAAGCTCCACACTAAACTGCGTTTGGCTGAGGAGCCTGCTCCTTATGAAAAGACTTGATTCCCCTGCTAGTTTCCTGGGTTCTGATTAGAGGACATTAACTTGAAATGGGAACATTGGTTTTCTCTCTCCATTAATGTTCCCAACCTGTTTTGAATTTCCAGCAATTTATGTATTTTACTTCAGATTTGTACTATCTACGGGTATTTTGGTTTTATACACTGGCACACTTGACACTGAATGTTTTTAAGTATAGATTTCCTTGTCCCAAATTGATGGTAGGACAGATGTACAAGTTTACGGATAAATAGTAAATTTACACTCTCCAGTCCCAATGTACTTTGCAGTTCGTGAAGAATCACAATCACTGTTACAGTTTAGACAGATGCAGCATAATTTCAAAAGATCAGATAATTTGTTCAAGGGTGTCGGCAGGATGCTGAGGTGAGCTCCAGAGCCCATTTAATTGCGTCACCAAGATTCTTTACATTCATGTGATCCCAAAGATAACACATTTTTTAAAAAACAAACGGTGCAGCACTGGCTCAACATGACACTGATGTGTCAGCCAAGATTATGTCTTTACATCTGTGCAGTGAGCACCATCCACTACCTTCTGAGTCAGAAATCAAAGTGCTATCCCTGAGTCAAGGCTGATATTTAAACAAAAACCAAAAGAACTGCAGATGCTATAAATCAGGAACAAAAACAGAAGCTGCCAGACCTGCTGAGCATTTACAGCAGCTTCTGTGAAGAAAAAAGTCAGAGTTAACACTTCAGGTCCGGTGATCCTTCCTCAGAACTGATGGTAGCAGGGAAATGTTGGTTTGTATGCAGAAAGTAGGGAGGGGAATGGGGTAGGGAGTAAATGATAGACTAGAGCTCAAAGACAGAAGAGCAGTTGGACAGATAAAGGAGTTGATAAAGATCTGGCTAGGAGAGTGAATAGCTGTTAATGGGGGGTGTTAGTGACTAACGATAGTTAGTGTGTCAGAGATAGTAGGAACTGCAGATGCTGGAGAATCCAAGACAACAAGGTGCAGGGCTGAATGAACACAGTAGGCCAAGCAGCATCATAGAAGCAGGAAGCCTTTCTGCTCCTATGATGCTGCTTGGCCTGCTGTGTTCATCCAGCCCTGTACCTTGTTGTCTCAATAGTTAGTGTGTAATGGCAGGCTGTGATAACAAGGCCTTTTGTGTGGGGTAGCGGGGCTAGAACCTGGGAGAGTTCAGGCCCTAAAATTATTGAACTTGTTTATTATTGAGTCCGGAGGACTACAGGGTCCCCAAGTGGAAAACGAGGTGTTGTTCTTCCATCTTGCGCTGAGCTTCGCTGGAACACTGCAGCAAGCCTAAGATAGAGATGTTGGCTGGGAACAGGGTGGTGCGTTAAACTGGCAGGCAACAGGTAGCTCAGGGTCTTTTTTGCAGTGTAGTGAAGACCACTTTGTGAGCAGTGACTGCAGTAGTGTTGCTTCACCTGGAAGGTACGTTTGGGCCCATGGATACTGGGGAGGGAGGAGGTAAGTGGGCAGGTTGCAGGGGCAGGTCCATGGGGCTGTAGGGAGGTGTTGTGGGTGAAGGGAGTGTGGACCAGGGTTTCCTGGAGGGAACGGTCCCTGCAGAAGGCGGACAAGGAAGGGGAGTATGTGTCTGGTGGTGGCATCTCGCTGGAGGTGGCTGAAATAGCATCTGATGATCTTCTGGATGTGGATGGTGGTGGGATGGCAGGTAAAGACAAGGGGAACCCTATTGCTGTTGCGGGAGGGAAGAGAAGAGAAGGGGTGAGGGCGGAAGTGCGGGAGATGGGTCGGACATAGTTGAGAGCCCTGTTGACAACGGTGCTGCAGAATCCACGGTTGAGGAAGAAGGTGGACATTTTTGTTTTTGTTCCTGACATTTAAACATGTTGGCCCACTAAAGGTCAGCTTCATCTGAAGGGGGCAACTTTGCAGTGCTTGCTTGATAAATTCAGTGACAATCTTCTTTATATGGCCACGTTCCAAATTTGCAATACTTTTAATTGGCTCCCTGAAGAACAGAAGTAAATGCACAGAATAAAGGAAAGGGCGCGGTATGTATTATTTATAGTGTTTTTTTTTTGCAGCAGCAGCTTTATTGTTGGCTTTCAGAAGTTGTATAAATCAATAATTTATTTTGTTCACTTATCTTGTATTTAAGGAATATTTTAGTCTTCAGAGATGCTTTTATCTGTTTATTCTTCTAAACTTGAACCTATGAAGAAAGCAAATTGTGTGCCTTATTTCAGAATATTGTTTTTAAATTATCTCCTCAATTGAACATAGTCAATATAGATTAATACATTTCAACATTTCATTACTTAGTTAAAGAGTGTTATCAAATTAGTGAAATATATTTCTGTGATTAAAGTCTTTGAGATCAACAACGTAGATTGTAAGGACTGTTTCATTTTGTGTTTTATTAGAATTATAAGAGTCTATGTTTGAAATGGTAGCTGTATTTTTTGAAAGCAAGAAATCTGACAAACATCGGGCATCTTCTAAAGAACTGTTTGAACAAGCATTAATTGTCGTTTGAATTATAGGTGATTAGGAGCTGAGAGGTGTTGCCAGCAAAGACTCCAAGAAGTTTGTTGATAACTGGTCACTAGGCTATAGACCAATGATAGAAACCTTGCTTGCCAACAGCCATAATTTGTTCTTGGGTAACTGAATAGCTTGAATAACTGAATAGTAACTGGAGCTGGGAACAAGTTTACAGAATGTTCAGTTCTTTCCCAGCTTCGGAGCAGTTTGTCTAATCTCTATAGTCAAATTCACTGTAAGCCTGAAGAGAATCGGTTTATCTGTCTTGTGATAGTTACTGTAAGCTATGACTTTTCAATGATAAGTCAGTTTTTTTTTAAAATAATAGAACCGGCCACCTAGTGTCTCTTGCCAACAAGTGGAGAAGGACGACTGAAGCAATATGCTGACCAACAGAATATTCATAAAGATCATCTGAACGGAACCTGGAAACAATGACTGCTGAACTGTCTTTCCCATTTTCCCCTTTATCTGTACCCTATTGAACCCTGTTGTCTTGTCTGTCTGTAAACAAGGGATAGTTAGTAAGGGGATTAGGGTTTTATAGCATTATATGCCAACTGTTTATAACTAGTTACGTGCAGCTCGAGTCTCACTTGTTACAATGAATAGGAATTCGTTGTTCATTGCTGAAACCTGGTCAGAGTTTTCTCACAACCTGGGTCGGAAACTCAAGTAAATTAAGTAACTTTACGTACTTCTAAAAGTCTTTAAAAATTTCCAGCATCTGCAATTCTTCAGTTTGGTTTTTTTAGTGTTTTAAAACCGTTAATTTGCAATGACTCTAGGAATAGTGGGGTTGATTTCCAGCATGTTACCCCAATGAGTCATGACAAAATAAAAAGGCTTCTTTTCTGGAAAACTCTGAAACCTACGTTAGGATGAACATATCTTTCCTGTAAAGTAGCCCAGTTGAATCAGAGTGAGGATCTATGTGACATTTAAATAAACATTTGCCTGCTTATTCGCACTACCAGTTAAAATCATTATTATTTTCAGCATGTCACATGAAGATTAATGCATTGATACTAATTTTCTTCTTTCATTTAAAAGATGAAGTAATCTTTTAAAGAAGTAATGTGTTCATCAATGAGATGTTTCTGCCTCCCGAGCTAAGATACCAAGCATTCAGACCACAAAATGTATTAGTATATCGATATGGAGAAATAAATATGCAATATTTATTACTTTTACAAAAGGGGCAATTATCTATTTGAAGAATAGTCATCTGACTTTAAAATGGATACAGAGCCTTAGAAAATGGCTCCTGGAAGTTACATGACAGCCCTTGTGCATTCAGCAAAGGTACATCTTTAGGGAAGAAATTACAACAAACATTTCTCAGGGTAAGTAGGAACTTGTTAACAGTGGCTTCCCTGGAAGTGTGAACAGATCTTCCCAGCTCACCAAAAAATGACACTGAGAGTCATTCAAGCTAATGATTGAGATTTTTTTCAAAAAGTTAATTACCTTGACTGAAAGAAGATAGGTCTTTTCTGCAGAGCTGGGTTTACCCAATATCTAACGTGGAGCGTGAATTTACTGCATGGGATAGCAGCCATTTCTCAATTTTGAACTGTATAGCAGATTGGCTGTGAACAAACACCATTTTTTTTTTCTGCAGAGATTATAGCAGCTTTGTTTTGTCCATATTAATGTTGAACCTTTTGTAACTGTATTTTTTGGGTAATAACTTCATCAGTTTTGAAAGTTATTTCATAAACCACCATGGATATCAAACAATGACAAGTCCAAATACAGAAAGGAGATAGAGGTCTTGGTGATGTGGTGCAATGATCACAATCTTTCAATGTTGGCAAAACTAAAGAATTGAAGGATAACTTCAGAAAGGAGGTGAACACGCCCCCATTTACATCAGCGGAGTGGAGGTTGAGAGCGTTCAGTTCCAAGGAGTGATGATAACCAACAAACTGTCCTGGACTTCCCCATGTAGACATGGCAGTCAAGAAGGTACAATAATGCTGCCTGTTCCTCCTGTGGTTCAGGAAATTTGGCATATCCATAAGGACCCTCACCAACTTTTACAGATGCACCATAAAAAGCATACTGTCCAGGTCATAACAGCCTGGTATGGCAACTGCTCTGCCCAGGACCAAAAGCAACTGCAGTAGGTTGTGTGCACAGCCCAGACCATCACTGAAGCCAACCTTCCATCCATGGACTCTATTTACATCTCTTGTTGCCATAGAAAGGCGGCCATCATCATCAAAGACCCATCCCACCCTGGTTATGCTCTCCTACAACCTCTTCTGTCAGGGAAAAGATACAGAAGCTATAACACATGCATCAGCAGGTTCAAGAACAATTTCTTTCCTGCCATTATTAGACTGATGAATGGACTCTCTAACTTCAAGTAATGCTGATCTTGACTCGGGCACTTCCTGAGCGGTGTAACCTGTAAGCCTCACACTGTCCAAGTTTCTTTTTCACCCTATGATCTGCATGTCCTTGCTTACTATGATCTGCCTGTACTGCTCGCAAGTAAAGCTTTTCACTGTACTTGGGTACATGTAACAATGAATCAAATCACGTCAGATGAAACTAACCTCCTTATCTTCAAAGACTAATGCTTTGCTGCTTGTTTTTTAAAATGAAACACTGACTAACAGGAATCTACGAACGAGCGTGTATAAATTCTTAATTTGCAGGCCATTCTGAGAGTGCAACCAACATGTGGTCATGACAGTTACGTGAAAGACTGTGTAAATCAGGTGTATATCTACAAACTTAACAGTTTGCTAAGTGACTAAATCATGGCATACGTTGAGATAGCAAGAACTGCAGATGCTGGAGTCAGAGATAACACAATGTAGAGCTGGAAGAACACAGCAGGCCAGGTAGTTTTGTTTTTTTCTTTTGGCAAACTTTTCTCCTAACCATTACTTATCTCAGCTGAGACAACACCTTAATATTGAGCCCTAGATTCAGCCTACATAAGCATGCAGGTTCACATGATGGTTAAAGATGGATCCTAAATGACCCTTGTATAACATTAGTATTGCTTTATTTTGAATAATTCTCCTTGCAATTCTAACAACTTCTTTTATACAACTTCTTTTCTAAAGAAGGATCCAGACCTGAAATGTCAGCTTTCTTGCTCTTCTGTTGCTGCCTGCCCTGCTGTGTTCATCCAGCTCCACACCTTGTTATCTCAGACTCCAGCATTGGTAGTTCCTACTATCTCTTCTTTTATAATCTTCCTTTTTTTTAATGAAACCATTACAATGCTTTTCTGTATATGTGCCATAAAATGCAAGGAAGGGTAGAAAAACATTTAACATGCTGTACATAATAATAAGTATCAAGGGTAAATTAACATATATGGGTTGCTGGATTTTAAACTGTGTGTACTTCAGGAATGACATATAGAATAAAGCCAGGTTCACTCTGCCTTCATTTCTAATTCAGCTCTGAGCACTTGCCTGCTACTCCACAAGAAAGTTAACTGAGGTAATATGTATGCATTACTAAAGAGATGGTAGAACAGGAGTGTTCAGAATTTTCATGTTACATTTTACAATAAATAGATGGTAGTGCGTGTTTTGAAGGTATTTGATTTTTGGGTGCAGAAAACAGACTGAGTTGTATTTCCAAATAATGCAATGCATTAGATGCATTCAAATGCTAAAGAACTGAAAGCCAAGCCTTAAATGCTCACTAAAATATACAAGTGTTTGAATAATTATTACAAAAATTTATCTTTAAAGGGGTAACAGACTCTTTCTGCTGTCGTACTCCATTCACTATGGTCAGTGTAATAAGCTGCATATAACTAAGCTATTTGAGCTGACTTGGATGTATTGTGAGAGTTACTATCAAATGGGATTAGCTGGTATCACAGTATAAATTCTGCCCATCGGGATATAAAGGTCCCTTCCTCCTCGGAGCTAACTCATTGTGTTCAAATGTATCTACTTTAGTTTGCGTGCACCAGAATGTTTCAAGCAGCGATGTGTACAAACTTTGAAATTGAGCCTCACATCTTAGAGACCATGTATTTCAGATGTCATGTATCACCATTAAGCATAATGCAAAATCCTTTCTGGCTTATCAAGACGAGCCTATCTCCTGCCGAGGACTTCATGTGAGAATCCTTCCCCTCATGGGAATTGTTAATATTGATGTACCAAGCCATCCCTGGTGGTTCAGTTGGATGACCACAATGTTCAGGAGAGAAAACTGACTGGCTATTTAAATAGTCAACTGCACAAAAACACCCAGAGCCCTGTCAGCTTCTGTGAATGCAGCAGCTAGCAGTTTTCAGGAAAAAAAGCAGCAGCACCATGCCTGCTTCTAGGAGCACAAACTTGCTAGGAATAACAAAACCACTGAGAACGCTCATGTAGACCACAGGGAGTCTTAACAGAACTGCAAAGGGAAAAAATCCGAACCGTAAACCCTGAACAACAGGGGCCAGTAATTGGCATCCAAAGTATGTTATTTTCAATAGGGAGAGGGTGAAAATTCTTCCTTTTTAAGGAAAATTTCTCAGTTGCCATGATAAAAGAAAGCTGGAATCACTACATATAGAAATTGAGTGTTCTGAAAATCACTTAAAATTATGGACTACGGTTGGGAAAAATGTCTTTGAAAACAAGAACACTTTTGTCAAGGAAATTGCTTAAAAAGTGTGTATAATTTGACTTTAATGAAAAGCAAAAAGGCACAAGATCTTATTTCTTTTAAAAAAAAAAGGTAGCTTTAAGGGAGCAAAGTATTGCAACCAAACGTTTTCTTAAAGGTGTGACAGTAGCACAACACCATCTTTCATTGAGAAAGTCCAAGCTCCGTTGCATGGAGATTCCAGGTTAGAAATTGGGTGTCATCTATTTAAAACAGATGAGTTTTTTTTTGAGGGTTGAGAGAGTTTGGAACTCTGCCTGAAAAGGGGCTGAAGCAGAATCTTTCTGTATTTTTAAGACTGAGGTAGATTCTTGTTAAACAAAGGGGTGAAAGGTTAGGAGGGGTAGTCATGGCCTTATTCAAAGGCAGAGCAAGCTTGATGGTTTCAAGGGCCTATTGATGCTCCTGATTTGCATGTTCGAGTGCCAGACCGTTCTGTTCGTAATAAAGCTCTCTGTTCAAACTAAGAATCCTGTCCACTGTTATCCATTATCTTGTTTAGCAGAGAGACAGATTCAGAACAAATCTAGCAATTCAGAAATGGCCATCCGCGGCAGCAGCACTGAATTCATTCAATTTGTAAACACATGGGCATGGTATATCCCTCACATTAACTTTCCTCATTCTACCAAGCTAGATAGTAGTATGAACCATGCTGGAGCCATGCTAGGCATACCTGAAAATGAAATGTCAACCTGGGGACGTCTCTGCACAAAGAATATTTGTTAAGCCGTGGAGGTAGGATGCTGTTGACAGTTAAGGACACTTACAACCAATGGATCCTACCAAAGCTCTGCAGTCCTGTCACACCCAGTTATCAATGACAGCAGAGAATATAATGAGACAGAGACGGCACAAATATCCCTATCCTCTGATGGTGGAGCCTAGTCTGTTGGTGCAAAAGACAAAACTGAAGTATTTACAACACACTTCAGCCAAATGTGTTTAGTGTATGATCCATCAGAGGCTTCTATCTAGGTCCCCTGCATCAGATTCTGTTCGATCTAATTCCATTTACCCATGATATCAAGAAATGGTTAAAGGTACTGGATAATATCAAAGGCTATGACGTTGTCTTGGCTGTACACCGAAGAATTGTGCTGCAGATTTAGCTGCACCTGAAGTCCAGTTCTTCTTCTGTATGCCAATTGTGCTGATATCTATATAGTTAATTATGGAAAATTGCCTAGGAATATCCTATGAACAGAAGCAGGAGGACAAATCTGGTTTGCCAATTACTACACAATTAGAAAAGTATTGGAAGGTGCCATGAATGATGCTATTGAGTAGAATTGACTTATTAATAATATGCTCGCTGATGCACAGTTTGAGTTCCACCAGGACTACTTGGTTTCTGACCTTTGCAACTTTTGGACCCAAAATAGAAGCAGAACTGAATTCTGAAGGTTATGGAAGTGACTGTGCTTAATATTAAGGCATTAGTTGACTGGTTGCGGCATCCAGTAATGTTTGTAAATATGAAATTAACAAAAATCATGAATAAATCTGCCACTGGGAGAAGTGATTCCTTGCGTAAAGGAAGATTATGGATGTTGGACTACAATCATCTTACTGGAACATTGTTGCAAGTGTTTCTCAGGGCAAGTCCAACATGCTTTAATAGTTCCCAGTGTAATTTCAGAAGTTGGCATGTTCACTAATGATAGCACAGTGTTCCATTCGACTTGTAACTTCATAGATAGTGACCAAGTATATGCCTGTATGGAACAAGAACTGGACACCATTCAGACTTGCACTGACAAGTAGAATGTAACAATTGCGCCACGTCATTGTCAGACAATGATCATCTCCAGGAGAAACTCCAATCGCAAATCCTAGGTGCGCAAAGTTGGAACAGTATCTTACAACAGAGATAAGGTCTCAAAGGTTTTAATTATGAAGCTCTCGAGATGTTTGGTGATCACAGTCGGTGATCTTTGCCTGGAGTTGGTAGCTTTAATGACAAAAAGAGCTGTTTCTCAAATGCTTACAAAAATCAAATAAAAAAATAAATACATTTCAAAAACATTGTAAAGGCTTTATGAACAAGTTGTGAACTGAATACTTTGTACTTGCGATAATGTTTATAATGTTAACAAAATTAAACCATGCTTTCACATACTATCACAATGTGCTTGATTGATCAATATTGGGTGCCTCATTCATGCTTAGAGTTACACGTGGCTCCAGAGCTTCAGGTAGCAGACTTTTGGCCCAGAAGATCAAGGGCAGTAGACACAATACCACTGCTTACATGTTCCTCTCCAAGTCTTAAGCTGCCCAGACTTGGAAATGTAACTCTATGCCCCTGCCCCTGCCCCTGCCCCCGTCCTCGTCCTCCTAAATAAAACTGGAAATCACGGCCCACCAACAAAGCACACATACAACATTTGGATCGTAGTGGTTCAAGAAGCAGGCTCAGGATCAGCACTTAGGGATGGGGACTAAGTATTTGTGTCAGCAACACTGATACCCCATGTCAAAATGAAATAAAAATACCATTTAACACAATTTTTATGTTTGAAGAATGCATTGTTTGCTCTGCAAAATGCCAAATGGGAAGGTTGGTGTCAATCTCCTCCATGCTGTTTGACAGTGATGGGTAGGTTTCCTGTAAGGCGTGTCAATGCACTAGGCATGCCCATCCAAGCTTTTTAGATAATCTTACCTCCATTAAAGACCTCCTCTAAGGCTCTGCAGCAGAAGTGTGACCTAGCCGTCTATCAAGCTGACACCTGCTCATATATAAATATAAAACATATAATGTATATATAGCATCCCTAGAGTGTGGAAACAGGTCATTCGGCCCAATAAGTCCACACCAACTCTTCAAAGAAGATCCCATCCGGACTCTGGTTCAGAACGAAGAAAAAGGGTGGGATTCCTAAATCTGGAGCTTGTGAATGTTCAAGTAGGGTATGGCAAAAAAGGAAAACTTAAAACCAATACGTAGAGCTTCATTTGGTAAAATGAAATGAGGAAAGCCAAGAAATTATATGAAAAAGATATTAGCAAGCAAAGCCCAGGACAACCCTAAGATAGTTTTCCAAAAACATAAAACACAACAGGACAATTTAAGGCAAGAGGTGACTGTGGTGTTTTCGCGGATGACCACTCCTGGTACCTTATGGTAGATAATGTTATATAATGTAATAATTCTGAAAGTGTAAAAGTTTGAGCTGTACTTCGATCGACCCAGTTTGATGAGGTCACAGAGCCTCTGGGTGGAGAATCAGTTAGAACCTGACACCCCTTCCTGATAGAGACAGATGTCTCTTTCCTGCTTCTTTCTAGTAGTAGTTAACATGCCTGGGAGTTAATGTAACCTGCATATAATTCCTGGAAGAAATATGCCTGATAAATTTACTAAATTCTTTTGAGGAGGTAATAAGTACGGATAAAGGCTTCTTGAACCAATGGATGTATTTCATTTGGGTTTTCAGAAGATGTTTGATGAGTACTGCATGTTACGCTACTTAATGAGGTAAGAGCCCATCTTGATGGATGTAGTATATTGATAGAATAGCAGCATGGCTAACTAATAGAAGACAGTTTTCTGGATGGCAACCTGTAACTTATGGTGTGTCACAGATCAGTGCTGGGACCACAGTTTCCTGCAATATATTTTAATGACTCGAATGAGGAAAATGAATGTATTATAGCCAGGTTTGTAGATAACAAAAATAGGTAGGAATGCAAGTGTGAGGCTGACCAGAGTCTGCAGAGGCATGTTAACAGTTTAAGTGAGTGGGCAAAACCGATTTGGCAGATGGAATATATTATGGAAAAATGTGTGGTTATGAGAATGAGAGGTTATCCTATTGAAAAGTTCAAGATTCTTAATACACTTGACAGGATCAATGCAGAAAGGTGGTCAAATAACTCCACAAAGGCTGGTATCCCATCTCCAAGTCACCCTTTATTTACATATGAACATTCCTTGACTATAGTACTGCCTCATTTAGATTCAGGTGGCAGAGAGTCAGTGTCTCACCCTTTTTATGTTGACTAGTGATCTCTGATTAGGGCCTTAATCTTATTAGTCTGGTCCAATCACAGAACTCGTTCTGAGGTCCAGCTGGCTAACCATATTACAATCAACAGTTTCCGCTTGTGGGAGAATTTAGGACCAGAAGGCATAATCTCAGAATATAGAGTGGCATATTTAAAATAGAGAGGAGGAATTTCTTCTTTGAGTGTAGTTAATCTGTGGAATTCTTTAACGCAGAGGGCTGTTGAGGCTGGTTCATTTAAGTATATTCAATTCTGAGACTGATCTTTAATTAGTAAGGGAATCCAAGTTTCTGGGGGAAAGGCAGGAAAGTGGAGTTGAGAATGATCAGATCAGTTGTGATCTCACTGATTGGTGACACTGACTTGCTGAATTGAATGTCTGACTTCTGCATCTTATAGTTTTAAACCATATCCAAGTATCCAAGCCCGGTGTCCTTTCTGCTCAGTCTAACTCATGGTCTTTCCTCCACCACAACGTACTGACTAGTCCCTTTAGCTAGCAATAGCAAAGAGGGTTGCTGGCAGAACTCCACCTCAACCACAAGCCAACAGTGGTTGTTACCAGTCATCGCATTACATAGTATAACATTTTCAATCTTTACCTGGGTAAGGGTTATTTGAGGTATCTTATTTCCACCAGTCGTATTTTGTTTTTGCTTTGTCTTGGGCTTATCCAGTGAGTAGTGATATAGGACGCATCACCATAGAGCATCAGCAGAGGAGTTATTGCTCTTCAAAAACAAAAGGAGTTATAACCACATTAGGTCAGGTATAATTTCTGGACTTTTAGGGAGCTGATACGGGTACACCTACTTCCAAAGGTTAGAGCAGAATCTCTTGTCTCTACACTGACTTTGTGACATCTGTAGAATGGGTAGATCACAAGTAACAGGAATGTTAGCCCCTTCGGAAACATTACCTTATACTACAATGGGTATGGCTCTTTAGCATTATTACTCTTTTATTTAGTATACCTTGTAAAATTAACGTCTCCATAGTCCCAGAGAATCACAGGACTGCTCTCTGAGAGAGATGACTGGTGGTAGTTTAACCTGAGTCACCATGCCTCGGGTGAGTTTGAGAAGACCACACCTTCATAGTGACCTCAGCTGGTATGGGAATTGAGCCCATGCTGTTGGTATTATCTGCATCTCAAACCAGCCTTGGCAAATCTGGGGACTATGTGAATGATTGAAATCAATACGGATGCTGCTTGGCCTGCTGTGTTCATCCAGCCCTGCACCTTGTTGTCTCGGATTCTCCAGCATCTGCAGTTCCTACTATCTCTGATTCAATACTGCATTAACTGTGTACTACCTGTCCTTACCAAAAGCCCAACAATGTTTCATCTCTTATTTATTTTCCCACTTCCAACTCCGATCTTTACAGACCATCTATTGAACAGTAATTACCTCGTCTACTTATCAGTTTCTCAGCCAATTGTTTTGATTTATCCATTCTTAAATTGAATTTCTAATCTGAAAGTTACGTTCCTGAAACTCATTTGTAATGAAATTGGATATTCACAACAGTCTGAGTAGTTAGCATATAGTATGTAGCCAAGAGCAAGTGCTCTGTTTTAACAAGATTACATTTCCTTATCTTAGAATCCAAATGATTATGCATTTGCATGTGGTCAGAGTGTCCGCTAAGTGCATTATGCCTCTTTCAACTTGGGAAGGAAATGGCCTTGATATGCAATATGTCTGAATTTCCTCCTTGCTGTTGGCCATTATTCTGTTGTTGCCGTAGAAAATATCAAGTAAAAGTGCTTTTAGTGAATTGTGCTGCATGTGTGTTGTGTTTATGTGGTGAAAGTGAGTTTCCTGGAGCTTTCTGCCAACAGTCTGCCTGCTGAGGCACATAGAGCACTGTTACAGAACTCACATGGTGACGCTTGACTGGGAATCTGCTCTTATACCACTCTGCCCTCTGGGAAGGTAAGGTGATGCTAAATGGGCACAGCTCCATTATTCACTGATTTGAGCAAAAATGGGGTGATTGTGGCACCTTGAAAAATCCTTAAATTCTGTTGCTGATGTTTGGCTTAACAGATGTTCTTCAATTTCTTTTAGTTTTGCTTATAGAGTTGTGTTTGATCCCTTCCTCATTGTTTCTGTCTCACCCCATTCTATATTTTCAATTGTTGACCCATCCGCCTTTCACATATTTGCTGTTTTTGATTTTCATTTTGCTAGACATTTTAACATTTGCTGGTGAGTAATCTCTGCTTTGATGCCTAGTGCTTGCGTCTTGTGTTTACTTATTTCATTTCAGAAGTCTTAGGCACCATTACTTGACTATGTTGGACTGACATTCTCAACATACTATTGCTGCTTCTGAACTTAGTCCTTAATTCCCTGCAGCTGAACATTGAACTAGCTTCTTTGACTGTGTTGCTATTGTGAATTTACCTTTTCACCTTCTAGCTGCTTGACCTTCACTGCACTTGGTTCTCACATTCCACTCCCAGTACTTCCTTCTTTCTTTCTTGCTTTCTGTCAGTCTGTCTTTCTTTTTCTGTCTGTCTGTCTTCCATCCGAACGTCTGTCCATCCTTCATGCCATTCCGTTCCGGTTTATTGTTCAGTGTTTTAAAATGGCGCCGGAGATTGGTGATACTATATAAACCTTCTCACGGTGTTTTCTAACAAAATACACGTGACAATGAATAAATCAAATCAAAATTCCCACAGTACAATTGCCTTTGAACATGCAGCTTTGGTGCAATCCATCGAGCAGCTTCCATTCTGCCCCCTCCCAAAGGACACCTGAGCTCTCTGAAAGATGTCTAAGGACCATAGTCCAGCTTTTCAAAGGGACACCGCACCTGTCTAAAGTCACCTTACCAGATCTAACATGTGCATGTTGTGTTTTGGATGTCCCATGAAAATGCACTGTCCCCTCCTCTCTCCCAAATACTCCCTATCAGAATGGTAGTTTAAAGTTTCAGGGGTGAGACTTCTGGATATAGGCCTTAAGAGACATTTTCATAATGATTGAAGGGCTCTCAGTCTTCATGAAAGTTTATGCCTGAGTCTCCAAAAGTCCCAAGAAGGTGTTATGAATATAAAGTTGTAAACAGTTTTTGTCAACTATTCCTTTAAATCTTCTAAGTAAAAGAAAATGGAAACAAACACAAATTAATTAACATTTTGACCTGCACATAAAGTTAATCAGCTTGCTGATGCCATTTTGAGATTGGATTATGGTTTTCTGATTTAGATCCAGAAATACTGTGGGTAAAAATTGCAGTTTTGTTTTGAATGGTCAGCACCCAATGGAGAAGCGGAGAGCAAGAGAGAGAACCAGCTTGGCCTGCATCTTAAACTGAAAATGTTGATTCTGTTGGGAGATTATATTCTGATCAAAGCAGTCTTTGAGAAAGTAAAAGATGCTAGAATACCTATCTGGCTTGTGGCTAGAGGCAGAAGTCTGCAGTATAATCTTTTACAGTGAAAGTGTGTTTTGGGATTGTGGTTTATCAAGCAGGCAAGTTTTTTTTTCTAAAAATTAAGTTAGAAGCTAGGAGCATCTTTAAAATGTTCCCCTCAGTCATGTGCAGTGGTTAAGTGGTAAACTTGCTCTAGGTGCTCCTAAAGCTGATGTTAGAAATTAACTTTCTCTCTCTCTTGTCTTTAAGAATTCAATATTCCAGTTGCTTGCGTTAAGATTTGTTATTCTGTGAAGAGTGCCATGTATGACAAGTTAAAATTAATCCTTTATATCTATAGTTTAAAACGTAAATTACCAATGAAAGAAAATAGTATTGTCAGTTGTGTTGTTAGTCATTTGATCCAGTCGCAGCTTAAATCATGACATTTTGACGTGTTTTTCTTTCACAGTGAACTGGAAGGTTGGATTTCTCTTTCAAAGTTATGGGTCTCCCTGGAGATCATAATATCATTTTTGTATGAGATTGAACTTTCCTAAATCACAAGATTGATAACCATAGAAAATACATTACTGCCTAGTGCATAAATATTGCACCTTCTAGCTGCTTGAACTTGACTGCAGTTGGTCCTCAAGTTTCACTCCCAGTACTCCCTTCTGATATATTGAGTTTGTGGGTGTACACTGAAGTCTGGTGCATTCTGTAGCTCTGCTGTACCTCTTGCCAGCATTCCCTAACTGACTGTTAGCTCTCCACTCCCTCAGCACTTTATTTTCACTGAACAACATTCAGCAATGATCTACAGATCTGTCTGTCAAACAGCATTGGCAGTGGCTGAGTCGGCAAGGTGGGCTCGAAGCTGACTCATAGTGGAGTTGAGTTTGGGCTGGTGCAGTACTGTCTAGTGAATAAACATTGCTGTTTTATTTCCAATCAAATGAATACTGAATGTGATGTCAAAGCTAAAACAGCAAAGCCAAGTATATTGATCCCAACACTAACAGAACCATTTATTAATCATGACCGTGAAATGTTACAGTTTAACCCTGTGAGATGAGGAAATCCTGTTGTTTTTATGCTGTAGGAATTGGATTTTCCACATTGATTTGGAGAAGAATTTAGTGTAAATCAAGTAGCATATAGATATGTCCACATGGAGGCTTTGAGCCAAATCTACAATGAAACAATGCCCCAAATTTTAACTGGACAAAAGCCAAATTCATGCTTTTTTTAATGTAAGGATATATGTGTGCTAAATATTACAAATATGTCGCCTGTTAAGGTATTGTTGATGAAATTATGAGATTAGTACAGGTTGTGACGCATTTTGGTCATCTTAGTTAATAATTTCTACAGTCACACATCACCTGTTATGACCCCAGTTGATGGTGGTATTGACAACTTAGATCCCTGGATGAGATCTTTATTAGGGTTTTATTTGTTTAGTTAATCAATTAGTAGTTAGTCAACAAGGTGTATATACATGGGGCTACAGATTTTCTTTAATGAAAGGAAAGAGGTGTTTTGTACAAAATAATCATGGGAAAAAAACTTATGGAAGATAACTGATTTCGCAACACAGTAAAACAAAATTTCACCCTGTTTCCCCTCATGATCTGTTGCAGACACTCCATTCCAGAGAAATTGCATAGCTATCTCAACTCTTTAGAGTTCTATTCAGTTGACTCCTGACCCTTTCCTTGCCATGGTCTGTGGAGACAATTTGAGTCTGTTCCAAATCTTAAACATGAGTCTTTCACACATTTGAGAGCATAAACATTCTCAGTTCTAATAACCTGCAGGTTTCTAAACAAAATTCCTTGGCTTGAAATTTTCACCAACCAAATGCTTCTGCTTAAGTGACTTGTTCATGGAATTACTCTGAATCCATCTGAGGAAAAACAAAATTAGTTTCGAAACTCGACCCTGGTGACCTTTGAACTGAATTACAAAATATTTGCTTGTCTTGGATGCTTAACTGAAATAAAAAAAACTTCCCGTGTTTACTCTACCTGTAGTAAACCAAACGGTATAAGCATCTTTTTATTAATAAAAGTTTACATAGTCACTTAATCCTTGACAAAATGTTTGATTCGAATCTCAGTTCTGGATGGACACCCTGACCTTATTTTAATGAAAGAAAAATAAACCTGTACACAGAATTAACCAACAACCACCTGCTTTTATTTTGAACATAAATTGCAAAATGTGTACATAAGTTATACAACTTGTATTTCACAAACACCACCCAATAGATTCCTCAAGCTTCAGTTTCCATTCTCGTTCCTGGACATTTATCGTGCGTTTTGATTACTTTGAATAAATTCTACTTAGATCAATCCATAGTTTGTTTCTCACAAGTTTGCCCCTCTTCCCATTGCCTAGTTTACAAGCAATTTTTGCCTGGGTGACCCGTTTTGGCATCTCATTCAGACACCCTTCAGTCATCTGCAGTGGGTTAAGTAGCACACTTCCTCTACTAGAATGCTCCTAAGGCTGATGTTATAAATGAGCTTTCTCTTACATGTCCTTTAAGGATTCAATATTCCATTACTACTTGGCAGTTAAGCATGGAGACATTACTCATGGTCTGACTAGAGCGTTATGCATTAAAGCATAATCTTGAAATGAAATAAAGTACTGCTGATGCTGGAAATCTGAAAGAAAAGCAGAAAATTCTGGAAATGCTTAATTCTAATGAAGGGCTCCTGACTTGGAGCATTAACTCAGTTTATGTGCACTGACACTGAGTATTACCAGCATTTTCTGTTTTCTTTATTGGTATAACCTCCTCTGGATTGATTGAACAAAGTAGTTTAATATTTGTTCGCTTTGTCAGCTTATATATTGTTATGCCTAATCTGCATCTATTCTAACCTAATTTATTTCTAAACAAGTCATCACAAATGCACTTTCAACATGTCGTGTTAGGTTGCGTTAATATTCCTATTACAATGGCTTTTGCAGCCCCTAACTACCAGAACCTTTTTTCCTATATATAAAAAATACACCGGAAAAAGAATGTTAGAACTGGTACCCTTGGGTTCTGCTGAGTTCACCTGTTTTCCTTGGAAGAATTTTGTTCAAAGTCCATGTACTGATGATATAATTGGGGTCGTCTATTGGGCAGGACTAATGAGCTTGATGGTATGAAGGTGCTGAATACACAGTTGACTCTGAAACACCTCTGGGTCTGTGATTTAACTTCTATTAATAATTCAGCGCTAACTGCCTTATTAACTTTGCTGTTCTGTTGTTAAATGTTTGTTTATTTTCATATGAATCAAATCATAACTGACTGGAAGAAAACAAAAGAGTCTTGATGCTAAATACTGTGAAGCTGATGTTCTGGTAACTGGTGAAGCTGAGATGCACTCTGCGGACTGCACTTTCTTAAAAAGAAATTCTAATGATAAGAGCTGTCTCCCTTCCCCCAGTCCTGCAATCAGTCTAAATTTATTGAAAGTGAACATTTTGAGTCAGAAACCAAGAATGTATTTACATGCAAGGAAATAGTTAACTATCGAAAGCAAGTTGATAGTATGATTAATGATTAATGCCAAGACTCATTTGTATCTGTATGAAACTGTATCCTTATAGAAGTGGAGAACTTTCCACTTTGATACAATTGCAGCATCCTTTCAAGTGTTGGTTGCCCGTTTGCTTTTTGCATTGTTACATTTCAAACCATCTTCTGTTGGCTGAATCCAGTTATCTTAATTAGTGATCACATTATTGAGGTCTGACAGGATGTTCTAGTTTGTTCTGATATGGCATATATTTGTATTTCCAATTAGGAAACATGTTTTTAATACACCTTTTGCTTGCTTCTTACTTTCCTGTGTCCCCTGAAAGTTTATTAACTTCTTGAAATTTATGCCCATGGGTAAAGCCTCACTTATTGTACCTCACCCATATACTGTTCTTTCTGATTGAACCTAGATAATTTGTTAATACATTGGAGATGGTTCAGAAGAGGTTTATTCATTTAAAATCTGGAATGAGGGTGTTGTCTTAGGAGGATTGGTTGGATGGCCTGAACTTGTTTTCATTGGAGAATAAAAGTTTGAGGAATGACTTGATTGAAATGTGTAAGATCTGGAACAGTCTTGATAAGCCGGATTTGGAAAGGATGTTTCCTGTTGTGGTCAGTCCAGAACTAGGGGTGCGGTTTTAAAGTTAGTGCGGTTTCAGGACAGAGATGAGAATTTTGTTTCTGAGGATTGTGCAACATTGGAACTCTCTGTTTTGAATGTTTTCGGATGTACATAGATTCTTGTCAGGCAGCTAAATCAAGGGTTATGTGCAATTTGAAACAAGCAGATCAGCCATGTTCTTATTGAATAGAGCAGGCTCAAAGGGCTGAATGGTCTATTTCTGCTATTATTTTATACATTTGCAAGACCCTTAGAGCAAGAAACTGTAAGATGCAGAAATACACGTTCGCCATTAAGCCCATCAAGTCTGCTTCAGCGTTCAATGAGATAATAGCTGGTTTGGTCATCCTCAACTCTATTTTCCTTCCTTTCCTTGAACTCTTGATTCCCTTACTGATTAAGAATCTGTCTAGTTCAGCCTTGAATGTACATTATAGCACTCTGTGTGGTTAAGAATTCCATAGGTTCACTACCCTCTAAGAGAAGAAAGTCTTCATCTGCCTTAAATGGATGATCCTTTATTCTGAGCTAACGCCTTTTGTTTCTAGATTCTCCCACAGGGGGAAAACAACATTTCAGTATCCATCCTTTCAAGTCCCAAAAGAACTTGTATAATTTGAAAGGTTAACCCTCATTCTTCTAAACTCCAGTGAGTTCAAGCTAACCTATTCAACCTGTCCTCAAACCTAATGAATCTTCTCTGGACTGGCTTAAATGCCAGTGTATATTTCTGTTGATAAGGGGCCTAAAACTATTCACAATATTCTAGGAATATTCTAACTGATGCTAACAAGTCTAACTAGTTTTAGCAAAACATCCCTACTTTCATAGTCCATTCCTTTTGAAATAGAAGCCAACATCCCATTTGCTTCCCCAGTTCCCTGGTGAACTTGTGTGCGAGCATGTTGTGATTCATGGGCAAGGACTTCCAAATCCCTCTGTTCCATCGTTTTCTACTGTCTTTCTCCATGCTTCAAAGTACATGAACTGACATTTCTTTACATGATACTCCATCTGACAAGTTTTTGCCTGCGCATTCAACATGTCCATATCCCTATCCCTCTGCAGACTCTCTCATCCTCACCACTTGCCTTCCCACCCATATTTGTGTTGTGTGCAAATTTGAATTCACTTCCCTCGTGCAAATCATAAACCTGTTGCGCACAACTGTGGCCCCCAGCACTGATCCCTATCACTCTCCATTAGTTATGGTCGATATCCTGAAAATGCCCTCTTTATACCAGCTCTCTCTCTTCCATGAGTTAGTCAATCCTCTATCCAATCCAATGTACTTTTCCTTGGATCATTGGCTGTTACATTATTAAGTAGCCTAAGATGTGGTACTTTGTCAAACATTTCCCCTTTAACTATCCTACCGTTACTCCCTCAAAGAATTCTATTAAATTTGTCAGGCATAATTTCCTCTTGATAAAGCCATGTTGATTCTGCTTGATCATGTATGCTTCTAAATGCACTGCTACTACATCCTTTGCAATAAGAGTCTACCATTTGACCAATACAGACAGTAAGCTAACTGGCCTATAATTACCTGGTTTTTATTATTGGTTTCCTTGCCTTTTTAAGTAAAGAGGCCACTTTGGCAGATTTTCAAATCTCTGGGATATTTCTAGAACCTAAGGATTCTTGGAAGATTATTATTAGTGCATCCACTTTCTCTGTAGCAGCTACTTTTAATATCTTAGGATGCATTTCATCAGATCCAGGGATCATATTGGTCTTCAGTTCCATTAGTAATGATTATTGTATTTATTGCCTTTTGAATATTTAGTTACTTTATGAATGCTATTAGTGTCTTCTGCTGTGTTGACTGATGTATTTGTTCATTTCCTCTGCCATTTCCTTCACCAGCCTCATTCTTTAAAGGTCTACGTTCCCTTAGGTTTCTCTCTTCCTTTTATATCTTTAAAGAAACTCTTGTTGGTCCATCTTGATTTAACTCTCAAGTTTACACTCAAAAGTTTATCTCCTACCCTTATTTTTAGATATCATATTGTTTTTAAAAATTTTCCCAATCCTCTGATTTACCACAAAACATTATCACATTACAGGATTTTTTTTCAACCTGATGCTATCCTTAACTTCCCTGGTTAACCATAGTTAACATGTTCTCTTCCTCGAGTCACCCTTTCTCAATGGACATTGTTTTATCATGTGAGCCATGAACTATTTTCTTTAAATGTCTACCATTTTTCCTGAGCTCCCTTTTGCAGCTAAACTCCTTTCCCAGTCCACTCCAGCTAGATCAGCCCTTATTCCTTTGTAATGACCCATCATTTTTTTAAGCTCAGCATAACTGTTTCTGACCCACGTTCCTCCCTCTCAAATTGAATGCTAGATTCTCCCATGTTTTGGTCACTCTTTCTTAGGGAATCTTTTATTCTGAAAAAATTTATTAAACCTGTCCCATTACACATCACCAGGTCCAAAATAACCTGACCCCTGGATGGATCCACAACACATTCCAGGAAACTGTTCCAAACACACTCTGAGTTCTTCCCCATGGTTAGTTACCTTTGCCAATCTGATTGTTCCAATCTGTGTGAAGATAAAAGTCACATATGACTAATGTATGTGCTGTCAGTATGTCTTGATTTATTCTGTTTCCTACCATATAGCTACTGTTCATTGGGTGGGGTGTCCTTATAGTGTAGTCTTCTCCTTCTTTATTTCTGACCTCCACTCTATTCCTGATGGTGTTGTCCCATCAATTCCGGTTGAGCATGACTGCTACTGACATCAAAGCTACATAGGAAGGTGGTTATGGCTGTTGGAGGTCAGTCATCTCGACTCCAGGATATCTCTGCAGGAGCTCTTCAGGGTAGTGTCCTAGACCCATCCACCTTCAGCTGCTTCATCAATTTCCTTCCCTTCATTAGGTCAGAAGTGAGGATGTTCACCGATGGATTGGTGCTGAACATTGCGCATTTATGACTCCTCAGATACTGAAGCAGTCCATGTTCAAATGCAACAAGATCTGGACAATATCCAGGTTTGAGCTGACGGTGGCAAGTAATATTCACAGCGAGTAAATATCAAGCCAATGACTATCACTTATTGGAGACAATCTAACCACTGCCCCTTGACATTCAATGGTGTTACCGTGACTGAATCCCTCACTATCAACATCCTGGGGCTTAATACTGATCAAAAACCCAACTGGACTCACCATGTAAACGCAGTGGCTGCAAGGAAGTAACTCACCTCCTGACTTGTCCACCATCTGCAAGGCACAAGTAGGTAGTATAATAGAATATTTCTCGCTTGCCTGGATGAGTGCAGCCAGGACAAAGCAGCCGGCTTGATTGGCACCACATCAACATTCTCCTCCATTGACTCTCCGTAGCAGCAGTGTGTACGCTACAAGGTGCATTACGGAAATTCACAGACAATCCTTAGGCAGCACCTATTAAACACAAGCCTGCCTCCATCTCGAAGGACATGGGAACACCAACACCTGCAAGTTCCCCTTCAAGCCACACACTGTCCTGATGTGGAAATATATTGTGCTGTTCCTTCATTGTCACAGGGTGAAAATCTTGGAATACCCTGCCTAACAGCATTGTGGGTCAACGTGGACTGCTGCAGTTCAAGAAGGTAACTCACCACCATCTTCTCAAGGTCAACTCGGGATAGGTAATAATGCTGGCCAGCCCAGCTACACCCACGTGAAATTAATTAACGAAATACATCACTCATATGGATCATTGCTACAGCCTCCAGTCCTGTCTTTTCTAGATGTCCACATCTGTGAACGTCCAGCAAAGTGAAGTTCACCTGGCCCAGACACTAGATCTGACTTCAGTACTTTATGTTCAATATGATCCACTTGCTTTCTACATTAACCAGCTTTGGCAGTGAATACATCAGTGTCAGCGCACCAATGAGGCAATTTTGCATCTTTGTTAGTGATTCTTGTTCTCATAGGATGAATTTACCTTCATATGTAGCCAATGAACTTTTCTGAAAAGTTAGTGCAGTTGTTTTAAAATTGTTTGTTTTTGTTGGGCTGCCACAATTGTTTGTAACATGATCCTTTTAAAACTGAGCCTTTTGCTGATCTAGACAAAATCTAAGTCTTTTCTGCTGACTGTAAGAGTCTTTTTATTTTGGGTAACCCTTATCCAGTTCCGAGTGGGGTCAAGTCCATGGCACAAAAACGATGTTCCTAATTTGTACAAATTACTCAGCATTTGGTTTGCTACCATAGATGGAATTGCTTCATGTTAGTGTCGGATGCCAAAAATAAGATTTGGCGTTCTATTCAGTAAATCAAAACTCAAAAGCAAAATATGGAAGGACAAAGAATGTCATGACTACATTTGAAAAAAAATCTATTAAAGGAAACCTTCCTCTGCAAATTCTCTATGTCTGGTGATGAAAAATATTGATGTTAGTGAAAGCCCACAGCAGCAGGGGAATGGTTCGGAGGGTGGCCCCCCTGATGGCTGAGTGAGATTGCTAACTTTCTGGGTCATTATGGAGTATGCAGTATTGAAACATGAATCTCCTAAACTCTACTGTAAGTAACCCGAGAGTGACTGGTGGAATTAAAAGAAAATCTAACATATTCATTAAACCCTTCGATTAGTTATCATCAGGTGAGGAGGGGTCAAATGGTTTCACTCTTTCCACATTGCTTGTTTGACTGCAGCCAGTTATTTTATGAAAAGGATGCAGTTGCCCATTCAGTGAGTGTTTTTCTGTTTACATGCTGTGATATTTGAAAAAAGATGATTTTCTAATGACCAGAGAGCCGTTATTCCAGTTTGGATATGACTTGCACATGGGGACCCTGTGGAATCTCCAAAGTAGCAGATGCTGAAGGAGTGTCCTGGGAAGTTAAAGATTCCACCGGACAATCCCTCCATGTCTGGAAGACTCAAAGTCTCTACTTTTAAATCAGAGAATCCAGAGAGTTATAATGAAACTCAGCAAAACAGTTATTCAGGGAACAATAGACTGTGTGTTTAAAAACACATTCTACTTCCTTATTAATTAATCAACAGACCCATGCTTGATTCATACAGCCCTTACATGTCTGGACCCTGACCCAATCTCTCAGCTGGCTGCAACCCATTACACCTCACCGCACCCTCCACTCCCCCCAAAATAAATCCCCTGCAGCTGAACCCAACTCCACTCCTGTTTCCCCACTGCCTGACAAACTGTCTCTTTCCCTCGTTCTGCACCATACTCAACACACCCACCTCCCCAACCAGCCTCAGACCTGACCCCAAACCCCTGCAGGGCTCGACCCGTACTCCCCTCACCAGCACTGAACCAAACCTGCTTCCCCCTTCCACTGCACCAGGCAGACAGAACAACAATCCCTAGCAGCCCTGTTTCCACCATCCCCCACCCCCACCCCCACCCCCACCCCCACTGTTGCTCGTGACCTAACCTGTTGCCAGACCTGATTTTCTCTCTGTCTCTCACCCTGACCTCCAGAAACACTGCATCACTTACCTGACCCTGCACTTAATTGCATTCTTCCCACTTGGCACCCTACCATTTTCCCACTGGACATCCCACCCGGCTGGCACCCTATTTACCTGGCCCGTAACCCTCTGCCAATCTGGTACCCTACTTGCCCAGCTCCCCTAGCTTCACATTTAGCTTATATAGTTATCGTTTGACAGCTGCTGTAAGTGATTACCAGGAACCTTTTAAATTTCAGAATTTGCAGCTAACTGCTGTGAAAAGGGACACAGTTTACCTTCCTCTGGCAGTTTTGTGCTACAAAAGAATTGTTCACAATGGAAATGCTCATATCTCTGAAGGACTCTGGATCAGAATCTTCTCTCAGTAATACAGAACTCCCTTCTCTGGATTTGAGAGAGAGGGCCTGAGTGACAATCTGAGGTTGCTGGTCCTTGGAAAATCTGACCCAATATTTTCATTTTTATTTTAAATTTAACCAATTTTTCTAACCAACCTGCTTGGGGAATGTTATTACACATCTCTGGAGCAGGTGGGACTTGAATCTGGCCCTCCTGGAGCGGGATTAGGAGCATGACCACTAATGAGAGGCCCCCCCATCATTTTAAAGAGAAAGAGGATACTTATTGTGCTTGATTATTTTATTTAGACTTACTCTGACTTTGACTCACACACTCAAGTTTTACCTTCACGCAAATAGAGTCGGAGGAGGGAACAAGTGATTTTTATAGTCCAATTTAATAAAGGTATATAGGGCATTTGAATTTCGTTGACATTGGTATTGATGTGATTTAAACATGTGTCTGGACAATTATCCATTTCTCTAAAGATGGCTGTTGGATTGTGTTATTTAAAAGCTCCATATGTGGCACCTGGATAGTCAAAATCGACAAACAGCATTTGAAACTTGCAAGTTGTTTAGGGACAGAGAGAGAAACAGCCCAGTCAAGATCTTCCACTGCCTCAGTTGTTCCAGTAAGCAGGATAAAAAGCTGCATCAATGCACACAAGTCCAGTTACATTGTCACATGACCTTCTGTCTCTGAGAGACCAGGGACCCAAACACACTCATGGTTAATGTATTTCAGTCACCTAGCTTACATTGAGATTATCTATGCATACTCTTCTGTAGCCAGCCAGATGACAATATCAAATTGGTTTAGCTCCTGCTGGTTAATTACCCTGGTGATTGTTCTGATGCTTTGCTGGAGAGCTAGCCGATGGTCCCCAATCATCCTTCTGCAAGGCGATTGTTCTTGGTGCAGTTTTACTGTCAAGGTGTCTCCATTTTGGTATATATCAACCGAAAGAACTGCGGATGCTGTAAGTCAGGAACAAAAACAGAAGTTGCTGGAAAAACTCAGCAGGTCTGGCGGCATCTCCGAAGGAGAAAACAGAGTTAATGTTTCGGGTCCTGTTCTGAGGAAGGGTCACCAGACCCGAAACATTAACTCTGTTTTTTTCCTTCACAGATGCTGCCAGACCTGCTGAACTTTTCCAGCAACTTTGTTTTTGTTCCATTTTGGTAGAGTTGGAGTGCACAAGGTTCAGTGATACAAAGTGATGGAGATTCCTGCTTTGTGTTTTGTAGTGATAAAATGACTATGTTCCCACCTATTATGATCTAAATCGGCACTTCTAATTAATTTTTTTTAGGAAAAGTTCTTTTACTGTGGCGTTTTATTGTGGCATTTATCTTGTCGAAACTGTGGGGCTTACATAGAGTCCTGGTCCTTTTTTAAAACATTTTTTCCTCCCTTTTCTTGTCCTGCTGATCTCTTTTTCATTAGATTTATGTAAATTTTCTTGTTCTCAGCTCAAATAATTTCTGAGACCTTTCTGACTCAGTAGCCCTAGTCTCAGTGTCTTTTCCAGCCCTTTTACTGTTCCTTTTGAATGCATCTCATGGAGCTTAAAGTTGATAGTGATAATGCTGATGTGAGCATTCAGAATTTTACCACAGTTCTTTTGTCTTCCCTTTACTGTTTTTCATGCTTTCTTCATTAAATAATTTTCGTTCTCTTTGCAGAACTCGAACTTTAACTACTGGAGCCTTCATTTGCTCCTTACAAAGCCTGTTTTTGCTAAGGTCTCTATTCTCGAAGTAAAGCTGGCTTTTCTGGCTGCCCTAAGTAGAATATGTGGATTTAATGTCTCATGAACATTAACCCTTTCAGAACCATTACCTTGTACACCAATTGCCATCTCTAATTGAGGATACATTGCAGAATTGAAAGTAACTGTGCATGTATTTCTACTCTTCACCACCATGCTCAGCCCCCATAGTCAACACTGAAGTAGGAGACAAACTGGCTTATGCAAGTTTAGAGAACTTGCAGAAGACTGAGTTTTCTTTAAATAATTAATGGTTGCCATCCTCTTTAGGTTTCAACAGCTTACACAGGAAATAGTTCAATTGTACAAGTAAGCATAGGGCATTGGCATACTGCCCAGGTTATGGAGCATTCAGCTGAATTATTGTTTCATTTTATTGGGTTTTGCTTACTGGAACTTAACAGATTTTAATGTATGACAAACTTTTTTTTAATAAGGTGGGCATTATGTAGGATCGGTGTGAAGTTTCAGAGGTCTCTCAGCAACCTGTTATGGGCAGTCCATTTACGGGTATTTTTGTTGTGATAATAATGGACTAAGATCTGATTGGCTTAGGGATACGTCTTTGCATAATTTGTGTACCTCAGGTTGTTTGTCAATTGTCTTCTTCATCATTATTTAATTAGAGTTTCACCCTGATTTTAATTGGTTATTTGGCTCTTGATAAATCAATTGCCTGTACTGTTGAATATCTTTTTCTTCAATGTCTTTCACCAAATAACTCTCATAATTATATGTATTATAGTGTCTTCACATTCACTATTGGGGGACAAAGAAAGCGTTTAAAGCATATGATGATGTGATTTCAGTGCAGTGCAAATATTACAAAACAGGAGGAAGTGATTCAGCCCATCATGTCTGCACCACCTCTTTCAATGAACAATTCACCTAATCCTATTCATTTGCCTTCTTTTGTAATCTGGCGTATTCTTCCTTTCCGGATAACTGTCTAATTCACTTTTGAATACCTCTAAACCTGGCTCTCCTCACACTCCCTGGCAGTGCTTTCTAGATCCTAACCACTCACTGTGTGAAGCAAGGTTTTTCCTCATATCATTGTTTCTGCTTTGATCTGTTGCCCTCTTGTTTTTGAATATATTGAATATAGGGTTCTTTTTTCGCTATCTACCCTGTCCAGACCCCTCATGATTTAAAATATCTCTTATCAACTGTCTTCCCTTCAAGGAAAACAGTCCTAACTTCTCTAACTTAATAACTAAAGGATCTGATGGTGAAAGCATTTCTATGAATCTTTTCTTCTCTTTCTGTCTCATGCCTTCACATCTTTGCTAAAGAATGGCATCTAGAATGAGACACAATACTCCAATTGAGACTGAACTAGTGGTTTATACATATTCTATCTAATTTACTTGCATATGCCCTTTATTACTAAAACCTGGGATATTGAATGCTTTATGAACTACTCTGTTGACCTCTCCTGCAACATTCAATAACTTATGATTTATACATGCGCATCCATCCTCTCCTGCACCTATTTAGATTGTACTATTTATGTTATTCCTTCTTCAGGAAAGGGTCATTTGACTTGAAACATTAACTCTGCTATCTCTCCACAGATGCTGCCAGACCTCTTGCGGTCCTCCAGCAATTTGTTTATTTTGATTCAGATTTCTAGCATCCACGGTTCTGTGCTTTGTTTAAGTTAAAGATAGCATCAGGTTGAAAGGAAAAAAAGATGCCAATGTGGCAAAGATGAGCGATTGGGAAAGGTTTTTTAGAAGTCAACAACAGATCTCCCAAAAAAAAAGGAGAAAAAGAAGACGGGGGGGGGGGGGGGTAAAATTGCAAGTATTATCTTGACAGACGAGAGCTTCCTCAAATAAATATGGTTAGAGGATTGTCCATCTGATAAAAGACAGAGTTTGGATAAATGTGGTATTTTCAGGATGGCAACCTGTAACTAATGCCGCAAGGGTCAGTGCTGGGGCCACAGTTATTTACAATATCTATTAATGAGCTCGATGAGATAAGTGAATGTACTATAACCAAGATTACAGATGACTCAAAAATAGGTGAGAAGACAATGTTAAGGATGACAGAGAATCTGCAGTGGGATATAGACAAGTTATGCGAGTGGGCAAAACTTTGGCTGATGGGGTATAATGTGGGGAAATGAGAGTTTATGTACTTTGGTGGGAAGAATAGAGGAATTGGTATTACTTAAATGGAGAAAAAGAATGTAGAAATCTTGGAATGGAGGCATTTGGAGTCTCAAAAAGTTAGTATCCAGGTTCTGCAGGTAATTAGGAAGGCAAATGGAACATTGACTTGTATTTCAAAAGAGTAGAGTGGAAAAGTAGGGACACTTTTGATGAAACTAAACAAATCACAGTCAAACCACAGCTGAAATAATCTGAACAGTTTTGGGTCCCTCATCTAGGGAAAGATGTTCTGCTGTTGGAGACAGTCCAGAGAACTTTCAATAGACTGATATCAGGTTTGGAGGAACTGCCATATAAGGAAAAGTTGAGTAGATTATACCTGTACTTGTTGGAATAGAGAAGAATGAGAGTGACTTTATTGAACACTCAAGAATCTTAGGGGACTTGCTAGAGTAATGTAGCAAGGTTGTTTCTCCTTGTGGGAGAATCTAAGGCCAGAGGGCAAAATCTTAGAATATAGGGTCATCCACTTAAGACAGATGAGAAATTTCTTCTGAGGGTAGTGAATCTGTGGAATTCTTTATTATAGAAGGCTATTGATTCTGCAGTCATTAAGTATATTCAAGGCGAAGGTAGATTTTTAATCAGTAAGAGAATTGAGGAGTATAAGGAAAAAGCAGGAAAGTGCAGTTTGAGCATTATCAGATAATCCATGATCTTGTTGAATGATAGCATATATATGATGGGCTGAATGGCCTATTCTTCTCCTGCATCCTGTGGTCTTCTTTAAATTGTCTTTCCCTGTTCTTTCTACAATTTAGATAGTAACTGGAACAAACCTCTGAAATTGAGTTGCATGTTGTTTAGGCACTCAAAACCCTGGTGTCTTGTTCATACTTTAGTGTATGATGAGTGCATAAGCTTTAAGAAGCATCAGCCCTTCATGACCATTATCATGGCTCTGTTCTTGAGGTGATCTGGAGAATTTGGACCTGTACACTGTGACAACCACCTGCTTTATAGTACTGGTGTAAGCACCAAACACTGCAGTGTACCAATGTTTATCCAAGCTGGAAACAAATAAAAATCACAAGCTAATCCATCCCTTCTTTCAAAAGCTTTAATAGCCCCCATTTCCCTTTCTCCATGCATGGACAATGATTTTATACAATGTAGTTCCACACACCTTAACTCCATGTGGTACCTCAACCTGTCATGTGATTCATTTTCATTTGCCTAAATCTTTCAAAATCGTTTGTGGGAGAAATCTGATTAATTGCTTTATCTTAAAAGCTTTATCTAAATTTGCACGTTATTTGAAAATTGTTCTTTTGGTGACTTAGCTTTGGCATCTGTGTTTAATCTTGGAACAAATTTCATTACATTTTCAAGATGCAGCTATTGCTTCTGGTTCTGTTTTGTTATTTGGAACTGTGTATTTCAAACTTCATTGATCTTTTTTATGATTTAATTCAATACGCTTGGGAGCAATTGTGTCCAAAATGTATTAGTTTTGGAAATGTGATTTGTCTTTTCTTCTTTGAATCTTGAGTTTTTAACTGGCTACCTTGAAATAGTGCTGTGAAATTTTTATTCTTATCTGTGGTGCTGCCAAAGTCAAACTTATCATTATAGCCTAAACACTCTTGTGTCCCAGAGGAGCTGAGATCTTTTCCCAAACAGGATATTAAACTGAGTTTATTGATTGGGAAGTTGCAAGGCAACCTTGCATAAAGGTAGAGAGACTGTTAACAACAAATGTATATGCATTGCCTTCAGTTATATTCAAATCTCCACTAAACCTAATGCCACGTCAGACCCAGAAAGCACGAATTTCCTAGTTATCACAGTATTTAAATTGGTTTTAAAAAAAAAGCATGTTAGCAGAATTTTAAAAAAAAATGACTGACATGTACTTACAAACTTAAACCTGTGACAAATACCATCTAGAAGGACAAGAGAAAACAAGGTGTAGAGCTGGATGAACACAGCAGGCCCAGCAGCATCAGAGGAGCAGGAAGGCTGATGTTTCAGGCCTAGACCCTTCTTCAGAAAGGACAGGAGCACCAGATGTGTGGGGAACAAAAACCATCACCTGCAAGTCCCTGATCAAGCCGTTCACCAGACTGACTTGGAAATATATTGTACATGTAAAGTTCATATCTTTCATTGTCTTTCTCAATTTTTGATTGTGAACTGAAATGAGGAAAATGAGTGGTTTCAAAAGCAAGGATTGTTGAAGGAGTGCTGCACTTATTGAGAGCAAGTCATCTGACATTCAGATGCTGTTTATAGTGCAGTTTGTTCAAGTGGTCCCAAGGAAAGTTTAGTTACAGGAACTGGGGATTCTGTACAAATGGGGATTTGGTTGGCAACAAGTAGCTGATTTTTCTGTGATACAGTGAGCATTTACCAATGACAAAAACTTCCTGCTTGCCAGCAACTTTGTCTCTCGAGTAGCTTGGGGGTGTGAAAGTTCAGGGGAGAAGTTATTGGTACTGTGGAGGGAAGGAGCTGTTTCTGTTGTGCAGCAAAAAGCATCTACAGTCTGAAGACAGGCAGATTATTTTTCCTCATTAGTTGCTATAAGCTTTGACTTTAATTAATAACTCTTATGAACCTTTATAAGTGTGAACCTGGGCCTCCTGCAAGGAAGCAAAGGCAAAAGAAGATCGCAAAGCAGCATTCTGATCATTAAAAGGACCATCTCCGCAAATTCTCTATAAACAGGGATAGTAGGAACTACAGATGCTGGAGAATCTGAGATAACAAGGTGTAGAGCTGATGAACACAGCAGGCCAAGCAGCATCAGAGGAGCAGGAAAGCTGACGTTTCGGGCCTAGACCCTCCTTCAGAAATGGGGGAGGGTAAGGGGGTTCTGAAATAAATAGGGAGAGAGGGGGAGGTGGATAGAAGATGGATAGAGGAGAAGATAGGTGGAGAGGAGACAGACAGGTCAAAGAGGCGGGTATGGAGCCAGTAAAGGTGAGTGTAGGTGGGAAGTTAGGGATGGGATAGGTCAGTCGAGGGAGGACGGACAGGTCAAGGGGGCGCGATGAGGCGAATAGGTAGGAGAGGTTGGTGGGGCTTGAGGTGGGAGGAGGGGGTATGTTGGGGGAGGTGTAGGTGCGGGTGTCGGGGTTCCTGTGGTTGGTTTTTGGAATGCAGTTGTGGGAGGGGGAGGGGAGATTTTGAAGCTTGTGAAGTCCGCATTGATACCATTGGGCTGCAGGATTCCCAAGCGGAATATGAGGCACTTCTGCTTTCCGGAGGGACCACTCTCTCCGTGACTCCCTTGTCCGCTCCAAACTCCCCTCCAGCCCCACCACACCTGGCACTTTTCCCTGCAACCGCAGGAAGTGCTACATCTGCCCCTACACCTCCCGCATCACCCCTATCCCAGGCCCCAAGAAGACCTTCCACATCAAGCAGATGTCCACCTGCACATCTGCTAATGTGGTATACTGTATCCGCTGTTCCCGATGTGGCCTCCTCTACATCGGGGAAACCAAACGGAGGCTTAGGGACCGCTTTGCGGAACACCTATGCTCGGTTTGCACTAATCAACTGCACCTCCCAGTTGCGAACCATTTCAACTCCTCCTCCCATTCCTCAGACGACATGTCCATCCTGGGCCTCCTGCAGTGCCACAACGATGCCACCCGAAGGTTGCAGGAACAGCACCTTGTATTCCGCTTGGAGCCCAATGGTATCAATGCGGACTTCACAAGCTTCAAAATCTCCCCTCCCCCTCCCCCAACCGCATCCCAAAACCAGCCCAGCTTGTCCCTGCCTCCCTAACCTGTCCTTCCTCCCACCTATCCCCTCCTCCCACCTCAAGCCCCACCCCCATCTCCTACCTACTAGCCTCATCCCGCCCCCTTGACCTGTCTGTCCTCCCTGGACTGACCTATCCCCTCCCTAACTTCCCACCTACACTCACCTTTACTGGCTCCATACCCGCCTCTTTGACCCGTCAGTCTCCTCTCCACCTATCCTCTCCTCTATCCATCTTCTATCCGCCTCCCCCTCTCTCCCTATTTATTTCAGAACCCCCTTCCCCTCCCCCATTTCTGAAGGAGGGTCTCGGCCCGAAACGTCAGCTTTCCTGCTCCTCTGATGCTGCTTGGCCTGCTGTGTTCATCCAGCTCTGCACCTTGTTATCTCTATAAACAGGGACCAGTTTAATTGTCTTCCCAGCTTTTCCTTTTGCTCATAACAACCTCGTATTTTGTGTGCCTTTTTATCTGTACAGAGGCAGAGTTTTATAAGTGGGTTAGAGTTTTAACTAGTAGAATTATATGGGGAGGCAACAGCGTACTGGCATTATTGCTAGACTATTAATCCAGAAACTCAGCTAATTTTTGGGGACCTGGGTTCAAATCCCATGGTAGATGGTGGAATTTGAATTCAATAAAGAACCTGGAATTAAGTGTCTAATGAGGATCGTGAAACTGTTGTCGATTGTTGGAAAAACCCATCTAGTTCACTCATGTCCTTCAGGGAAGGAAATCTGCCTTTCTTACCCTGGTCTGGCCTACACGTGACTCCAGACCCGCAGCAACGTGGTTGACTGTTAACTGCCCTCTAGGCCATTAGGGATAAGCAGATGGATAAGTAGCCGGAGATGTCCATGTCCCATCAGTGAATTAAAAAAAAGTTGATGGTTTATAATTGTTTAATGTTTACTAGATTAATTATTTGTTATAAACAATTTTTGTATAAACAGACACCTGGCCCATTCTTTCCATCATTCTAGGTCTAAAAGATAAAAAGAAATTGGAGAGTTCTGCATGCTTTTTATTTTACAATTTTTAACTTGTGTGATAGCCCTGTGATTAGTGAACTTTATTTCTACATTGACGCATAACACTATTCCTTCAAAGTTTCTTCTTCAAAATGCTGGAGCACCCTAACGGCATTGAGTCTACCTATACAGAATAGACCGCAGTAGTGCAAGAAGGCAGTTCACCACCACTTCTCAAGGGCAACTAGGGATGGGCCAATAAATGCCAGCTCAGCCAGTGCTTCTCACAAGCCGTGAAAGAATTTAGAAAAAAAATGTACAAAATGCCATCAACCTAAACGCAACTTTGATGGACTGTGCCTTTTTCACCTCTGGATTTGACTGATCTTGGATAGCCTCTCTCATTCTGCGTTAAGCTCTGGAGGTGTAAGGCCAAAGTGTAATTCTGTCAAAGACATGACCCTCAACAAATGTCATTCACAAGTCACTGTTTGCTTCCTGACCTACAGATATCCCTGCTTAATTGACGTCTGAATCTTAAAATTCTCTTGCTTGGTTTCAGGCTTCTCCATGCTTTGCTCCTTTTAATCTCAGTAAATGTATCCAGCTTCACAACCCTCCAAATTGCCTCTTCTCTAGTTTTGCCTTCTTGCATATATTCATTTTTTTATCAGTCTGCATGGGTTTCCTTGTTATTTGTTCCCTAGGCCCTGGACTATGGAATTCCCTCACCAGATCTTTCCATCCCTCTTCCTGTCTTTCATCTTTAAAAATACTCTTGGCTCTTTGACCGAGCTGTTTATCACTTGTTGTGACGGTCCCCTTTTAGTTCAATGTCAAGTTTTGTCGGATAAAACATGGTGAGGTGCCAGGGACATTTTACAATTTAAAGGTTCCATATACGTATACAAGTTTTTCTTGTTAAAAGCATAGAGGATAATCATAGTTGAAGTGTTGGTAACTTTGGCCTAGTTTCAAACAAGCTTTCTTAACAAAAACTTTCTGGAATGTGATGATTCACTCAGTAGAATTTCAAACTCTCTGCTTTAGTCTAATGGCATCAGGTGTTTGTTTCCTAATTCCCAACAGTAACTTCAACTGCACCAGTTTTGAACTGACTGTATCCTGTTGGAGGTATCTTCTTTTCCACTATTATTTTCCAAATATGGATTAATTTACTTTTGGTATATGTGATATGCTTGAAAATACACAATTTAAATGCTACTTTTTCTCTCCTGTTTTTAGCATTTAGCAGAAGTGAAGTTGCAAGAGAGAAAGAAATGCACACGCATCTTATTGTTCGTGGATTTTTAAAATTCACTTCAGATGTGGGCATCATTGGTTGGCCAGCATTTATCGCCTGTCCCTAGTTTCCCTTGAGAAAGTGGTAGTGACCTGCTGCCTTGAACTCCTGCAATTTTTTGTAGACCCAGAGGCATTTAGGGAGGGAGTTCCTGGATTTTGACCCAGCGACACTGATATATTTCCAAGTCAGGATGGTAAGTGGTTTGGAGGCAAATGTGCAGGTTGGAGGTCCTCCTTGTATCTGCTGACCTTGTCCTTCTAGATGGAAATGGTGGGGAGTTTGGAAGGTGCTGTTTAAGGATATTTGGTGAATTTCTGAAGTGCATCTTGCAGGTAATAGACAATGCTGCTCCTGGGTATCAGTGATGAATGGAGTGCATGTCTGTACAATGTATTTTCTTACCTTTTAATGAATGTAAGCAATTGAGTTGTTCTCCACACAAAAAAATCATTAAATTATGCTACAGTTGTTTAAGGCCGTGATTAGCCAGCATGTGAAGTATTCTGTTCAGTTCTCAACACTGCATCCTAGGAATTAAATATTGGGACTAAAAAAAAAACTTGAATTATATTGAAAATAAAGCAAAGCAGTCTCTTTATGGAATTATGATGGGGATGAAAGTGTTCATTGGCGTGGATTAATAACATAAACTAAGCTTGTGTTCCTTTTGAGAATGGAAGATTAAGCAGTGATTTAACTAAGATGGTGACGATTGATAGGGTAGATAGAGGGAAACTCAGAACAAGAGTTCATAACTTAGTGAGAGCAAGCCTGGTAATGATATCAGGAAGCATGTTCTCACACAGGGCATTGAAAACCTTGGACGGTCTCCTCCAAAATGATTTTGAGTGCACGTAAATTGAAAAATTCAAAACAGAGGTTGATTGATTGAGTTAGGATGTTCAACCAAGGTGAGTAAGTAGACTAAGGTACAAATCATCCAGGATCTATGTTTTGCATTTTTTTACTTTTGTTCCCATGTCAATATCTGGAAATATAGCTAGTTTGTATTTCATATTTACAAGGCATCGCTCCAATATGAAAATGGACCCGATTCAAGTCACCATGTCAAACCTCACTCACAGATCTGCAGACAGTGAAGGAAGTTATCCAAAAACTTGGATTTTTTTCCTCATTATTGCAAATTTGTACTAGGAAAGGTAAAGAAGTATTATGCATAAAGTAAATTTCCCCTTAAGAATTCTTCACTTTTACTGATTTGACCTTGAAATTTTCTTTCAGCTGTTCTGTCATGGACTCCCTGAATGACTTTGCCTGTTCTGACCCTTCTTTCTTTTTCTGGCTGTACACTGCTTTTGACTGCTAAAACTGTCCTCTAGTGCTTATTCACCAACACAGCTCCATCTTTATTTTTGCCAGCAGTTAGCTTGTGCAGTCTCCTACACAATCGGTGTAGTTCCGTGACTTTCTCTACAGCAGAGCTAAAAATCACTACTTGCGACATTGAGGGTAAAGCTCTACCTGTCTTGCAACACTCATATTCACTGACGTTTGGTTCTGTTTCTCCTTTCTGAACTCCTATTTGGCAACTCTCGAACGGCCCTGAGTAACATGGTGAAAACCTTACCATAACCCCTTCTATTGCTGGTGTAGAATTGAATGTTGACACCTACCAACTCTTGGAACTGAGTGTGCTCTGAATATTCGGTTTCACAGAGAATACTAGCTTGCTCAGCACAAAAGAGATGGCTATAACTAGAGGATTTAATCACATACTGTACAGACAGGAACTTGGACTTGATACTGTCAAGCTGGATGTTGTGCAATCACAGATTATATGAACTGAACTAATTATTATGGATTTTGAGAGTTTATTTTGTATATCCTAAATTGATGAATGTGATCATTACTTCAGTACAGTGCCAATTATTAATCTGTCTCAATTTACTTGTTATCTCCAGTCTGCTCATTTTACTGGAAGCTGGTATATATTTATTTGATTCAGTTAACTCTGAAATGCATTAAAATTAATTTATTCTGCACAATATTATTACATTTATATATGCTTGTGCAATATATTATACATACAATTGGAGTTGGTTGCATGCTGTTCACTCTAGTTATGTTTATTTTACAGATGAGTGGAAATGATTTGCCCAGAGTTCATGCTGTTCTTGGTGACAACAAATGTGACCTGGATTCTGCTGTTTCAACTTTAGCCTATGCTTACTTCCTTTATAAGGTACAAGCACAGTGCAAAGTACACTTCTACAACTGAAAATAAAGTATGTATGTATACAAATAGACAGGAGTGATTAATTATAATGTAAAGCTAACTGGTCATCTCCTGCACTGTAACACATAAATGAGCTAGATTTTCCAATGATGGGAGTATTTCTAGCAGCTAGATTTTGGCTGAGGGTTGAGGGTGGTGTGTAGAGTTCATACATTGAATGCAAATCATAAAATGACAAACTATTTGAAGTTACTGGAGCTTTGCAATCATTTCAATTGGCAGTACAGGTGGAAGAGAATCCTTAAAGGAGGAATGCAATTTTTTTCCGGCGTGTTTGTTCGGAATTTGACATCTAGATGGTGCTGTCCCATCTTCAGGGGAGGCTTCAAAGCCAGTTAAATTCTTCTGAAGCCTAGTTACTGTTGTAATGTCTAACAATTCACAAGAGTCCATTGTACTTTTTGCAAAGGATGACCAAGAGCGGTGAGCTAAATAGATATAGTATGGTAGCTCAGTTGGCTGGATTGGTGGTTTGCAATGTATCACACCACCAACAGCAAAGGGTTCAGTTCCCATACTTGGTGAGGTCACTATAAGATCCTGCCTTCTCAAGGTGTGGTGACCCTCAAGTTAAATTCACCAGCAGCTTCTCTGCCTGAGAGATGACCTATGGTGGCCTTCATTGTAAAGAGGGTGTAGCGCCAGGGTAATACCACTGGACTGGTAATCCAGAATCTCAGGCCAATATTCCAGGCAGAGAGTGAAACTTGAATTCAACAAGAAAAAATACCTGGAATAAGAGCTAGCCTGATGGTAACCATTGTTGATTGTTGAAAACAAAATCCAATTCATAAATGTACTTTTGGGGAAGGAAAACTGTCACCCTTACCTGGCAGACATGTGGTTGGCTCTGTCCTTTGTAATTAAGGATTGACAATAAATGCTGGCCTAGACAGTGATGACCATATCTCATGAAAAATTTGTAGATGTCTATTTGCACAGATATTTTCAAAGAGGAACACTTATTGACAATCCTGAATAACACCCGTTACAATAGACACTAGCTGCACCTTAAAACCATAGAGACTCTCAAATTATGGGCAGCTGAAGTGCACAAAATTAATTTACAGCCTGAACAAGATGGCATTGGAATAGGGCTCCTGAGCTGGAGCTTGTCTGCTCTGATAGCTTTTCTTGTCTGTTTTCTTTTATTTTCTCTCTCTTTTATTTTTCTTTCTATACCTTTACTCACCAGTTGTCCTGAGCTTGGACGGCAGCAACGATGGCATGAATCCAGTGTGGACTTTGAGCGAGCCCGTACTTACTTTTCCAGGACTAGCACAAGACCTGGCATCAAATTGTTGGCAGCTATGTTAGCGGAGGTGACCTTGGTGAGGTAGGCCCAGTGGCAAGAGATGGTGCCTGAGGATCGGTGACTTCATTGTTGGTTAGGTCTAGCGCTGGTGGTGACAGAGGGCCAGCAGAAGGGCATCACAGAGACATCAACAAGGTGGGCCCAGTGATGATAAACATGACTCTGATGTTGGTTGGTCTGGTACAGATGGTGGTGGTGGAGTATCGATCCAGTGGCAGAAGGTGGTGCCTGAGGATTAGCGACTTCATTGATTGGGCCCGGTTTAGAAGGCAAAGTGGTGGAGGGGAATGCTGGCACAGGCATTGTTGATGGTGATGAGTTGGCTTAGAACTGATGGACATTCTTTAAGCTATATCTTTATTTTTTTCCCCTTATTCTTAAATTATTCAAAATGCTGCCGAAATTTTGCGACAAATAAAAGCTTTTCACTGTATTGTATTCTCCCTGTCAAATACATGTGACAATAATTCCTTCCATCCTTCCACCTTCCACCCACCCTTCCACATTCATAACTGAGATGGCAGAGGGTGAAAAAAAATCTTGATTTTTGTGGAGTAGAGTTCTCTTCGCTCAGCATTCAGAGAGAAAACTGTTCTATATCTGGCCTTGAACGTTTGTGTGGTTCTATTTTGAGAGTAGGGGTAAAAGTTCCCAATTTGACCAAGGCTTCAAGCTGCATTAGAAGGACCAATATGCTGTCAAAATGGGGTCAGTATTCCTGAGTGCTGTCTGTGGATATTTACAGGGTGAACGTCATGTTTAAATTATCCATGTCCACACCGTTCTGTGACATCACCTGATTACTGGCACAAAGTGCTTCCTAAATGTTGAGTTAAATCAGGAGGGGGCTGGACAGTCAAAAATTGCGGTTGTTGCTCTTCACTTTGGCATTTGGACGCAGTCCTTGGCAATGAGGAGAGCTCCTAGCATCTCATTGGAATCCTTCACGTTTGGTAGGAGAGTCTCCTGAAATGGCAGGAGAGGAATGATGAGGCTTTTGTGGAATGGAAGCTTAGATTGTCAGTTAGGGAATAGTAGCTGGAGGGAGATGAAGAAAGAGAAAAGTACTGGGGTAAGTGGTATGTGGAATTGGGTCTGAAGTGAGTGGAATGAAGCAGATGCCATCATTCTCTCCAGAGTCAGGAGCAGCAGAAAGAGCAACAATATGGAATGAAAGCAGCAAAGAGAGGGAAATAGCCGATGAAGTAGAAGAATTAATGAGTAAAGGTCTTAAACACAATGGTATTAGATTGTGGAATCCTTTACCAGCTCATGACCATGGAGGTAGCGACTAATATTTAACATGAAAGAATCTGGAGTTATTGGAGAGAGTGGATTTTAAGGCCTGTCCTGTGCGGAGCTCTCTTTGTTTCCGCTCTTCAGTTAATGGGTGGTCTCCTGGTTCTTGGAACCTCTCGTAAAACAGTTGAAGTTGCGCATGCAGCAGCTCTCGGAGTCGTGGCAAACTTCTGATGAAGGGTCTAGGCCCGAAACGTCAGCCTTTCTGCTCTATGATGCTGCTTGACCTGCTGTGTTCATCCAGCTCTGCACCTTGTTGTCTCGGATTCTCCAGCATCTGCAGTTCCTACTGTCTCTGATTCAATGTTACTTGCAGTATATGTATGCTAGGACCATGGGGGAAACTCATTTAGGGGCCTTCAAAGAACATTAAGGAATCTGAGAGACCAAACAGGGCCCTGACTTCTGATCTAAAATTTGGTCTTTCAGGTATTAAAATGTTTTTTCACTATTACACTGAAGTGTCATTTCTCAAGTGTAGACTATTATATGACTAAACATATCGGATGTAATCTGGGGTCTGTGGGCCATAGACTGTGGTTAGATTGTTGAGGGAGACTGTTGCTTGTTCAACACTTTGTTGACAGCCCAACTTGTCTCATTCTTATCCAGTTTCTTCTTAGCAAACTCCCCAAACACGCTAGCTGTCAACAAAACTCGAGAGGGGAGCCAGTGCGGTACCTTGTGAATTCAACTTGCTGCAGGCACCAAATGTCCTCTGTATGCCAGCCTCTAAGAACCCTTATAGCACATCTCCAATCCACTTACAAGACTCATCTGTACTTCAGAACTGCACCTTGGGCTGGATTGACAACTATTATATATACAATACTGCAGCAAAAACACTGCTCAGAACGTTGCACGCAGCTCATGGACTTGACCAGACTATATCTCCAGGCGATATGCTCACTCTGATAGCACTCACTCACTCTGACCCTATCTGGATGTTCACAATGTGTCTGCCTTGCTTTGCCTTTTTGTGCTTTTCCCCCTCAAATGGAGATGGCGGGTTCATATTTATAGTCATAGAGACGTACAGTACGGAAACAGACCCTTCAGTTCAACTCGTTCCCCAGACCAGATATTGTGAATAAATCTAGTCTTATTTTCCAGCATCTGGCCCATAATCCCCCTCAACCCTTTCAATTCATATCCCCATGCCCTTTAAATGTTGTAATTGTACCAGCCTCCTCCACTTCCTCTGGCAGCTTGTTCCATACATGCACCACCCTCTGCATGAAAAAGTTGGCCTTTAGGTCTCTCTCAAATCCTTCCCCTCTCTCCTTCAGCCTAATTTTGGTCTCCCCCATTCGGGGGAAAAGGTTCTGTCTATTTATCCTATTCGTGCCCCTTGTGATTTTATAAACCTCTATCAGGTCACTCCTCAACCTCTGTTCCAGTCTATTCAGCCTCTCCCTATAGCTCAAACCCTCAAACCCTAGAAACTTCTTTGTAAATCTTTTCTGAACCGTTTCTAATTTCACAAGATCCTTCCTATAACAGGGAAACTGGAAATGCATACTATATTATAAAAGTGGCCTAACCAATGTCCTGTACAGCTGCAACATGATCTCCTAACTCCTATACTGAATGCACTGGTCAATAAAGACAAGCGTACCAAAAGCTGGCTTCACTATCCTTCTGTCTTGATGTCCCATTCAGTACTGACACGAAGGCAGGAAGCTTGTCATGGTTTTCAGCAGATTTCGGGGATCGCGTTTGCTCAGGAGGTCCTGCCAGGGTATGTCAAGGGGATCCTCTGATACCAGTCTAGGTGCTTGAAAATGGTCACTCAGTCACTTAGGGCAGCCAGAGTCAGGATGTTGCCCACAAAAGGGGTAAATAACTGAATATTGGGCACCCCACCACCCATCTTGTTTTTCTGCTCTACTTGGTATTGTTTTTCCTCCTGAAATGAGATGGAGGCAGATATAAAAGGAGATAAAAGCAAGTGAAGGAAGATGTTGCAGGCATTAGTGAGAGTGGTAGAGCATGAGCCTTGGTTGGAGATGGTACAGTAGGTGAGGTAGCAGAAGATGTTGATACTTCCATTGGCAGAGTGCAGAGATCATTGACCTCCTTTGTACAATCCTGTGCATTCCTCAAGGTGGCTGAGCTGCTTTAACCCACATGGTAACCTTAGACTGATGTTGTGGCTTTCACTGCTGGGCCTGAGGGAAGAAGAAGCCCCACATCTACAAAAACCTCATTGATCAGGAGTTCCCCTGCCCACAAGTGAGGTGTGGATCTCCCTGTCTGCCACCAGGAACCATGGAAGGTAGCTCTGGACTGATGGTCCTTGTCTGGGAGTGCAACAGTCCTTTAAAGATGTTGAGTGCAACAGACGCTGGAGAAATCTGGGATATGTGCTTTCAGGCAAGTTGTTCTGGGAATGGTGCATGGTAAGGTAGGGCTAAACTCTGTCATGATGGATGCTATAGGGGCAGAGTAGGTGGTTAATGACATGAGTTTGTAAGATATGGCAAAAAATCTCTCTCGACTTTAAGGTGGGAATCCCTCTAACTTGTACTTAGTCATAAAATGTCAGATTCAGCCCAGGGACTGACAAGCCTGAGAATGTATATCTGCATTTTTCTTTATGCACTGATTGTTTGGTGAATGGCATTGAAGAACGAAATTTGTCCAGAAAATGTTGTATGTCATTCTTATTCAATTTAAACATAGTATAAAATAATTCAAAATTAGAAATAATCAAAAGCATCCACATGGCCATCCAAGCATCATTACTCCTGAAATGTCTCCGTTCAGTACTCCTCATCCGAGTCTTGTGCAGCTTGGCTTAGTGGCATTCAGGATTCTATGTCAGTAGATTGTAGGTTTCAACCCAAATCCAAGACTTGATCATATGGTTATTTTGAAATCCTGAGGGTGAAATAAGTGAAAATTGGTATACTTGAATATTCACTGAACGCAACATGCCCTGAACAAATGCATTCCAGGGTCCTTCCTGAAGAAGTATCCTGACCCGAAACATCAGCTTTCCTGCTCCTCTGATGCTGCCTGGCCTGCTGTGTTCATCCAGCTTAACACTGTGTTACCTCAGACTCCAGCATCGGCAGTTCTTACTATCTCTTTTCCTGCCTTGTTTCTTACACGTAGAGGAAAGATTCCAGCCAGTCTGAAATTCGAGGAATCGGTATGTTACTACATCAATGGAATGTTTATCAGCTATGATGTAGGTAATATAACTTAGGCTGGAGCTATAATGCAGTAGTAAGGATGATGCAGTTTTTAGATAAGATGTTAATCATCTGTTCGAGATGATAAGTAATAGCTTAACACTAAAAGCACCGACTGATCATTACGATTTGTGTTTGCTGCAGTGTTTGTCTACTTAAGAAGTGTTCAAATTTAAGGAAATAATCTATTGGCTATTAGGCAACATGGAATATTCTGAAGACCTGAATGGCATTATATAAATGTCGGTAGGTTGGAGAAGGTGGCTAGTCGTAATATTACTGGTAATCCAGAGACCAGAGACATGCTGGAACCCCAGACAGCCCACTTCTATCTTCTTCTCAAAATGCACAAACCAGACGGTCCCAGTAGGCCCATCATATCAGCCTGTGCCTACCCCACCGAGCTCATTTCCTCCTGTTTTGACTCGATCCTCTCTCGACTTGCCTAGACCCTGCCCACCTACACCTGCGATTCCTCGTATGCCCTCCGTCAATATGACGATTTCCAGGTCTGTGGCCTTAACTGCCTTTGGTTCACCATTTAATGTCCGATCCCTGTGTACCTCCATTCCCCGCCAGGATGGTCTGAGAGCTCTCAGCTTCTTTCTCGACTGGAGGCCTGAGCAATCCCCATCCACTACCACTCTGCTCTCCTTGGCTGAACTTGCTCTTTCACTGAGCAATTTTTCTTTAATTCGACTCACTTCTGCCAAGTTAAAGGAGTGGCTATGGGCACCTGCACAGGTCCCAGTTATGCCGGTCTCTTTATGGGGTATGTGGAACAATCCTTGTTCCAGTCCTACACAGGCACCTCTCACAACTCTTTTGTTCCGTACATCAACGACTGTTTTGGAGCCACTTTATGCTCCTCCCTGAACATTGAAAAATCTGTTAATTTTGCTTCCAATTTCCACCCGTCTATAACGTTTATGGTTCATCTCTGACAAGTCCCTTTCCTTTCCTTGACCTCTGTGTCTCCATTTCAGGGAATAAACTGCCATCCACTACAAAGCTGCTGACTCTCATAGCTACCTTCACCATAGCTCTACACACCCCACGTGCTGTAAGGGTTCTATCCCATTCTCCCAGTTCCTTTGCCCTTGTCGTATCTGTTTGGATGATACCACCTTCGAAAACAGTGCAGCTGACGTGGCTTCCCACCCACTGTGGTTGACAGGTCCCTCAACCGCATCTGACCTATCACCTGTGCTTCTGCCTCTCCCCTTCCCATCACTCTCAACAGCGTGATCCAGTCCCCCTTGTCCTCACTTTTCATCCCACCAACCTCCGCATTCAAAGGATCATCTGCTGCCATTTCCGACAGCTCCAGCAGAATGCCACCACCACCTTCCCCTCACTCCCTAGTGTGCATTTTACAGGGACTGTTCCCTCAGGGACACCTTAGCCCATTCCTCAATGACCACAGCACCACTCTCCCCACCCACGATACTTACCAAAGTAACCACAGCACCTGCAGTGATTTGCTTCTGTTGGAAACCTGCTGGTGCAAATCCCACACAGTAGCTTAGGGGCATTTAAAAGTCAGGCAGGTTGTTGGTCTCAGGGTAAGATTCTTGCTTTGAGGCTTTTATGGAATGGATGCAACTGGTTCTGGATTTTAAGGAACTGTTGTAATACAGTAGTAGTGACCTTACACTGGGGCCACAAGGTCGAGGTTCATGTCTCCCTTGCCATGGAGGTTCATGAAACAAGTTGACTTTTTATGAAAAAAAATATATTTTATGAACGCCTTCCCAACCTTCCCTCTTTCCTTCTTGTAGAGGAATTGTGTTGTATGTGACAGTTGTTGCTCTCTGGCTACCAGCCAACATTATTGTGCGGGTCACAGGGTGCTGTGAGGTGCTGAGTTGTTCTCAACTACATATACTTGCAGAGATCCAGTGATTGAAGAGGAACACATGTTAGAATGTTGACTTCTAACAGATGCCTTGAAATGGAGTTGTCATGCAAACTGCTTCGCCATCGAGTGAGGTGTGAAGTGTAGGATGATCAGAGTCCTGAGCTGTGACAACAACTACAGTCTTACCCACTCTACACTCTCCATACTCTTGTAGGGAAGATGTTGTATAAAGTAGTTAGGACCTGAAAGGGTTGAGTAATGTCAATGAGGTATGAAGGGCCATTCTTCAGAGGAGCTAACCACTCCTCCAGTTCTTCAGAGTCCTGTACAAGTTCGCCATGTAGCTGTTGCTGTACCTTTAAGTTGGGCCTGATGTTTTGCAGAAGACGATTATGTACCTTAGATGTAATTAGCTACTAAGTATCATGTAATAAATCTTCCCCCGTATTGAAATCAGAGACAAATCTTTTGCCAAAGGATGCCCATGTGATGCCTTCCTCTCAAATAATCAGCGATTTGACTGATAACAGCAAAAAAAGGATTGATAGCAGTGAATCTGCATATAGTGTGTTGGCTGTGCTGACGTGCAACATTTTAATTAATGGCAAGCAGTAGTGGGATCCATTGTCTCTTCTTAGGCAGAAGTAGCCACAGTGGGAACAATGTGGAAAAAATCTGCTATTTTACGAAAGTCACAGTCATTCAAGGAGAAGAAAGAAGAAAAAAAAATTCAGGTCAGAAAACTGACTGGATCTTTAAACATTCAGCACCTCAAAAGCACACTGAGATTTTCAGCTTCTGTGAATGCAGTAGCCAGCAACATAAAGACTGTAGGGTGATAGTAGTATATGTGTAGCTGTAAAAGGTCAAATGAGTTGGAAACAGCAAAATATGTGGAAAAGAAAAACTGATGAAAAGACAAAGAGTCTCGCCAAAGCTGCAAGATGAAATGCCCAGATTGTAATCCTGGGATACAATGGTCAGTATTGGACACATGATATGAGTTAAATCCCTGAGTAAGGTTGGAAAATTTTGTATTGTAAAAGCAAAATTCCAGGCATAATTGAAGAGAAATTAAAACAAGTCATAAAACCCTGTTAGGCAAATCAGCATTATTGTAAATGTTTTGATAATTGAGAAGCTGTTCAGAAAAATATTTGTGAGAAAAGCGCCCTTAAGGTAATTGCCAAAATAGCACTATAAATTTAATAATGAGCATGGAAAAGTTGAAGGCAGAAGAGTTAATTTAAAAAGTATTTTGAAGGTTAACAGACTTTTTATTGTTCAACTAAAATTATTTCCTTAAGCTGCATTGTCAGTGTGAAAAGGTGCAAAAGGTTTGAAGAAGAATCATAATGTAAATTCTCCAAAATGCTAAAAAGGATTTATAAAATCATGGAGATGGGGGACCCAGTGTGATCATGTAAGTTTCTGCCATTTTGTACACAAAATTAAAAGCTGTTTACTCCAATTTAAAGCCTTTTAGCGACAGAATCATAGATTGTACAGCATGGAAACAGACCCTTTGGTCCAACTTGTTCATGCCAACCAGATATCCTAAACTGATCTAGTCCCACTTGCCAGCATTTGGCCCAGATCTCTCCAAATCCTTGCTATTTATTGTACCCATCCAGATGCATTTTAAATGTTCTAATTGTATCCAGCTCCACCTCTACTTCTGGCAGCTCATTCCATACACGCATCACCTTCTGTGTGAAAATGTTGCCCCCTGAGGTCCCTTTTAAATCTTTTCCATCTGCCCTTAAACTTATGTCCTCTAGTTTTAGACTCCCGTGCCAACGTAAAAAGACCTTGGCTATGTGCCCTATCCATACATCTCATGATTTTATAAACCTTCATAAGGTCACCCCTCAGAAGCTGGGTTTTGAACCTAGGCCTCCTGGTTAAGAGGTCGGGACATTACCACTGTCCATTAGAGGCCCCATTCTGACATTCACACTCAAATTTCTGACTTCTGTCTCCTATGTCTATTTGGCTACAGCACTAATTGGTGAGATCTATTCCAATATCACATTGTTGGCTCTGGTGTTATCAAGCTAATGTTAAAATTGTAAAATGCACTTAAATGAAAGTGGAAATAAGTTCAGTAATTATAGTTGTAAAATGTGTGTACTACTGCCAAATTAGTTTATAACTTTCTTCGAGGAATTTCTTATTTTCTAAACTTGTCAGGATTTTAGAGATTTAATAGGAGAAAGTATATTCAAATTTTTTTTCAATTTAAAATATTGCGGCAATTATATTCTATGTATTTCCTCTACAGACCCAATCAACTGATGTTCTTTATGTGCCTGTTCTGAATATACAACGTTCGGAATTTCCTCTTCGCACTGAAGTTGTGCTGGTTTTGCAACAATTGAATATCCCAGATGATTCTTTAATATTCAGAGATGAAATTGATCTCCATTTCTTAAACAGAGAGGGGAAGCTGACTTTAACACTAGTTGATCATAATATGCTGACGAGGTACAGTAATTCAAAACTGTCATTTTCATTTAATATAATTTAAACAGGAGTTGATTTTGGTGTTAATTTATATGTCAAAGTTTTGGATTTTTTTGGCCTTTGATTATAAAAGGAGAGAAAATCTATTTATTCAACTGAATTGGGAGGCCCAGATTTTATTAATGCAATTGGATGACTCTGCCTGGAATGTGAGTGGGAGAACCGTTATTGCTGGGTCTATTTTCATTTTAGCTTTATAGCCTCTCATCTGAATAAAACTTGACCAATTTTTGGAGTCAAGTTACTTTAAAAGTGAAAGTTACTGACTTAATTTTTTTTTAATCTGGTAGTCAGAAGTTCTTCTGTTGAAGAATATACTAGCTCTCTATTAGAAGCTTGTAATTTTCTGGAATTTTAAGTTGGTAATGGAATTAATTTTGCAGTTTATATTTTAAAAAAAAACTACTTCGTTTGAAAAAGTGCAAATTTTAGAAAGACACACTTGGAGCATACCTTCCAAAAAGAAGGCCGTCGGAGGTGGATAATTTAGGCAAAATTAATAAATATCAATATTTATTTGAAACATCATTAACAAGCAAGAGTCTTCTAAAAGGCAGAAGTAAGCTAAATGATGATTCACAATTATGCTTACAGCTCACAGATTCATTACTGAAATGAGAGAATGTGGTTAATATGAGTGGTGAAGTTAGTAAGCATAACATGTACAATAATCATCTAGGAAAAAGGCAAAGGCATTCCTAAGCTCTTAATGAACAAGAAAAAAATTCAATGGTACCCTGATGATCACAATGTGTATGATATTTTTGATATACGTGATAGCCACTTGTTTTACTTCAGAGACTATATTATTAAACCTTAATGGAGGGAGAGTGGAAATGTGTTTCTGTTTCTTAGGTGGGAAATCCAACTTTTAACTCGAATTCATTATTAGAGTTACTCTGTCTGCAGGATATAACATCCAAGTACGCTTCCATTTCTTTTGCTGTGCTGATTCTTATGGGAATGATAATGGGGCCACGTCCTGTTCCTCCAAACCTGTAGCCCCTTTATTGAAATCTTGCGGGGACCTGTAACTACTTTCTTTTTAATAAAGTAAACTTGTAATTTTGTTATTTACTAAAGGAGTGAAAATTGAAAATTATGTAGTTTGAACAAGAAGAATTTTTATTATACAAGAGTCAAATAAAGCAAATATGAAACACAATCTTGGATAGCCACTTAATATCTGGAATCAACATACGCTAAACATGAATTAGCAGGCGAACTGTGATCAACTATAAACTATAAATTGCAAATTACAAAGATCTTACAAATTGATTTGACTATCTACACATTATATAAGTATTAACTCAGTCATAGAATTCTTTGAAATTTTTTTTTTTTACAAAGGATTTCAGCTGGAGTCATTGCAGAGCTTGTTCTGATCCTCCGCCAACTGTCATTAACCTTTAAACATATTGACCTTTAAAACCAAGTCTGAATTTCCAACTGAATCAATGAAATCCACAAGTTAAGAAATTGGATAAGAGTCTTTTTGTTTACATTCGGTATTAACTTTCCTGTATCTAATGCAGAACCTTAGTGATCCAAACCTTAGGTTTTGGTATCAATATGGCAAGAGAACTCTTGATTTGAGTTTGTTCAATGATATAATTGTTCAGCACAATTTAATTTCCTTTCACTTGAGTGAATTTTCCAGGATTGCTTATAGCTGGTAAGTTGACCTGCCTGCTACAAGTCAATGCCTAGAGCTCCCCCGCCCTCGTAAGTGAGGAAGTATGATGGCAGGGAAACAAAATGGGTTGTAAAACCAAAATGCACGTTGTGAAATGAAAGAGCTTGCATGGGTTTCATTTAATCAATACTACTCTCCATTGTCAAGCTTGCTATTCTCTTCTGGATGCTTGCCAATATTTTGATTACTGGGGTAGAGATTTATGACTCATTGAGCCGAGCACTGTTTGATATTTAAAGTATTTCAACACTTCCAAAGTTTTTAACTGAGTAATGGAAGAGTTGCCCTTTTTGGGTAACATTCTGTTTCCTACCCTCTTTTTTTTTAAGATAAAAACTCATGGTTGCTAAATAAAAACTAATGCCATTCATATATGGCTTATAGATTATCTTCTTTTAACATCACTGAAATAACTAAATTTAAATGTTTCCACATTAATTAGTCAAATTCGTGGGAACAAATAGGTGTATGTTTCATTAAAAAATATGCTTTAGTAGAGTTAAATGCTTAAATATTTGCAAAGGAATGATAGAATGAAAGTGCCATTTGAAGAATAATTTGGATTACATGGCATCTTTTTTAAAAAAGTACAGCAATATATAAAAGAAACACTTTTTTTGATCTTGTGCACACTTAATAGGAAAACTGTTTATTTATTGGTACCACACAATAACAGTTTCGTCCCATTAGTGATTTAATGTAATTTCCATTAGTTAAAGGCAGCTAATTTAAACCAGTAGTGTCATATAGACAACAATTACACAAATAATCTGTTTGGCATATTTAATATTTGGAATTAATTGATTAAGTAATGCACTGTTTACAGTATGGGGCTGATTTAATTTAACTGTGTTCTTGAACAAAGCTACGCAGGAAAACAGTTTGAACAATGGAGCTTGTAGGTTTGTTTCTTGTGACCAGAGTTTTGCTAAGTCAATCTGCATATTCCTAATTTTTTTTAAAATTTGCAATTCTTGCTTTTTGATTTGTTACTGTATGTATGGAAACATGTGGACAATATAAAATTACAGCTGGTACCTCTGATGTGTTTTAGTGATGATAAAGCACTTGAAACAGCTATTATCAAAATAATCGATCACCATGACTATCATGAACAAGAACGATTCCATTCTACTCAGTGTGAAATTGTCCTGGAGCCAGTTGGATCCTGCAGCACGCTAATAGTTTCAGAAATTCTTCAAGAAGCTCCAGATTTGCTGAACGAACAATTAACGCATCTTTTCAGAGGTAAAAATAATTAATTCTGGTTCAGATTTAGTTGTTGGTGCTTTATCCTAATGGTCATTATGGTAAATTATATTTGCGTGTAACTTGCTATCTATAAGATGTTTTTTCTTTGATTCCAATACTCCATTTCATATATGAATTTAACTAATCCATTTGAAAGAATAAGAATGCTGTAATTTTATGTTCAGGAACCTGGACGGAATGGATAGCTCCGTTGTGTTGCTTGAAAAACTTTCTCGGGTGATAGTGTCCCATATTCATTTCAGACAAGGTTCCAAGTTGCATTTCTAGAAATGTGTCAGAAGGAGTCTTTCGGTTTTATGAAACAACCATCCACCCCAGGCAAGCTCAATTTGTACCCATAGCTCACTTGATTATTTCTGTACTTGAAGGAATTTCGGCCAAAGTGTGTTACGGTGCATTAACATGACTGCAAAGTACCACTTCCACATTAAGATCATACTATTAGATAGTATCAGATAGCCTGTCTGATTTTATTTATGAGAAGAGAATGTTTCAGGCAAACCCAGCATTTATTACCGATTCCCACATGGGATAAACGAAATAATCCTGTTAAATGTGCTTTCGACACGTCAACCATTAAAAGCTCTTTCCCAACTGCTGTTGAAGGTGAGGCGGACAAAGGGAGCAGAATTTGGTTTGTGGTTCAACTTGATTTTATTAGCAAAATGGTCCTTATTAAAATGCTGAGCATTTCCCCAATTCCCACAATATTTACTCTCTATCTAGCTCTGTCCATCTGAGAAGAGATGTTACCCGCCACAATCCATGTGTTTGAAGCTGTTGAAATCTCCTTCCTCTTTGATATATCAGTCAGATAAGGTTGGCTGTCTTCCACAAAGGTGGATCTTGCGGGTCAGGGCAGATCTTCTCCTGGGTTGTCTGGAGTTGCTGCATAGTCTTCTGTCATGAGTCTTGGTACAGATCTTCCCTGTGAGTCTTCGCTAAGTCCTCACTGACTTCATTGTGGGAATGACGTCTGGGTTCTTATCCTCCTTCACCCTTGACCTTCCATAATGTTCTGTGGCCTTTGGCCTTTGGCGACAAGCTTGGTTCAAATCATCCAATGGGGTTGTGCCAATACCCTTCACTGTTGCCATGCCAGGAGGTGTAAAGTGCACATCCTCGGGCAGTCAACATGCCAGAACGTCTGACCGACACTTCTCCAGTACACAGCCCTTCGCCTGGTTGTAACCGGATCTCTCTGAATCTTTTTAACCTCTTTGACCTTGGTTTCTACTGTTTTCCATAGCTGTTAGCTGCTGGTTGCTATTTAATTTAGTTTAGGCCAATTTTCTGTCAGGACTGATTTCTCCAGCTGTGGGTCAACTTATGACGTCCAATTTTCGGCCCGTGGGTGCTTGACCACGATGCTAATTTCAAAGTAAACTGAGGCCTACTTTTTGAAATCCATGCCTTTGTGCTTGATCTATGGCTATTGTTATATATTTCATCAGAGCAAATTGTATAAATTAAAACCTGTGGATAGGCGGCAATGACAGGCCAGATGTTTTGTCTTGCCTGATACTGACTTTGTGTCATAAATCTAATATAGTGCTGAAAGTGTAACGACTACTGCAGGGATCTAGTTATCAGGAAACTATCTATGTACTGCAGACCTGATGTGTGCTGTTTACACAATGGAATGTTGCCGGTTATGACAAAAAAGTTCAGCAAATAGTCTTCCGTCGTGTTTGAAGGGAAACAATTGGGTGCTAAGGCTAAACAGCCTGTGAGAGATGTGTAATTTCTTGAAATAATGTGTTGTGTACGCTCAGCTTATGCCTTATTTGATGTGGAAGGAGGTCTTTTGGCAAAATTGATACTGATTCATTACATTTTGACTATTATTGAATAATGCAGCGTAGAAGGATGGCCATGCTAGTTCTGTGAAGGAGTAATTTGGCCCAGTCCCCCCCCCAAATTTGGTCCTGTAAATGTCTCTCTCTTTCAGATATCATCGAGTCGTAGAATTACTACAGTGCAGAAAGAGGCCATTCACCCCATCATGTCTGCACCCAACCGCTAAAGAGCACTCCATCCAGACCCTGTCCCCCAACTCTATCCCCGTAACCCCACATTTACCATGGCTAACTCATCAAGCCTGCATATTCCAAGACACTATCGGGCAATCTACCATGGCCAATTCACCTAATCTGCAAATCTTTGGACTGTGGGATGAAATTGGAACATCTGGAGGAAACCATGTGGACACGGGTAGAATGTGCAAACTCCAAACAGTCACCCGAGGCTGGGATTGAACCTGGGTACCTGACGCTTTGAGGCGGCGGTGCTAATCACTGATGCTTGGGGCAGGACAGAGGCTATCAAACCAAGCAGCTTCTGAAGTTGCTATTGGATATACTTCCATCACTAATTTAGGTGGTGTCTTCCAAACCCCAACAATTTAAAGTTCTGCATGGCAAGGATTTTCCTTCCCCTTGAAGAGACAGGGCCCACTCAGTCCTTTTTCTCATCATAATCTCTGTCACCCTTGTCATCTGAGAAGCCTAATCTTTGTCTCCCTTACATTTCACTTCTGTTGGATAGAACCTAGCCTGTACATGAAACATCTCTTAAAGATCACCCATTGTCAATCTCCAGTTCCATTTAACACTGACATGATTCATTCTCACCACATTAACATTTGTCCCTTTTCCAAATTAGTTCTAAGTTGGATTGTTCCTTGTTCTTCTCCATCTCTAGCCTAAAATCTTATGCTGTGATGATCAATCTAAGCCACATATGCCCGCATATACTTGGTCCACCTCATTTCCCAGCACCAGATCCAGAAATGCTTCCTTTTTGGATAAACGTGCTTATCAAAAAAGTTGTCCTCAGCAAGTCCTTCTCCTTACTGTTACTTTAAAATTATCCAAATTAATATTTGGGGAATTGAAGTCCCCCAATATCACCACTTTACTACTTGCATATTTCTCTGCTTTCCCGGCTGATTAGTTCTTCCGTCACTCACTCTAACATAACCAGTAGAATGATCTTATCTCTTTTTTGCTTCTCAACTGTAATCAAATGGCCTCTGTCCCTATCTCCTTAAGAGCACGACTCTTTCCAATTCTGTGATGTCTTTCTTAATCAATATTGTCACCACTCCTTCCCTTCTCTGTTTCCTGAACAGTTAATATCCTTGTAAATAATAGTCCTTAGTACATTACAATCAAATTTATGTTTTTTTCCCCATTACATCATGTTCTGAAGCAATTACATGTGTTTGTAGCTCACTGACCTTATTCATCATACCTTGTGCATTTACATGCCTTAGCTGCAAACCTGTCTTTGCATTTTCTTCATTGGTTTCTTAGTCCAAATTAATATGGTACAAATTCCTTCTCTACTACTGTCCTACACTTGTACATGTGCCCTGTCAATTCAGTTTAAATCCTTCGCAAACACATTTGTGAACTGCGAGTACATGGGTTACACATCCACAGGTCTGAAGCAATCTCTTTTGGATGGATGCCTTTGGCTCCATATCTGGTCCCAATGCCTCAAAAATCTGAACCCACACTAGTTTTCTATTAGAGATAGTAGGAACTGCAGATGCTGGAGAATCCGAGACAACAAGGTGCAGAGCTGGATGAACACAGCAGGCCAAGCGGCATCATAGGAGCAGAAAGGCTGACGTTTCGGGCCTAGACCCTTCAGCCTTTCTGCTCCTATGATGCTGCTTGGCCTGTTGTCTGCACCTTGTTGTCTCTAGTTTTCTATTATATCTGACATACTATATCCCTGGTGCCATTCTACTAAATCTCCTCTGCTCCGTTTCTTCAGGATTTGAAGCCCTTCCTAAAATGCAGTGCCCAGAATTAGCCACAATACAGTCCTCATGTTGGGACCTAACTAGTGTTTTTAACATGATTTAATATACAGACAGCAGAGTTTTAGATTAATTTAGGTTTATGAAGAATGGTCATTCTGCAAAGGTGAAATTGTAGTTAATCAGGTACAGTATTTGAGCTGTGCAACGCATGCAATTTCTCAGCTGCCCCCCCACCCCACCCCACCCCATGCAGAATCAAGTGACTTTGGCCAAGTGATTGCAAAGGACATCTCACCCCTGCAGCTTTGGAATTGCAATATATTCTGGTGAGTAGTAGTACTGGAAGGTAATGTTACATTCAGATGGGAAGATATAAACAATACAATGAACCTTGTATTTATGGAGCAGCTTATGTTGAAATAATGTAGCACTTGACCGAATTAATTATTTTTGAAGCACACTGTTGTGATTCTAATTGAGTCAAGTAAATTCCAAAACCCGGTTATCTACTGAAAGAATAAAGCCTCAAGAATCCACAATTTTAACAAGAGTTCTCTGAGCAATAGTCAGACAAAATGAACACTGCTAACTAAATACCATCTTAGGTCAATAATTATAATTGACATTAAAAATGCTTATACTTTAAAGCTGAACTCTTCAACTCTTTTTTTTCCCATTATGAATTTTGCTTCTTTCCTTCATCTGCACCTTGAAAAGTTTTAGTCTACATGTCAAGCTCTTGAAGCTTCTTTCGCTTTCTAGGACCAAGTCAAAGTACACGGTTGTCAGAAATGAATTCCTCTTCTTTTCACTGGCCTTACTATCCCCTGAGGTATGAGCTAAATTGGGGTTCTTCCTCTTGCCTCCAGCTATGTGATCCTCCATGGCTTCTTAAGTACTTCACATCTCTGGACACTGCAGCTCAAGTGTGGGCTTCACTGCGCGCTGGCTCAGTGCCACCAATTCAGAAATACCTCTGATAGCTCTTTCTCTCTCTAATGGTGAACAATTGCATTTCATCCCTTAAAAGGCTTACTTTTCCTACCTGTTGAACACTCGCCAACATCAGTGCTTTTAGCTCCAACCGCAAAGACCTTCTGAATTCCTGAAGCTGAACCACTTGTCCCTGTGTTCCCAAACTGAACAGCTTGTTTCTTTCAGCAAAGACACACAGATGAATTAAACAAAGGAATCTCCCTAACCACTTCAACCCATTTTGATGGCAGCATGGCTTACTTGGGGTGCTCCATACAGAAAGGTGACGTTTTCTTCCCCCCCTCAAAAACCAACATTTTTGACTGAGGCCTGCGTGAATAATTAATCCCTTTAACAAAATCAGGATTCAGCTGTTCAGACTCCCTGTCTCCAATTATCTATCTAAAAGAGCCCACATGGCATTTTCTTAGCTTCTTCTCTTCTATCTTGATCTTATTAACTAAACAAGTCCTACTTTTGTCATTACTTGAGATGCTCTGGCATTTTCTAAAGTACAGCATTTCAGTTACATTAGCTGTGCACATGTAATAGCTTCAGTCAAAAGTTACCTCTGAAATATTAATAAAAACCATGAAACTCGATGATTACGATAACAGTCACTGCTATTATGTAAATAGCAGTACAGCCATTCTGCACAAACCATTTATTAAAGTTGTAATCTGATCCATGGTCAGAATCTCTCTTTGCTTTGTGATACTGGATGAGGAAAAATGTTTTTTTAAAACATCAGAGGTAATCTCACTGTTCTCCTAATCGTGGGGCTTAGTCCCATTCAGCATTGTGGGTCTGCTTACAGCACGTGGACTGCAGTAGTTGAAGAGGGCAGCTAGGGATGGGCAATAAATGTTGGCCAGCCCATGTACTGTGGGTGAGTAAGAAAAAAGTGGTTGGAATAAATATTGGCTTAGCAACTTTCTGAAGGACTGAGCAATACAGTGCACCACAGTATAGCACCACACCTTGATGTCAGCCCTGATTCTATGCTCCTATCTTGATGTGTGTTTGAAATTCAAAGGCTAGAATGCAATTAGCCAAGTGAAACTTAAAAAAAAAATCTACAAGATCATCATTTGATGATGTCTGGGAACTTGAAGATTGAATTATTCAGAAAGCTCATACCTTGAAGGATGATGAAATAAAATAATGCCTATTTTCTCCATGGTAAGGAGCAGCTACTATTTGAGAACCAATATGCTGCTCATCATATTGCTTCATCTGTATGTAATGAAGGGAAATCTGAATACTGTGATTAATCTGAGTAGAGCTATGTTAAATGAAATGTTTTAGCTCTGCTGCATTTTCCAAAGAACAGGCTGTAATCTCTGTTGTAAAACAGCTCTGCTTCTGATGCTGCTTTTAAAATTTGACTTTAACACTTATAATTACATGTAAGCATTTAAAGTTTTCGCAAAGATCTATAGCTCGGGTTGTGGATGATGTTGTTGACTTGCTCGCCGAGCTGGCTTATTTTTGTTCAGACGTTTCATTACCATGCTAGGTGACATCATCAGTGGAGCCTCCGATGAAGCCATGTTATTCTACTCCGCTTGGAATTTATACTGAATGGTCCGTATGGTGAGTACTGCCATTTCCGGTTTTGATCTGTATGGGTTTGTATGTGGGGTCCAAGTCAAAATGTTTGTTGATTGAAGTATGGGTGGAGACTCTACCATAGTAGCCCAAGCCAATTATAGACACACATGGGAATTCCTAGAGGCATGGTTCTCCACCTACACTTCAATCAACAAACATATAGAATTGGACCTGATATATAAACCCATACAGATCAAAACTGGAAATGGCAGTACTCACCATAACGGACCGGACAGTATAAATTCCAAGCGGAGTAGAATAACATCGCTTCATCGGAGGCTCCACTGAAGATGTCACCTAGCATGGTGATGAAACGTCTGAACGAGAACAAGCCAGCTCGGCGAGCAAGTCAACAACCTACACATAAGCATTATCCCTGCATTGATTGTCACGGAAACTTCGACTGCAATAACATGTTGGTTAATGATTCTCACTTGAATTAAGCCCAGCTTCTTCTGGTGAGTGCAACATTTAAAATGTACATCTTGCAATGCTGCTTTCTTTGCCATACCCTGAAATTTTATTTCGTATTCTGTACACCACCTTATTTTTCATGGGTCAGCAGATCTGTGATGATCTGATCCAGGAATATCAATCCTGACACACTGGACAGAGTTTTATTTGAAGCAACCAACTCGCAGTGGTGTGTCAGGTTTTGGTTCGGGAACCTGTATGATTCACTTGTGGGCTTTCAATGTCTCTTTAACTTAAGAGTGTTAGCACCCTGACCAATCAGGGGATGGGTGAGATGATGGAATTGAATCTGTCAAAGAGAGTGTCTCCAGTGAAAGGGATCCTGGCAAGGATACAAAAGCTGAACTGTAGACCGATATCTAAGGCTTAAGCAACCATGAGAGTGGAGGGGAAACCTCGAATGGCTAACCCCTGTAGGCCTCACTCTTAAGGTCCTTGTACAGGATGTTATGGACTCAAGTGAGGTTAGATTTCATGTAGACCAGAAGAGGACAGTTTCTAAAGTTAAGCAGGTGGGATAGAAGTGGCTGGGGAAGTGAGCAGGAGCAGTCTGATCCATCCAGTTTTGGAGACAGTGGCTGTAGAATTTGAGTTTGGGTAGGTAGAGTAGCATACCATTTTAATTTGCTGAGCTGCACAGTTTGACTGTCCCAGTATTCCCCTACAGAACCTTCTCCAGGTAAGCACATTTTTCATTTCCTAAATTACATTGTGAAGCAAAACAAACCTAGACTAGAAATCCCAAGTAGCAGATAGAGCTATGTGTCCCTTCTTTCATTGTAGATTAAAAGGCCTAGAGATTTATACAGTCATTATACAAAAGATTATGCAGTTCTTAGGTGACTAATTTGCTTAACTCTGGTGAATAAAGCTACTTAGTAAATGCAGAATCTAACACCAAATCAAGAATAATGTGCCAGAGAAAAGTAGGATGCATTGGGAAGCTAGTAGTCCAGGATCTTTCGAGACCTAAAGAATATGTGTGGCTTGATTTTTACTTTGTTGACCTGGTAGGAGAAAGTGGATCAGGAAGTCTCAAGGAACTTGGAAGTTTGGATTCTCCAAAAAATAGTGCAGGTTGTTATGGAACTGATGAGACCCCTCAAAACATATTAAGAAGGTACCCTAGACCCTAACTTTTTCTTACTTTAAAGGTAAATGTGAGGTGCTGCATTCCAGATGCAATTTGATTGGTCAAACTATTTGATGTTAAGCAAAACTCAAATTATTCAAACACTATAGTTCAAATACAACAAAAGTTATTCCAAGTTCCTTTTTCTTGATTCTATTGGAAAACTTAACAGAATAATAGATTCTTTTATGACAAAACAATAACTATTCTAATATAGTAACATCCATAAACACATGCTTGACAAAAAGGCAAATTCAGAAAACAGATTGGGAGTTGCACATGAGACACAGTAGGCAGAGAACCTCCAGCTTTTGGCTGTAACTGAGAAAGGGAAAGAATAGCTTTTACTTCCTCAAGGCCCCAATAGCAACTGCTGAAAGCTAATCTAAAGATCCTGGTTCTGTGGGAGTTTGACCACACCCATTCAGGCTGCTTCTATTGTTCCAATTTTAATAAAGAAAAAGACCCAAGGCTTCACAAATTGTTTATCTTCTCATAGACTGCTTGTCACCTGACCCTCAGTCTCTCTGTCAAAGATGCCAGGACAAAACACACCTCTTAAAGCCACAGTATCGTCACAAGTTTTAATTCCATGAAGTGCCCATGATGTCACCATTCAGTTCCCTGCTCAGATGCCAGCTTGACTGCCAGGCTTTGATCCCACTCTGACAGAGAGTTGGTCACTAATGGCCACAGCCAAGTCTGAGCTGGCATTGAAGTGAGGTGATCTAGGAAAGGAGGCTGGTCCTGGAGCTGGGGAATAGATCACCTGGTGACTTTAAGAAAATCACTGGAAGCTACAGGATGGAGTTTTGGTATGGAATAGAGATCTGTGCAGGTGGTTGGGGGTTGAGGCCAAAGGTGATGCTTGATAGAGAGGAGGATTCCTCAGGCAGGCATGCTGAATCCAAGAGTCAGGTACAAAGGCCGGCAACTCCTGAATGCACCAAACCCTCTCCTGAGGAAAGCTGCCAAGTTCTTCGACATTTGGGAACCCCAGCCAGCAACACTTTAAATTCAAAGCGTTAATCATTGAGGCTTAAAACCTCATCATCATGCTTAATGTATCAACCTATCTCCTTGATACATCTTGGTTCCCTGGTCACCCACCTTCCTCCAACCCCACCACCCCCACCCCACCTTATTAATTGTGCTTGTTAGAAGCCAATAATCTCAGCCCCATGGCATGTCTACAGGAGCTCCTTGGGCCAACCAACTTAAACTGCTGTATCAAGAACTTGCCTTCCACCATCAGGTCAAAAGTTGATGATTGCTCAGCATTCAGCTCTATTCGTAACCTTTCAGATGCTGAAGTAAACCCTGTCCACATTGCAGCAAAACCTGAACAATATTCAAGTTTAGACTGGTAAGTGGCAAGATATTTCATTCCCTTAAGGGCCAGGCAATGACTGTCTCCATTAAGAGCAAAACTAACCATCTGTCTTGAAGTTTAGCAACATTACCATAGCTAAATACCCCAGTAATGATAACCTGGTAGCTGCTGTTGACAATAAAATTAACTGGACTAATTATGTAGATAGTTTGACAATAAGAACAGGTCAGAAGCTTGGAAATGTGCCATGAATAACTCAGCACCTGACTCCTCAAATCAGTCTATCATCTAGCATCTTTAAAATCTTTATCCTTCAAGACGTTGCATGACCTTACCTTCCTCAATCTCTCAAATTTCCTGTTCCAGTCAGTAATGTGATTGACAGACAAATTTGCCTGGTATTTTAAAGGAATTCTTTTTGGCAGGAGAAAGGGTGAGAATATGGGATTGGAGGAGATGGCTCCAGTTGGAGAATTAGCACTGGCACACCTATCCAATAAGGCAAATGCTGAAGTTTCCACAGTTTTACATTTACAAACCTATGAAGGTGTGTGAGGGGCTGAGCAGTGTGTAGCCTGAGAACAATAGTCACTTAACTCAATGAATGGGATCTCCTGTGGTTGGCATCTCAGTTGTGCCAGTTGTCATGCACTAACTTCCAAGGATATAATCTTTAGTTTTATTTATGGGATGTGTGCATTCCTGGCTGGGTGAGCATTTGTTGCCCATTCCTTATTGCCTGCAGAAGAGAGTGGTGAGATGCTGTCTTGAACCACTGCAGTTCTTGGCATTTAAGGATGCAAGATGCCGTTAGGCAGGGCGTTTCAGGATTTTGATCGAACAACAGTGAAGGGATGGTAATATAGTTCCAAGTTAGGATGCTGTGTGGCTGGGAGATGAACTTGCAGGTGGTGATGTTTCCATGCTTCTGCTGTCCTTGTCCTCCTTGGCGGTAGAGGTGATAGGTTTTAGAAGGTACTGTTGGAGGAACCTTGGTGAGTAACTGCTATGTAATGATCCACACTGTCACCACTGTGTGTTGGCGGTGAAGTGAGTGACCATTAAAGGTGGTGGATGGGGTTCCAATCAAATAAGCTGTTCTGTCCTGATGGTATCAAGATTCTTGAGTACTGGTGGAGCTGCACTCCTCCTCCAGGCAAGCGGTAAGTATTTCATTACATTTCTGACCAGGGCCTTGTAGATGATGGACATACATGGGGGAGACAAGAGGTGAAAATATCTAGACTTGCTTTTGCAGGCACTGTATTTTTATGGATAATCCAGTTGATTCTCTAGCCACTAGTAACTCCTGTGATGTTCATAGTCATTGAATGTGAAGGTGCAATGGTCAGATTGTCTCCTGTTGGAGACAGTCATTGTCTGCCATATGTGTAGTGCACATGTTAGTTGCCACTTTTTGAGTCCAAGCCTGGATGTTGTCCAGGTCTTGATGCATATGGACCTTGACTGCTTCAGTATCTGAGGAATTTCAAATGGTGCTGAACAGTATTCAATCATCAGTGGACATCCTACTGCTGACTTTTATGATGAAGGGAATGTCACTTAAGCAGTTGGACATGGTTAGGCCTATGAAACTTCCCTTAGGAGCTACTGCAATGATGTATTGGGGCTGAGATGACTGATCTCCAACAACCACAGCTATTTTCCTTCAATACAGATGTTGCTCCAGTCAGTGGAGATTTTTCCTCCTGGTTCCCATTGACGATAATTTTGCTTGGGGCTCCTTGATGCCACGCTGGATTAAATGTGGCTTGATGTCAAGGGTAGTCACTCTTGATCACCTGCAAACAAAATTGGAAGAAACAAAATAACAAAGACCTAATAAGTGCAGATTCAACCCTTAACTGTTGCAATGCATAATTGCAGCTGTACTCTGGAACAAAATAATCTTTTACCAATAAGAGTTACCAAACTTGAGATTAAATGCAGCAGTGAAGTACGTGATTACATATGTGTATTGGGACCATTCTGTTTCGAATAAGGCTGTTGTGACAAACTGTTTTGTGTCGATGTGTGAGCGTTTATTAATGGTGATTTTAAATAATTAATGCTGCACTCGTTGGAGTGACTAGTTATCATCTGACTAATCTTTACATGTTAACATCTTTTGTTTCTACATTTCACTTGTTGGAATTCAGTTTCTGTCTCACTGAACTACGTTTTGCAATTAATACTGTTCCATTAAATTCTAAGCAATGGGATTACTAATTCTTTTGTAAAAATATTTGTTTGATAGGTGCAATAATCTTAGACTGCATGAACATGACTTCTGAAGCTGGAAAAGTAACTTTGAAGGATGAAGAAATTTTAGCTGCTCTAGAACAGAGGTTTCCGGATCTTCCTGCACAGCAAGAGATTTTTGACACATTGCAGCAAGCAAAATTTGATGTTTCCGGTATTTACTTTATTTTTTTCCATCTGAGTTGATTGTCAATAGAGCAATGAGCCCAGTTTGCTTCCTATAATTAGCATTGTTGCTGGTAATTGCTGCTTTGAAGATTAGTAGTCGATGTTATTTTGAGGCATCAACTAGATTTTTGAATCTACTGTTAAAAATATTAATCTACAACATTTTTTCAATCTGGTAGTTGATGGAAGTGGGCCAGTTAGCTGTTTGCTCCTGATGTGAGTAGGTTCAGGCCGTTTTGCACGCTGAGCTCCATTGCCATGCAGCAGGCAAATGAGCAGGTGCCAAATGAGCACTCTTCTGCAATGTGTTGGCTTTAAGCCAGTATGGTATTGGATGGCCAAAATACTGACCTGAAGTAAAGAGAAACGGAAAAATGATGCAGAGTGGGATAAGTGCAACTGGAAACCAGAGCAGAGGAAGTTCAGGAAATTATTGGGAATTTTTGTTAAGTTTTCAATAATTTGTGAAGTATGAAATTGATCAAAAATGTACCAGATGAGTAGTCAGATGTACAAATGTAACCAGTTGATCATCCTACCAGTCACTTTGTGATTCAGAGAGCTTCGGAACGCATGTTCTTAATTACGTCGGAAGAGGAGAGTACATCATTTAGTTCTTTAGTTGTGTTCTGCCATTCATAGAGATTCTGACTGATCTGCATCTTGACTTCATCTGCCCACTTTCAGCTTTGTATCCTTCTAGACCCTTGTGTTTAAAAAAAAAACCTCAAATTTAAAGTTATTTTTAGAGTCCGGGATTACTGCTTTTACTGACGGAGAGTTTTCCACACTTGTCCTATATTTTGAACCAAAATTTTTTTCCAAAATTCACTTCTGAATTCCTTTGTTCCCTTGTCCTAGACTCCTCCATCAGATCACACATTTCTCTCCATTTCCTTATCAGTTACTTTCAAAATTCTGAACACTTCAAACAAATCTCCCCATAACCTTCTATATTCCAGAGACTCCATGTTTAATTTACATGATGTCTTCTCACAATCTAATTCTTTGAGCACAGTAACTTGCTGTTCAGTTTGCACTTTGCTTGTGAGTTATACTTAATACTTCCAGACTGCTTTTTAATTCATTCTTGAATGAGGGTATCGTTAGCTTTTATTTCCCACCACCTTCTCAAATCACTTTGAACTGCTTTGATCTATTTTGACGCAATGACATTGAAGGAATGTTACATTTCCTAGTGACAGTAGTGTATGACTTGCAGGAGAACTTTCAATTGGTGGTGATCCCAAATATCTGCTGCCTTTGTCCTTTTAGATGGAAGTGGTCAAGGGTATAGGGGGTGCTATCTAAAGAACTTTGTATTACCATAGTCCATCTGGTAGATGGTACATACTGTTGCTGCTGAGCAGTGAGTAGTGATGGAGTGAGTAGTGATGGACCAGTGATGTAAGATGTTTGATTTTTATGTATTAATACAATTTTTTAGAGTTAGGTTTTGAAGAATGTGGTTTTTGGTATGTCTCTAAGATTAACTTGTTGATATTTGCAGAGCCATGATTTTTTTTTTAAAAAAACAGTATGAGAGGGGGTTGCTGTCATGATAATAGGATTTGTTTGCTTTGGGAGAGCTTTGAACATGGACAGAGTAAATATTGAGCATTGACTAGTTTACTGTTTAGGAGGATCAGTTTTATTTTGCTCAGGATACTAGCCCATAGTTTGGGAAACTTCTGTTTTTCAGTTTAGAGCCATTGATAGAAGTCAGATGTGTGAAGCAGGAACTCATTTAGAACTGTTGGGAAATGGGTTACCGCAGAGTAAGGAAGCTTGGAAGTTCCAGATCAGAAATGTTTGGTTAGAAACTTGAAGGCTTTACTCAAATAGAGGGTTGAGAGTCTATGGTTAGTTGTATGACTAATCAAGAAAGAGGCAATGAAATTGCCACTGGTATGTGAAAGGAACAGTTAAGTTAAACTTGTAAATGTGAAAATGAGCAAACTTTCTCTGTGAAGTAACTCCACAAGCTGGTATCCTATCACCAAGTCACCTTTTATTTACATGGGGAGAGTCCATGACACTGAAACAACTCCCTCCGAGTCAGCTGTCAGAGTGAACAGGATGTCTGACACACTCCTGCTCTTATCTGTCAGCCAGGGCTCCCTGACTGGGGCTGTTAACCTGGTCCAGTCAGGGAACTCTGAGGGCTACCCGGCTGACCTCGTTTCAATCACTGCACTCTGTTTGAGTGCTGTAAAGTGGTGTTGTTGGGAAAGGTGGGATTTGTATTTTATCGCATTTTGAAACCTTTCAAATTATGTTGTATGTAAATAGCTTGGCATTAACTTTCATATTCATTTCTTTTCCATAATGAACTTCTGTTCTATTGTTAAAACCAAATCTGCAATAGGGTGTGCATGTAGTTCGGTGAAAGACAACCTGATTAAATAAAAACAAAGCAAAATATGATCTTTCAATCCAGATTTCAGCCTGACTTGTTTAGTAGTAATGTCAGCTATGAGTGAATGTTTATGGATGTGGTGCCGATTGCGTGGACTGCTTTCTCCTGGATGGCGTAAAGGAACAGGCCATTCGGCCCAATGATTCCACACCAACCCTCAGAAGAACATCCCACCCAGACCCATCTCCCTACGCTGTCCCTGTAACCCTGTATTTCCCATGGCTAATGCACCTAACCTACACATCCCTGAACACTATGGGTAATTTAGCATGGCCAATCTGCATAACTTGCACATCTTTGGACTGTGGAAGGAAACTGGAGCACCCGGAGGAAACCCAGGCGGACACGGGAAAAATGTGCAAACGCCACACAGACAGTTGCCTGAGGGTGGAATCAAACCCAGGTCTCTGCTGTGAGGCAGCAGTGCTAACCACAATGAGCTACCACGCCATCCTTTTTTTTTCGAAAAAAGTGTTTTTGAATGAGTACTCGGACAGCCAAGCTAGCAGCTATAGCTGACATGGTCAGCCACCTGAAAATATTCCCCCACCAGCAAAAGTACATTCATAGAATCCCAAAACTTCTTGAGTGTTGTTGTGGCTGCACTCATCCAGGCAAGTGGGGAATATTCCATTAAACTCCTAACTTGGGCTTGTGAATGGTGGACAGACTTTATGGAATGGGGAGGTGAGTTACATACAGTACGATCCCTAGCCTCTGAACTGCTCTTGTCACCACTGTATTTGTATGGTGAGGCCAGTTCAGGTTCTGTTCAATGGCAGCCCCCAAGGTGTTTGTGATGGGGGATTCAGTGCCATGATTGAATGTCATGGTTTTGTAGTTAAATTCTCTTGTTGGAAATGGTCATTGATTGATTGTCACTTGTCAGTCCAAACCTGGATATTGTTCAGACCTTGCTGCATTTGGATATGGATTGCTTCAGTATCTAAGGAATCAGAAATTATGCTGGAAATTGTACAATTGTCAGTGACCATCCACAGTTTTGACCTTATGAAGGAAGGATAGTCGTGATGGAGCAGCTGAAGATGGTTGGGCCTAGGACACTAACCTTAGGGACTCCTTTGGGATGTCCTGCAGCTGAGACAACTGACCTCCTACTACCACAACCATTTTTTTTTGTGCTTGGTATGACTCTAACAGACAGTCCCCCTGCCTCTCCATTTGAAATATCTCCAGTTTTATCAGGGCTCCTTGATGCCAAACAAGGTCAAACGTGGTTTTGATGTCAAGAGCAGTCACTCTCAACTCACCTCTGATTCAGCTTTCTTGTCCACGTTTGAACCATGGCACGAGGTCAGGAACAGGGTGGCCCTGGTGGGACGCAAACTGGGTGTCACTAAATAAGTTAATGCTGAACAGGTACTGCTTAATAACACTATTGATGATTTGATGATGTCCCATATCAACATTGCCATGCCTAACAGAATGATTCCATTGTTACCATGGGAGTTAAATCCAATATTTGACATTGATTTTCTTTTTAGGGAAAGAATAAATTAAACTAAGTTTATATTTCTTGGGACATGTTAATTGCTGTTACAGGACAGTTGCCTTCAAGATAAGAATTTATTCTCAAAAAGCCAATAAAAAGCATCTCCCATCAGCATTCAGCAATTGTCCTTTCTTAAGATATGAAAATGCCAACTCTGTGTCCAGTAAATATTGCCAAATGTGCCAAATCATATCATATGTTCCTGTGTTGTGCATCTCTGGATGCCCTAGAAAATAAATATTGTGGCTTCAGCTGCTTTATTTCAACTTCAGGTCTTCATGTTTCTTAATTATTTTGTCATTACAGATGAAGGCATGTTGGGGTCGAAAACTCATGGGATTGTCATTGCAATGGTGGTACTGACCCCATGAATTTGTGCATGACCCCTGTGCACGTTCAGCTAGTTCACTTGGATAAATTTATTTGGTCTCTGCCACTTGAATTGCATCCCAGGTTTGCCTTCATTGTGATATGGAAGACACGGATGCTTTTCCAGCTCCCATGCCAGCAGCTCCCTCGGGGAATCTTTGGAAGTGGCTGATGCCTCTGTAAATGTTCTGCTAATTTTGATTTGCAGCATGTGGGAATGACTGATCGGGATGTGTTTGTTCTCTTGTCCTCCAGTCCTCCAACCCCCTTTCTGTTCTGTTGACCTTGTTTGAAATCTAGAGAATCTATGCTTGGAATTTAGGAGAAACTTCTTCAACAAGATCGATCTATTGTGCTTCTACCGTGAGGGCCTAGGTTTCTCAGACCATTATGTATACTTACAATTTAAAGGCCAGTGGTTGATTTGTTTTTACATTGCATAGGCTTCTAATCAGGATAGTTTTTGAGTTGATAACTTCTATTTACAATAAATAGATTAATGTCATCATTTACATGAACGGAGGAATTTCAGATAGACAAGTTTGATACTTCTGTTAGTATTTTGAAGTATATTTTAACAGCTATTACTTGCTGACTGTTATACATGCATGATAAACTATTGGCTGTAATGAGAAACGCTATAACCTGCATAATTAGAATTAGGTTTTATTGCCATGTACTCAAGTACAGGGATACACAAGTGCAGTGAAAAGTGTACAAAGTAGTCATTTCTGGCACCATCTTAGGTACAAAGGTGCCTAGGTACAAAAAACTTAGGTTAAATAATAAAGATAAAGAAATAAAGTTAAAAGTTCAGCATTACAGTCCTTCTAAAGAAGAGAAAGAGAAAAAAGAAGAGTACGGAGCAGGTGAATCTGCGCTGGGCTCTGCCCCAAGGCCGGGGGTCCGCGATCTTGATGAATAGAATTAATCTGTCAGATCCTGATCTAATGTTTGTTTTTGATGATACCGGCTCCAAATCCTTCTCATTTGCTCTGTAATGAACCACGAGTGGTAGATATCAGTGATAACGAGGTATAGAGCTGGATGAACACAGCAGACCAAGCAGCATCAGAGGAGCAGGAAAACTGACATTTCGGGTCTAGACCCTCAGTGATATTGTAATTTAAGAAATCTGACCCAAAATGTTCTTCAGGATCAACTTTGGACCCTGTCTGTTAAGAGTCCTTAGTAATTAATTTAGGAATTATGAGCAAAGTGTGTATTTTTATGGATAATATCACAAGGGATTTTATTTAATATGATCAGCAAATGGGTGGTGAGTTTTAATAAGTACTTATTCTTCCTATTATTCAACACTGGGTAGTTTGCTTGGGAGCTTCACAGTACAGTGGAAGTCAATTGTATAGTGTGGCATTAAGATCCGGTGTGGATCATGCTGCAGCAGAAAGGATAATGATAACCAGCTACAGTACTACAAGATACATGAGGACAATGTTGAGGGTGCAACAACATAGACAGAAGGGAGGCATGGGGATTGTGTATATCCATCTCGAACAGATGAGCCTTATGCATCTGTGCAAACAACTGAAGGCCCACATTCAACTTTCCAGTGCCATTTGGTACCTCTGGATATCTGAAAAAGATGACCACATGTGCCATAGAGATAGTAGGAACTGCAGATGCTGGAGAATCTGAGATAACAAGTTGTAGAGCTGGATGAACACAGCAGGCCAAGCAGCATCAGAGGAGCAGGAAAGCCG